>NC_142932.1:100452070-100817070 GCF_046866305.1 Octopus bimaculoides | reverse complement strand
CTCAAAATGGTGTATTTTACGTGCCACCTGCACAGGAGCCAGTCCAGCGGTACTGGCAACGATCTCGCTCAAATGTCTTTTGACATGCCACTGGCATGAATGCCAGAAAGGCGACCTGGCATTTATGATAATAAAGATGTATACCAATCACATAACCCAGTATGTAAAGAGCCACAAAAAAAACACTACCAAGAAAAATAGGCTTATTATTGGAGACATTCTTATGCTTGGAAACTGTGTATACACAATAGTGAAACACATGAAATGAAAAACACAGGTTTTGGAAGAGTTCTTTTTTTTTTTTTCCTGAAGTATCGAAGTATAGGACTGGAGGTAAAGTGAGCGACATATCTAGTAGCTTTATCAGTGGGAATAATTTAAATTGTACAGACAGTTCGAAATGACAAAGAATTCAACCTCTGCACTTGTGTGAGAAGTGTGCAACAGCTCAGGAAAAAGTTGTGTGCATTAAGTCAGTAATGTTGATAATTTTAAAGAGAGCATTGAAGTCAGAGAGTTATTTCCGATACAGGATGAGAGATAGTCATTTAACTGTTAATGGTTGGTTGAATTTAAAAGAAGAGTAGTGAGACCATTATTAGGAAATGTAGGAGGGAAACTCTGTGACAAAATCATTGGAAGTCTCTGTTGCTGATATCAAGACGGGAAAGATGAATATATTATGTTCTGTACAGAGAGCAACAATAAAGAGGGTAGCCTAGAGTGCAGTGATGGGCTAGAAATAGAAGTAACACTGGTATCTGAGACAGGTAATGGATATGTAGATTGCATGTTATCTGAAAATGATCAGGAATGTTGGTATAGAGCGGGGTCCACCAAGGTACTTCATCACTGCTGGTTTTATCTCTTTCCAGCTCCACCAATAACACCAGCCTTCTCTTGTTCTAAAATATGAGTAGTTTTGTAGCTCTTTCACAGCAGGAAATCTGCTCTGCTTTAGCTCCACCTTTCATACTTTAATCCTCAACCTCTTTGTACGAATCTTTTCTTTCAAAGCTAGTAGTCTTGCAAGCGACATAGTGATCTCACTAATGCCCCTGGTAGGAAAAAAAAAAGTATGTACTACATGCTGTAAAGTGATTAGTGTTAGGAAGGGCATCAAGCCTTGGAAACCATACCAAAGCAGACTCCGGAGCACAATGCAGGCCTTGGACCCATTGAATCCTGTTGAGCCATGCAACATGGCACATGTATATTAAATGATAATGATGATGATGATGACAGTGGCAGTGCTGCTGCTGGCGTTGGTGATGATGATGATGATGATGATGACAGTGGCAGTGCTGCTGCTGGCGTTGGTGATGATGATGATGATGATGATGATGATGATGATGATGATGAAGAGGAGGAGGATTGTTTTGTGCCAACTTTGGTTGTTAATTTTAATGTCCAGCCACTTTCCTGTAAATTAACTTTGGACACTCAGCACATCACAACCAACTCATTTCTCTCTAATCTCCGCAGATCTTCCCTATTTAATACTTCTGCCTCTTTACCATTCACTTATCAATCTGCTTGCACCTGTCTCCTACAGTCTGCTCTTTTGTGAAGATGAAAGGAATAACATGTTGTCTATGAGGTTAGCAATACATTAAAAAGAAATATAAACTAAATTCAGGGTTTGTACTCAGGAAATACCTTTATCTTCAACTACTTTAGCACAAAGGCAGGAAGATGCCTCTTGACAGTAGCAAGCTAAGAAATAAGCTTATTTAAAAATGTCATAATGACCTTAAATATTCAAAAGTCAATTTTAATACTGAATTTTTTTCATTTAAGATTTTTATTCTATTACGGAGATGTACTTGCATAGCAAGTGACCTGATCTGAGATCGTGTGCTGGAACGAAAACAACTGCAGCGTGGAAGGTATTTATAAGCCATTTAAAATAACACACAATAACCGTTAGATTCACTTCAACATTTAAATTAATTTGTCAAAATATTTTCATCTCAAAGCAACGAAAATAATTTGACAAATTAAATTTAAATGTTGAAGTGAATCTAACGGGTTTTGTGTGTTATTTTAAATGGCTTATAAACACCTTCCACGCTGCAATTATTTTTATTCTAGTTTGTTATAAAAAGAAGGAAAACATACAAGTGAAAGCATCAAATTAATTAATAATATTCTGCTTAAGATAATCATTTGTTATTACCATCATTATTTTTTCGTTTTATAATTTATTAGTCAAGCTGCCTTCAATTTCATTTCATTAATTATAATTGTTTTCCTTTTGTTTGTTAAAACTGTGTTATTGTTTTGGACACAAAATAGGTTATGTATTGTTTTGTGCGCATTTGTATTATTGTACATGTGGAGAAATGTTGAGTATTAATACACCAAAAGTCTAATAAAATAAAATATATTTAAAAACGAAAAAATAGAGCGAAAGAGAAAATAAATTCAGTGTTTATCTTATAGCTCTATCAAAGCTTAATTCAGGCTATCATAGTTTTGATTATCTGCGTAGAGAAAGAGCAACTTCCAACAATTATGTCGATGTCATGGACTGATAAGATTCAGCAAACTTTGATCATTTCAGCTGATTTTGTATTAGGTTTACATTGTCTTTGCTATATTAACTAGTTAACTATAATGCAGATTAGCCAGACAAAAGAAAATCTATAGCAATATTGTACTTAGCAAAAAAAGACAATAAGTAAATATAGCAAAACTATAAGGTCCTACACACAAATGTGCGCGTGCATGCACACACACTCACACACATACATACACACAGAGGCACACATACAGACACACACACTCACACACACACACTCACACACACACACTCACACACAGACACACACACACGCGCACACACACACACAAAAAGACACAGACACATATATATTTAACACACACTGAGGAGGAGTAACCACCCAGAAATTAGAGTCTGTGTGTATCATATAAGGCTAGAGATGGGTGCAATGACCTCCCCTCACAAATACTAATAGGACACAAAATATGTGTCATTAGACAGCTGGAGGAGATGTCTTCCTGGGGCTATAAACATCAGTAACACTGTCCTGTATAGGATGCCACACTTAGTTGGCAAATATATGTTACCATTATATAAATATGAATAAATATATATATATATATTGTGTAAGATATAAGTTAGAGATAATGTAACCATCTAAGGGATAGGTGTATCCAAAGGCACTCCTGGTATTACTTCAGTATTATGGTCCTTGCTATAAGGTATACGGTAGTAGGTAATTTAAAAGGTAAAACCGTGGTTGATTATATATATAAAAAACGATAAGAAATAACGATGAGAGTATGTTTACAGCTGTTTCAGTATATAGGCTGGGGTAAATTTACAATTACCTCGTTGCAATTGATAGACATCACCAGAACGATTAAATGGCAAAGATAAATAGAAGGAAATAGGAAGAAGATGTAAGGAAAGCAAAGGAGAAAAAGAATAAGTAAAATGTTTGTTAATTCAATAGTCTTACATCTCGATAAGGTCCATAATTCCATATATCTGTTGGAGCTTGATATACTGGTGCAGGCACAGGTGTGTGGTAAGAAGTTTGCTTCACAACCACATAGTTCCCCAGGTTCAGTTCCACTGGGTGGAACCTTGGGCAAGTGTCTTCTAATATAGCTTCAGGCTGATCAAAGCCTTGTGAGTGGATTTGTGAGACAGAAACTAAAAGAAGCCCATCGTGTGTGTGCGTGTGTCTGTCTGTTTGTGTTTGTCTGTGTGTGTATGTGTCTGTGTCTGTGTTTGTCCCCCACTAGCGCTTAACAACTGATGCTGGTGTGTTTATTTCCCTGTAACCTAGCGGTTTGGCAAAACGGACCGATAGAATAAGCACTAGGCTTACAAAGAATAAGTCCTGGGATTGATTTCTTCAACTAAAAACCCCTCCAAGGGGGTGCTCCAGTATGGCCATAGTCAAATGATTGAAACAGGTAAAAGAATAAAAGAATCAAAGTATATATATATATGGACAAATTTCTGAATACCGATGAACTTTTTTGTAAATATAACAATTTAATGGCTAAGCATATTACTATGGATTATACCAAGTGGACTTTCCCTTTTCTCTCTCCTGTTTCTCTCTCCTTTTCTTTTTTCTTTGAGATTTCTCCTTTGTGATGTAATCTTGGGACGGAATATATTTGCAGCTGAAGATAGCTTTAAACCATCCTGTATATCAATTATATACTCATAATGATGCAACAACTGTTTGTGTATAAAGCTTGAAACACGTGTACCGTGGAATCCTTTGTGTTTTGTTTTAATTCTACATTTTAATGTATGCATGTATATATATATATATATATATATATATTGGAAAGCAAGTTTTTTACCACACAGCCATGCCTGCAGTTATATATATCATCATCATCATCATCATCGTTTAACGTCCGCTTTCCATGCTAGCATGGGTTGGACGATTTGACTGAGGACTGGTGAAACCGGATGGCAACACCAGGCTCCAATCTAATTTGGCAGAGTTTCTACAGCTGGATGCCCTTCCTAACGCCAACCACTCAGAGAGTGTAGTGGGTGCTTTTACGTGTCACCCGCACGAAAACGGCCACGCTCGAAATGGTGTCTTTTATGTGCCACCCGCACAAGCCAGTCCAGGGGCACTGGCAACAATCTCTCTCTCTCTCTATATATATATATATACACACACATGCACATATATATATATATACATATAATATATGCATATATATATGTTTGAATAAAAGAAGGGTGGAAATACTGTTTGCCAAAGATGAAAGCGAAAGCTTCAAAAACCACCAATCCTACAATAAATATACACATGAGCAATGTAATGAACACTTCAAAAAATAGGGCTACCTTCAGGATGGAATTTGAAGATAGTTTACATACCCCAATATCAATTGATTTCATGCTGTGCATGAGAAAACATGCTTTGCAATCTTCAAGCGGTATTTTTACCCTTCTTTTATTTGAATATTTAATATTATATCTATTAAGGGAGAAGTCTTGCTAACCGCCTCATTATTACTGTTTTTAACAGGAATAATGCTTTCATACGGTTACTTTTTTATTGCTTACGATAATTTTCTCTTTAAACGGAGTGGGATGTTTAAAGTTCGAAATGCACACGAGTTGACGTAGTGAATATTTTGGAAATGGATGTTACTATCTAACTGAACATTGCAAAGCATGTTTTCTCATGCACAGCATGAAATCAATTGATATTGGGGTATGTAAACTATCTTCAAATTCCATCCTGAAGGTAGCCCTATTTTTTGAAGTGTTCATTACATTACTCATGTGTGTATTTATCGTAGGATTGGTGGTTTTTGAAGCTTTCACTTTCATTTTTGGTAAGCGGTATTTTTACCCTTCTTTTATTCAGATATTTAATATTATACCTATTAAGGTAGAAGTCTTGCTAACCGCCTCATATTGCTGTTTTTAACAGTAATAATGCTTTCATATAATTACATATAACATCATGATCATGATCATCATCATCGTTTAACGTCCGCTTTCCATGCTAGCATGGGTTGAACGATTTGACTGAGGACTGGCAAGCCAGAAGGCTACACCAGGCTCCAATCTGATCTGGCAGAGTTTCTACAGCTGGATGCCCTTCGTAATGCCAACCACTCCGAGAGTGTAGTGGGTGTTTTTACATGCCACTGGCACGAGGGCCAGTTAGGTGGTACTAGCAACAGCCACACTCAAAAAGGTGTTTTTTACGTGCCACCTGCACAAGTGCTAGAAGGCAATGTTGGTAACGATTACGCTCTAATGGTGCTATTTACGGGCCACTAGCCCGGAAGCCAGACAGCTGCTCTGGCAATGAACACACTCGACAGTGCTGTTAGTGCTCCACTGGTGCGGTGACCAGTCATCGAGTATGATTCAATTTCGATTTGAACCATACTCGATGACATATATATATATATATATATATATATATATATATATATATATATATATATATATGTACTTGGCTTTTGTTGACTTGGAGAAAGTTTTTGACAGAGTCCGCCGATCCCTTATCTGGTGGACAATGTTGAAACTAAGGATAGATGAGTGGTTGTACAGGGACGCTACCAGTAAGTTGAGGGTGGGCAACGAGTACAGTGAAGAATTCAGGGTACAAGTAGGGGTCCACCAAAGATTGATGCTCAGTTCCCTCTTGTTCATCATAGTCCTCCAGGTAATAAAAGAGGAATTCAAGACAGGCTGCCCCTGGGAGCTCCTCTATGCTGGTGATCTTGCTCGTATAGCTGAATCACAACCTGAACTAGAGAAGTTCCAAGTATAGAAGCAAGGTCTAGAATCAAAGGGCCTTAGCATTAACCTAGCAAAAACCAAAGTCATATTAAGTAGGAAGGCAGACAAATCATAAACCCCTTCAAGTAGATGGCCCTGCTCAATCTGAAGAAAATGTGTAGGTAGAAACTCCATAAGATGCACCCAGTGTAAGCTTTGGACACATAAAAGGTGTGTGGCGGATGAGAGGGGAGAACAGGGAAGGAAGGAGAAAGGTAACATGCTCAGACTGCTGTTGCTACACATACACACACACACATCACTTCAAGACCTCAGTTTATACTTATACTATATTTGTATGTACCCTCAAATTATATTGCATATCTATATTTGTATAGTCCTTACTTCTGCATTCATCACCCAATGACTTTGCTATCCAACTATTTCCGAAGAAAGAATGTAATTAACTGATTCTATATGATACTAGCTTAGAGACCAACAGTTTATATCCTATTACTGGCATTGTGGCCAAAACATATGATTTTCAAACTGCCCGCTATTATATAAAAAACTATCGGATCTTTTTTAAAATGGGGGCCACATTTTTCATTAATGTTTTATGTAGTGTTTTTGGTACCGAAAGACTTTCAAACTTCGTATACTTATCTATTTTGTGTTGTAGAACAGAAAAATATTTTTGGATTCAAATTTATTTCATGTAAAAAATTGTCTTATTTCGATAATTTCAACCAATCACTGACGTCCATTCAGCCGATGTACATTAAGTGCCGACTACATAAACAAACGATTCTTCGTTTTATTTGCTTTTTTCATTTTAAATTTGCTTTAACCCTAACCCTAACCCTAACCCTAACCCTAACCCTAGGGTTAGGGTTAGGGTTAGAGTTAGGGTTAGGGTTAGAGTTAATTGTTTCAGAATCGTTTGTTTATGTAGTCGGCATTTAATGTATATCGGCTGAATGGACGTCAGTGATTGGTTGAAATTACAGAAATACAACAACTTTAACATGGAATAATTTATGGATTTCTTCTTTTTTTTAAGAAGACTAAGAGAAAAAGATGTTTTATATGACACATTCTACCAGTGTTCCAAGTTTCAAAGTGTTTCGTTAATGAAAAATGTGGCCCCCGTTTTAAAAAAGATCCAAACTATCAAATGACTTACACTAAATATTGACAATATTGTTATATGTTATACTTTGCTGATGAGATGAAATAAAGCTAAAGCATGTCCTTTGGAGTTGTTACCATATTGCCAAGATCAGGCTTATTCTCCAAAGCATTGTTTACAGTCTATTTTTATTTAACTTTAATGAACTAAAATTTGGGAGCTTACTACATTAAAAATATTATTACCGGCCTTATCATTTAATATATAAACCATTTGGTTGAACCAAAGCTGATGAGATATAATTAAATTGAAATTAAGATACTCCAATTATTAGAACTATATTTTCTCCCTTGAGTTCATATAATCTGAGAATTATTTTAGACAAAGGCTAGAAATACAATCTGATAAGTGTTTGGTGCAGATGAGTCAGAAAGAATACTAAAAATAATTACTCAATAGTCATAAAACAATTCTATTGTAGGATACTACCTTTGTTTTCAGCTGTATAATCACTAATAATAAACTTTGATCACAATGTTAAAATTCTAAGGATTGAAATTTAACAATACACTGTTTCAATTACTGAATGATACTTTGTAGGTTTATCAGTAAACTTCTTTGGATAACAACTGATTAAATGCTGGACTGTAAAGTCCCAGTTTTTGATTGACTTTTTCTTGTGGGTGAGAGGGGATTGTGTGTATGTGTGTGTGTGTGTGTGTGTGTGTGCATGTGTGTGTGTGTGTGTGTGTGTGTGTGTGTATTGTTTTTGTTTTACCTATTTGCTATTGTTATTTAAATTTTCCTTCCTGTCTACCCTGTTTGTATCTCAATGTGATGTGTATTTCCTTCTTCCTTCTATCTATTACTTTCTTCATTCTTTTCTCCTTTGATTTTTTTCTTTTCCTGCCTTCTCTCTCTCTCTCTCTCTCTCTCTCTCTCTCTCTCTCTCTCTCTCTCTCTCTCTCTCCTCTCTCTCTTTATGTCTTCCATTTTTTCTGCATCCCCTTTTTTGCGTCTACTCAATCAATTCTACAAATCCAACATCCTTTAATGATTTTAACAAACAGAGTGTTCAAACTAAATTTGATGATGTTTTACGTCTCCTTTTTTGAGAAACAGCTTGATGTATTGGTGAACATTTAATGGCATTAAAGAGCATAAAGATTAAAGTTGTAGTTGAGGAAAAGTTAGCTGA
Organism: Octopus bimaculoides; assembly: GCF_046866305.1. Taxonomy (NCBI): domain Eukaryota; kingdom Metazoa; phylum Mollusca; class Cephalopoda; order Octopoda; family Octopodidae; genus Octopus; species Octopus bimaculoides. The sequence continues at coordinate 100,808,487 of NC_142932.1, read as the reverse complement.
CATGGAGGACTGGAAGCTGTCTAAATATTGGAAAAGATTACCTGTGTCATGATGATTTGCACTGGATATCAAAATGCCAACATCATGACTGTTGCTCAATGTTTTGTGATCACTGTAAAGGTTGTAATATATGACATGGACAGCTTCAATGGAGACTATGAAGCTGTGACCAGCAGGAAAGTATACAACAGGCATTCAGACTGTATCTAAATATCGAAATTCATCCAACAGCATGGGACAGAGCTTTAGGCTCAATTTAGACAGCTATGTGAAACTGCTGAAGATCATAGTCAAACTCTGGCTGGTGAGGGTTGCTGCTGGAAGGCCATATGTGTGGCAGTAGGATTTGGTTCTTTGCTATATCTCCAGAAAGTGTCAGAAATGGTGGTCAGAGAATTTCTAGGACTTCACCAGCCCCAATTTCTAGCCTCCTAATTTCCTTATGTGCAATCCTGAAACACCAAGACTGAGCTGATGGTCAAAACTAAGATGATGTTCAAAAATCTTCCCAAAGACACAGTGAGGAACATATGTGTCCAGTTCCAGAGCCGTTTTGTGGCCGTGCGGGAAACAGGGTGACTATTTTTAGTAAACTGTTATTTGCCAGTCATAATCTAGTTAATATCTAGGATGTAATGTCTTCCTCTCCTATTATGCAAACTGTCAAATTTAGCCCCAACACCCTGTAGAACAAAATCACAAATTTTGAGAAACAAGATAAGTAAAAGTGAATTTAATCAGCCCCCTATATTTTACTGGTAGTTGTTTTATAAATGTAAGAGTGCAGTATAGTGCCAGGCTGACCAAATCCTTGTAAATGAATGGCTGATGGAAACTGAAAGGAGCACATACTATACACACACACACACACACACACATATATATATATAGGCACAGGAGTGGCTGTGTGGTAAGTAGCTTGCTTACCAACCACATGGTTCCAGGTTCAGTCTCACTGTGTGGCACCTTGGGCTAGTGTCTTCTACTATAGCCTCAGGCCGAACAAAGCCTTGTGAGTGAATTTAGTAGATGGAAACTGAAAGAAGACTGCCGTATATATATATATATATATATATATATATATATATATATATATATGTATGTATATATATATGTATATATATATATGTACTAGCAGTATAACCCGACCTTGTCCGGGTGTGACTTATTACGTCATCTAAGATAAGTCTTGCTAGGTGAAAATCAACTAAAAAAGAAAGCCTTACAACAAAAAAACCCTTATGATGTAAATATGTTCATAATTCAAAGGACGATGAAATTAATAGGGAAAGTCTGAAGGCTGTTTTGCGTAAAATTATTAAGCATACGTAAATTTCATCCGTGTAATTGGCTATAGAAATGCTTGTGCAAAACAACTTTTTGCGCTGCCCTGATTATACATAGCAGAGTAATCCCTTTTCACAGGAGCTAGGATGGCAATTTGTGATGAAGCAATTGCTGGCGATCTGTTGCTAAACAGTTTTGCCAGAATTCTATCAGATTGGGCAGAAGGTGCTGATGCACCATTTTGCATTATGTTCAAAGTAGCTACTGGAATGTGGTGAATTGCTGCAGTCTGTGGCTGTCATTTTAAACCGGTTGCTGTCTTTCCCCAGCAAACTCTCTTCTTTGGAGGCATAATCTATGTATATATTAAACAGAACAACAAAAGTTATAATAGATGGCAGGGTCGGTACTTTTCACATATCTGTAATTTTTCAGATTAACACTCGCACGATTACCCAACCCTAATCCTAAACCTAATCCTAACACTAACTCTAACACTAACCCTAAACCCTAACCCTAACCCTAACCCTGACCGTAAAAAACGTAACTGTAACATTAATCCTAAACCCTAACCCTGACCCTAAAACCCTAACCCTAACACCCTAGTGAAAAGCGTGGTAAATTTACAAAACATTGACGAACATGAGTTATATTTTACTGAATGATTGTGTACTTGCACGTGTATGCTTTTGAGAGAGTGAGAGAGGAAGAGGTAGAGAGGGGGAGAGAAAGGAATAGAGGTAGTTAAAAGTTTTCTTATGACTGCTTCTCTTCACTGCCTATTACTTCATTAGAAATCTAAGGATGCACATAAGCACATAATAGAGAAAAATGAAACAAATATGGACGACTTGCTCCGAAACACCACCGAGTGGGGAACACTTCTCAAAAATAACCTGCAGTTGTTTCCTTCAAAATTCCTACATGCTTGAAATGTACATACATCAAGGTACATTTGTACAAAATTTCATGAAAAAATATTCATTTTCCTGGAAGTTAAGAGGAATTTAAGTGGAATTTCCGAATAGTGTACCCCACCTCCTTCCAAAACACTTTCACCGAAAATTTTTGTATATTTGGAATCTACATAATAAATAATATATGCATAGAAAATTTCATTAAAAAATATTCATTTTTATGAAAGTTATGACCTTCCAAATTTGGGGGATACAACTCTGTAGTTATGCCATCAATGTTTTGTAAATATACCACGATGTGAATGATTGTGTTTACTTGCACGTGTATACGTTTGAGAGAGCGAGAGAGGAAGAGGGGGAGAAATGAATAGAGATTGAGAGCAATGTGTATGTTGTTGTCACAGGTCATGTATGTGTGGTTGTGTGTGTTTTTACGTATCTGTGTTATGAAAAATAGGTAAAGAATACTGAGATGAAAGTTTAATCTATGACGTTGTATGTATCACTTTCTCTCTCTCTCCCTCTCCCTCTTTTACTCTCTATATTTTTATGTTGAGCGCGTGTGTAAGAATGGCGTTCCAGGTAGAAGGGATGAAATATAAAAGTTGCTAGAAACAACAGCCAAATCTCCCTTAAATCACACAAAGTAAACGGAATTTTAAAAATCTAATTACTGCACTGGAAAGTTCACATCGAGAAAATTCCATTGATGTAAAAATTTTTACGAAAAAGTGGAAAATGTGGATTTCTATAAACTTTCAAAAAGGCTTCACACAGATACACAACTTCAGATTTATATATATATATATATATATATATATATATATATATATATATATATATATATATATATATATATATGCATATATATATGTATATATTTGTATGTGTGTCTCTGTGTTTGTCCATTCACCATTGCTTGACAACTGATGCTGGTGTGTTTATGTCACTGTAACTTTGCGGTACGGCAAAAGGAAACCGATAGAATAAGTACTAGGCTTACAAAGAAGAAGTCCTGGGGTCAGTTTGTTCGACTAAAGGCAGTGCTCCAGTATGGCCACAGTCAAATGACTGAAACAAATAAAAGAATATAAGGTCCTGGTAGGGTCTAAAGATGGGGGACTTCCAATGCAGAGTCCAACCGAAATTCTGAATAATCACTACTGTCAGATTCCAGACTAATACTAAAATTCATCAGGTATAGAAAATCCTGGTTTTATGACAGAAAAACCATTGTGTGGCTTTAGTGAAGAGTTGTCGGCACTCCGTCGCTTACGACGTCGAGGGTTCCAGTTGATCCGATCAATGGAACAGCCTGCTCGTGAAATTAACGTGCAAGTGGCTGAGCACTCCACAGACACGTGTACCCTTAACGTAGTTCTCGGGGGAGATTCAGCATGACATAGAGTGTGACAAGGCTGACCCTTTGAATTACAGGCACAACAGAAACAGGAAGTAAGAGTGAGAGAAAGTTGTGGTGAAAGAGTACAGCAGGGTTCGCCACCATCCCCTGCTGGAGCCTCGTGGGGCTTTAGGTGTTTTCGCTCAATAAACACTGACAACGCCTGGTCTGGGAATCGAAACTGCGATCCTATGACCGCGAGTCCGCTGCCCTAACCACTGGGCCATTGCGCCTCCACAGTGAAGAGTAAAATATAATCAAATAATTAAACAAAGAACTACCTTAACCCATCTTTAAAGATCAGTTACAATTGTTTCAGTGTCAGTTTATGCAAACTGGCATTGAAAGTAGAGTTGGTACATAATAGCTGGATTATAATATAGGGTTTCCTGACCAAATTTTAATTTATACCAACCAATATTAGATTTGTTCCAATATGTACTTTAAGGAATTTGGGTGTATCCATACATAGATGTTCACAAACCCATATATGGATATCCATGTATATCTATATATATGGGTCTGTAAACAGATGGATACATAGACAATCACAAAGCCATATATAGATATCTTTCTAAATATTCCATACAGCCACAGACACACTCAAACACATTCACATCTGCACACACATTTAAATGCATACACAACACATATGCTTGCATATCAAACATACACATACAGAAGCATGCCCATACACACACGTGCACGCACACACACATGTTCATTTACACATACACACAAACATATAGAGAGAAGTCTGCTGACTCATTTACATATGCAACCTTTCCAGGAATAAACTTTCTTCCTTTTCACTTTTAAGCTATTGTCAAATGTAAATGAAAAAGCCAGAGGTAACTGAGAAAAAGAAAAAGAAGGAGTGAGTGAGAGAGAGAGAAAGAAAGAGAGAAAGAGAGAGCAAACGGAGGGTAAGAGAAAGAAAAGTGACACGAGGGAAAGGGAGAGGGGAGGATTAAGATAACCTACAAAATTCAGCTTTTTTTTTTTCTTTTCTGATGGTGTATATCAGCCTTGGTACTCTGACAACACTTGAACCACGGTCTACAAGATCTAATGCACTTATAATCAGCCTTCTTATCATTAGATGCATGTTTCTATTGGAGGGTGGGTGTTTTCTTATTTTATTTTGTTTAATTTACTTTTTTTTTTTACCAAAATTATCAATGTATTACTCTGCTTTGTTCATCACTAGCTTAGCAGATAAAGCAATTAAGGATATGAAGACAGGGAAAACCTCCAGCCCATCAGGGATCACTGCACAAATGCTTAAAATCTCCAGTGGAATGGGATATGACCTGGTCACTTGTATAGTTAATCGGGTTGTCCATGAAGGAGTCATATCCAATGATTGGTGTAACAGCATTATAGACAACTGCTACAAAGGCAAATGTGATGCCCTAGACAGAAATAATTACAGAGGTACTAAATTGCTGGACCAGGTGCTGAAAGTTGCAGAAAAGGTCATAGCTCTGTTAATTAGGAAGAGAGTTAGCACAGATTAGATGCAGTTTGGATTTGAGATGCATCATTCTCATTTAAAGTGAAGGAAAAGGAAAATGTAAGCTTGTTGGTATTATGGTATCACATCTTATTATTGGGTAATAGAATATTATAAGTATATGTAATCTTATCATTTCCCCACTGACCAGCACTACAGAAAATTGTTTAATAGAAATAACTTTAAACTAAGTTACAGCTGAACAACCAGTAGGTCATATTTGGAATGACTGCTATTTTAGTAGGCTGGTGACCATGTCCTACTCTTGGCAAGTTGGAGACTGAATTCTATTTTTAGTATGGATTTTACAGCTGAATGCCATTTTTACCACTTACCACTTTACCAAGTATATTGGATGTATTTCATCATAACACCAGAAGTTGAGATATTATTGTATTCCAGGCAAGATTAAAATGTCTTCTCTACCTGACATTGTCTCTGTTAATTTGAACAGTGACAATGTAGGATAGAAGGGACACCAGTGAAGTTGCTCACGTCCTTGACAAAACTTAAAGAGAATCACTTCTTTGTGATGTCTCATTTAGAAGGGAGATACAGTGATAGAAGAAAAGGGGAGAGAGTGAAAAGGAGAATGATGAGAGAGTAATAAAGGAGAAAGTGTGATAGAAGAGTGTTTGCATGAAAGCAGCATGGGAGAAAGAGGAAAAGCATAGAATGTAAGGGAGATAGTTAGTAGAGAAACAGGGTGATATAAGGGGAAGGAATTGAAAAGAGGGAGAGTAATGTGAAAGTGTGTGTGTATGTGAGAGAGAGAGAGAGAGTGGGGAGGGAATCAGTGATAGATGGGAGAGTAACAAAGAGATGAGGGATGGGAATAGAAAATAAGATTGATTGTTAATGGCAGGGAGACTTAATACAAACATAATGGGTGAAAAAGACCCAACTTCCATTACTGTTATTATGGTTTATGCCCCGTCCGTTTTCCACGCTTTATGTGCTTGGTGCATCTCTTCTCCAGTACAGCATTCCACTTCTTGAATTGGTCTTTTGTTATTTCTTTGAGAAGCTTAGCCTCTCGAGACCCATCTGCATTACTTCTTCCCACATCTTCAGTTTCCTTCTTCCACAGGTTCTTACCATTCGGAATGCTTGGAACTTCTTTAACCATATTTCATTCTCATATGCCTAACATGCTTGTAACAGTGCAGTCTTCTCTCTTACAGCTTTCATATTCATCTCACATCAAAGTTTTCTCTCAAATCATTTGTGGCTATTAGTTTATGTACACTACCACTACATATCCAGTGAAGCATGATTGATTTATTTCTCTGCAGATTTTACAATCTTCTACATTCAAGACCAATGCTTCACTGCCATGCAACATCATACTTTATACAAACATACCACACTATCTACCCTTCATTTTAAAACAACCACATTGTTGCTAGCAGATGCAACTGTTTCCTTAACTTTCTCTCACTTGATTCTTACTCTGTCAACTCCATTTTCAGAACATGCACACACAGATATGGAAGAAATGCACTGTAGCTGTTTAAAAAACTCGTACTAATATAAAGGTTTAAAGAACTTAGCACAAAGGTATAGAATAAATTATAAATTTAATTCTAAACTGAAATTACATACATTGTGCCTCTTAGTTTCATATTTTACTGATTTTTCAAGTAATCAATGAAACAATTGAATCAATTATAAAACAACATTTACTACGTATATAAACACCATAAAAGAGTTTGATATAGTTAAAACATTATGGTTTAAGAGCATCAGTCAATCATCTGCTTGCCTTTTTCATTTATTTTTGTTTCTGTTTTTTATAGTTTCAGCTCAGAGCTGCGGCCATGCTGATGCACCACCGTTTTGCTACACTGTTTTTACTGAGAGCCTCCTCCAATATGTGGCACTTGGTGAAGAATGGAGTTTGATGTAGCTACCCTCATTTGCACCTCTTGCTGTGAGGTAGGTTCATCTGGGACTCTCGACAGGAAAAGGTCCAGCTTTGATTTAAAAACCCCTACATCTACTTTGTGCAGGTTCCTCAGGCTCTTTGGAAGAATATTAAAAAGCTGTGGGCCCCTGAAACCCAAGCTGTTGCAGTAACTGGTCCTGAAGCGCGATGGCATTGCTGGGATCTTTGGCACTATGCAGTGTCGTCCCGTTCTGGCATTGGTGTAGCTTTCAATGCCAAAATTTGGCACAATTCCTTCCAGGATTTTGCAGATGTATATTAGTGCATACCTTTCCCTCCTTCTCTCCAGGGAGTAGAGTCTTAGCTGTTTCAGCTTTTCCCAGTAGCTGAGCATGAATCCTTTAGTCACATTAACTAAGGAAATTTTTTATATTTTTTTAGAGCATGGAAGGTAATTGTATTGTATGATTATATGGTTTTCAGCCATTTGGTACTTTAACAAATATTTTGATTTATAACAAACTAAAGAGATCCATTCTGAGTGCGTGTTCAAGTTGATGCTTCTATTAAACAATGCTTTAATTTTTCTGGTGGATAAAGGTCACACCTGCTCATATCCTGTTCATGTGGTTTAGCATGCTGATTAATCTAAGATGTATAATAAGGTGTAGTTAATTAGAAACAATACAATTTTTAGCCTTTACTCTGATGTGTAATTGACACTATGAGGACAAATGTAAATGTAATTCTAGTCTTCATCTGAAACTATGGGGCCTAAACCAGTTGCCAATAGATAGAGTATGTATGTATGAGCACATGTGTATACACATATGATTGTATGCATGAAAGGTGTGTGTGTCTGTGTACATACATATATATATATATATATATATATATATATATATATATATATATATATATATATATCACTAATCACTAAAGGGGTCAAACCATAGGCTCATAAGGCTAGTTTCCCAGATTCTGTTACATTTATATTGTCCCCTTTAATGGGATGCTGGTTCATCACAGGATTTACTCATTTTTAGCAGTTGAGTGGCCTGGAGCGACATGAAATGAAACCACAATCTTACAATAATGAGTGCAACACTCTAATCACTAAGCCATGCACTTCCACTATATACATGTGTGTGTATATCATCATTATCATCATCATCATTTTGCATCTGTTTTCCATGCTGGCATGGGTTAGATGGTTTGACTGATACTGGTAAGCCAGAGAGCTGAACCAGACTCCAGTCTGTTCCGGCTTGGTTTCTCTGGCTGGATGCCCTTCCTAATGCCAACTGCTCTATAGAGTGTAATGGGTGTCTGTAGACATGTCACTGGCATGGGTGTCTTCTACATGTCACCAGTACAGGTGCCTTTCATGTGCCACCAGCACAGGTGTCTTTTGGCTGTCACTGGCACAGGTGCCTTCTGCATATCACTGCCATGGGTGCCTGATTCACCAGAGTGATAAATTACAGGACTCAATACAAATGTAGAGTATTCTTTTAATACATTATAACTGAATGGTTCCAATTTCCAGTACTCCAAGTTGCTAGTTTCTGATCATTAACTGTGAAACTGAGTTTGGTTTCCTTTTGACTATTTACTGAATGAATATTTTTTGAAATACATGTATACAAATATATATATATATATATATATTCACATATAGACATGCACACACATATTAAACAGTATCAATAAAAACCATGAATTAAACATTTCAAAAACCAATGTTTTTCCTGAACCAGAGCAAAATTCAAGGAGACTTTTATTTGCATAAAAGATTCTTAGCCGCATGCATACAAGGTATTAATAACTCAATTCTTTTATTCAAATTATTGGTGTCTTGAGTTAAAATTCTCAGTTTTTCACTCAAAAGGCATGCTGCATATATATAGATAGACAGACAGATTAAAACATAGACATGTACATTCAAAAATATATCTAACCCTTTTGATACCAACCCAGCTGAAACTGCCTCTGGCTCTGTAGTACAAACGTCTTGTTTTCAAAAGTTCTGAGTTAAAATCTTCCATCAAACCTTAATCACAATTTATGTTCCTAACACTAGCTTAATGATAACTATGTTATTTTGCTAAATTCTTTGTTATATTTAAAATTAATTGAAAGAAACACAGAGCATCTCCAATAGAAATATGGTAACAAAAGGGTTAAAATTTATAATTTATAGTGACTGCTTATTTTCAAGTTCCACTATTAAAACTATCTTCTCAATGCAGTGATTGTAAGGAGAAATTATATCTATATGTAATAGTGCATTTTAGGTGTGTGGATATTAGCAAAACCAAATACAATGGAGGGGAAAGGGAATAGTAACTGGATAGGTAGGACAAACAAGCAAAAGGGATGAATTGGAGTTTTGTTAGTAAATACCACAAGTTTATTTAGCCATAATATTCCACCTGAGGTATTTGATAAAACTTTCCATCTCCTGAAGTAATATTTACAAGTAAGTTTGCTATGCAGGAATAGTGATAGTCTTTTGAAGAATAGGTGATTGGTTATGGATTCCTCTTAAGATATTAATATATTAATTATAACATAAAGCTCCTGTAATGGAGATAACATTTCATCATAAGAGTAACTAAATATATTGTTATTAATATATGAAGATGAAATCACAACCAATCACATTTACCTAAGAGTTAATTACTTTACCTGACATCATCCACATACACCACATAACAGTACCAGTACAGTTTCCTCTCTTGCACACTACACTTGATCCTATTTATACCAAGATTTTTCTCTCAGTTCATTTGTTCTCTGATGTTCATACATTTTAACATTACACATCAAGTGGAGCATATTTGCTTCACTTTTTTAAGTTTTCATGCATCCTCCATATTCAATAACCATGTCTTGCAATTTGTACATAAACATAAGCATAATCTATACTTCACTCAGTGAGAGAATCCCTTTCTTGCCAGCAAAGGTTACACCTCCTCAACACTTTAGTATTTAAACCAGCCATATGAAGCCAGTTGGAACCAAGTAAACAATAAAAAGTAACTATTTCATCATTCTTTCATATATTTGTGCGAAATTAAATAACAGTTATGACATACCATCAACAAATAATTAACAGATAAAGAAAATAACATTTTTGTTATTGCTTTTTTAAAATCTGATTGTCTGCTCTTGCCATTTGGTCACTTGCTCATTTTGTCCATCTGTTGCTGTGGAGGCGCAATGGCCCAGTGGTTAGGGCAGCGGACTCGCAGTCATAGGATCGCGGTTTCGATTCCCAGACCGGGCGTTGTGAGTGTTTATTGAGCAAAAACACCTAAAGCTCCATGAGGCTTCGGCAGGGGATGGTGGCGAACCCTGCTGTACTCTTTCACCACAACTTTCTCTCACTCTTACTTCCTGTTTCTGTTGTACCTGTAATTCAAAGGGCCAGCCTTGTCACACTGTGTCACGCTGAATATCCCCGAGAACTATGTTAAGGGTACAAGTGTCTGTGGAGTGCTCAGCCACTTGCACGTTAATTTCATGAGCAGGTTGTTCCGTTGATCGGATCAACTGGAACCCTCGACGTCGTAAGCGACGGAGTGCCAACAACAACCATCTTTTGCTAGTCTACCTATCTTTCATACTCTTCTCTCTTCTTCTACTCTCTATTAACAGCAGTAGTTTTCATTCTCTCTTCTGCTCTGTCATTAGCAATATATGTTTAGCTGTCACTCACTCTTTCCCTCTCTCTACATTCTACACCTAGTTCTCTTTTTTTTTTTTTTTCTCACTATTTTTATTTTCTGACTCCTGAACATACACTGGCACACATCTTAGACACATTTCACCAGATCTTATACCACAAGGGAGGGCTGAAAAGTTTCTAGCTTTGAGTAAAAGAAAATACAGGAAGGTCAGTTAATTATGATTTTATCCAACATATTCCCCTCTCGGATTCACACAGTTATTGCAGTGGCCCTTCAGTTTTCTAAGCCCTGTAAAAGAATATGGAAAGTTGGGCCTCCAACCAGACCTATTGCAATACTCCTAAAGCCAGGAACTTTTCTGCACCCCCCCCCCCCATATATGATAAAAATAATAAATTAAAGAAAAGAAAGCTAGAAGTCAACAGTACAAGGAAAGATTAAGTTTATAGATATAAAGTATCTGACATTAAAAAAACACAAAATATAAAATATATAAAATATACATGAAATCATCATCATCGTCATCGTTTAACGTCCGTTTTCCATACTGGCATGGGTTGGACGGTTTGACTGAGATCTGGAGAGCTAGCGGCTGCACCAGGCTTACAGTTAGGTTTGTTTATTTGTTCTCTTGCAGTTTTAGAAAATAATGATATAAAAGCAAAATGTTTTGAGATCTGAAATGATTTCCATTATTATGATTATTATTATTATTTATGATTTTTATCTTCAGTTAGACATCTGTCAATTTTATATTTCTGCATACTGCCTGCGGAATTGACTCAGCACCACATGAATACTTATGTATCTATATTGGAAACGTCTTTTCAATGGCTTCAAGTCTGAAATTTGCTTCCTGCAAAAAAACAGAAAATTAAATTTATGAAAAGAAAGGTTTTAATTCTTCTATGTTTGTAATTTTGCTTGTTTTTATTAAATATTAAGCAAAATAAAAATTTTATGAATAAGATAAATAAATGCTACAGCTTATTGTTGTCTACTCCAGGTCAGTCTTGATTAAGCAGAAATTTGATCAAAGACGGTCCTACCATGACCATACTCATATTTTTGTATATCTAAGAATGACATTGTCCAATGTGTCGTTTTCTAATTTTGTGAGATTTGATTGCTATTTCTAGCAGGCTGAGCAATCAATCCCACCAGGAGATACATGGCTCCCCCTGCAATAGGAAAGAGCAGGCAAGAGGAGCTAAAAGGGAGATAAGATATGGTGACAGAATCCCAGACTATACTCTCAAGGTACGAAGTGAACATAGGGGAGAATACAAGACAAAGGATCAAGCAGGAAGGTGGGATGAGTGGAGATGGTGTAACACTTTCAGATCATTCAATTGAGGTCATGGTCTTATGCCTACCCAAACAGAATCATAAATAGGCATGTACCCCATTCTTTTGTTTCTGATAACAAATCTCTCTTGACAACTTACATCATTTTCTTTTCATTTATTGAGTATCTATTTTTCTGGGCTAGCGGGTATATTAAGGCCAGTATTTTATGACCAACCCTTACCTGTTTTACAACTGTATCAAAACTTAAAATTCAGAACAAGTAAAAAATCATTGTTTAATACCACCATCTGACCACCATCCAATCAATAACTTCTGTTGATTATCACGTTCCTGTAACTTGCAGTTACACTTTGACATTTCTTTCATATCTTCTCTCCTTTTCCAGTTGGGGTAACCATGAATTTAGTCCGTTGCAACACACCTGTTGCTGTTCTGCTGTCATAATTTAGCCTCTTAACACCTGGCACAAAATCACATCCCAGTGAACTATACTCCTGCTTCTGTTGAGGGGTTTTGTCTTGCAAATTACCAGGTAACCTCACTGGTGCTGCTGCCAAGTCAAAAGTATCCAGTGCACTCTGTAAAGTGGTTTGGCGTTATGAGGGGCGCCCAGCCATAGAAACCATGCTGAAGCAGAGTTTGGAGTTTGGAACAGTCCTATGGCTTGACAGTTTCAATCAAACTGTCCAACCCATGCCAGCAGGGAAAACAGACATTAAACAATGTTAACCGTTTTACAGTTGTAATAGACATGGATGCAACTTAAGATCCATCAAAATATATTCAAATCAAATCCTTGTATGAAGAAAGAAAAAAAATTCTATAGATTTGCCAAAAATCTGCAATAAGGAAAATAACAATCGTCAAATTACAGGAACATGATGATCAACTTCTATGCCCTTCCTGTCACCAACTACATCAGTGCAAACTAGATGCATCTTTACTTTAACAAATTACCACCCCACCTCCTGCCTCTTCCTCCTCATCATGATCCTTAATATCAGCATCATCCAAATTTGCTCTACCCATAATTTTGAAGAGGCTTGTTTTTTTTTTTTATATATATATATATATATTTATTTTTATAGTTGTCCAACTATAAAACAAGGTCAGGAATACTGTTGAGGTGCAACAGGTTTAAGATAAACATACATCGACGAAAGAGAGAAATATACATATATGGAAAAAGGAAAGTGATAACATTGTTTGGGCAAGGTCTTGAACAAAATAACAACCATTTAGAGATGTTCAAGAGATACTCTCTGATAAAAGATCATTCACATTGAACAGATTGTCTATCTGCAATTCCAAGATCTTATTTAAATTTTTTTTATTTCTTTCCTTTGTTTTTTGTTTTTTTGCAACTGTTTTGATATGTTTGCATAGAGGCTTCGTCCTTTTAACCCATTACCTTCCATAATTCTATTAACTGGAATTTTTTTTATAAAACTTTGATTTCTAGCATAAAACAGCCTTAGAAACACGTTGGAATGATCAAAATAACATTTTAAATAGAAATAAGCGAGATATTGCGTGAAAAATTAGCAAACCTCATTTGAATGTTGTTGGCACTCCGTCGCTTACGACGTCGAGGGTTCCAGTTGATCCGATCAACGGAACAGCCTGCTCGTGAAATTAACGTGCAAGTGACTGAGCATTCCACAGACAAGTGTACCCGTAACGTAGTTCTTGGGGATACTCAGCATGACACAGTGTGACAAGGCTGGCCCTTTGAAATATAGGTACAACAGAAACAGGAAGAGAGAGTGAGAGAAAGTTGTGGTAGAAGAGTACAGCAGGGTTTGCCACCATCCCCTGCCGGAGCCTCGTGGAGCTTTAGGTGTTTTCGCTCAATAAACACTCACAACGCCCGGTCTGGGAATCGAAACCGGTAGTTATGTCAATGATGGTGATAATGGGGTGGTTATAATGATGACGATGATAATGATGCTGGAGGTGCTGGTGTTGGTGCTGGGGATAGTGGTGATGGTGGCTGGTAATGGTGTTGATGATGGTAGTTATGTTAATGATGATGTTGATAATAATACTGATGATGTCAGTGGTGGTGGGGGTGGTGCTGGTATGGTGTTAATGTTGCTGCTGCTGCTGCTGATGATGAGGATGATGGCGGTGATAACTTTCTTAAACCTAAATAAAGCATCCATTCAGGAAAATAACAAAAAAAAAAAAGCAACAAAACAAAACCCCAAAATAAAGAAGAAAGCCAATTAACTTTGGTGTGTTTTTTTTTTTGATTTTTTACCTTGAGAAACTGACTGCAGTGATCGAAGAGCTTCCACCGAAATGGTGGGGTCATCTTCAGTAGTAATCGAACTGCAGATGTTTTCAGTCTTGCTAACTTCAAACTTGATCCATTTATAAAGGGAACATTTCCGTGCACCAGGACAGCTCTGGATAAGGTTCTGTACAATCGGGTGCGACAACCCAAAAAACTCCGGACCAGCACCATGAGTGGCCACAAGGTCGTAACCCCTAAGTGAAATTGAAACAGAAAATATATTCAGCTTAATAATAATAATATTAATAATAATAATAATAATAATAATAATAATAATAATAATAATAATAATAATAATAATATTCTTTGCCCTAGGAATCAGGAAGACACACAGCAAGAAATGGAAACAGAATTGAATGATGATGATGATGATGATGATGATGATGATGATGATGATGATGATGATGATGATGATGATGGTGATGATGATGATGATGATGATGATGATAATAATAATGATAATAATAATAATAATAATAATAATAATAATATTCTCTGCCCTAGGAATCAGGAAGACACACAGCAAGAAATGGAAACAGAATTGAAAGATGATAATGAAAATAATAATAATAATAATACAGATCCTTTCTATTATAGGTACAAGGCCTAAAATTTGGGGGGAGGGGATCAGTTGATTACATCAATCCCAGTGTTCAACCGGTACTTATTTCATCGAACCCAAAAGGGTGGAAGTCAAGGCAGAATTTGAACTCAAACTGTAAAGATGGATGAAACGCCACTATGCATTTTGCCCTGCATGCTAATGATTTTGCTATCCACTTTTGCACAAGGCAGAGTTCATTGAGGTAGATGTTTTATGACTGAGTGCTCTTCCTGTTGCCAACCCTCGCCTATTTCCAAGCAAGGTAAGGCTTTTCGGGGAAGATCAAAATGAATGACAGCTTATAATAGTAGTGTTACTCCTGTACAAGTCCCCTGCGATGTCAAGACAAAGAGGCACAAACACACACACATCATCATCATTGTTTAACGTCCATTTTTCATGCTGGCATGAGTTGGATGGTTTAACTGAGATCTGAAGAGCCAGCAGCTGCACCAGGCTCCGATCTGATCTGGCAAGGTTCCTATAGCTGGATGCCCTTTCTAATGCCAACCACTCCGAGAGTGTAGTGGGTGCTTTGTACATGACACCAGCAATGCATGTATACAAATACATGCATAGGACAAGCTTCCTTCAGGTTTCATCTACCAGAACTCCAAAGGCTTTGGCTGGCTTCAGGGCTGTAGTAGGAAACACTTACTCAAGGTGTCACACAGTGAGACTGAACCTAAAACCATGTAGTCAGGAAGCAAACTTCTCAATCACACAGATGTGCCTGCATCTATCCTCGACTCACATAGATATATATGTAAATCATTATCATCATCGTTTAATGTCCATCTTCCATGCATGCATGGGTAGGATGTTTGACAGGAGCCAGTCAGGTAGAAGACTACACCAGGCTACTGTGTCTATTTTGGCAGGGTTTTTATGGCTGGATGCCGTTCCTAACACCAACCACTCTGCAGAGTGGTTTATTTTTTGATCTTCCCAGATAACATGTTCAAACAAGGGGAAGCATTGCTTTGCTTGGAGGAAACAGGTGAGGGTTGGCAACAGAAAGGGCACCCAGTCATAAAATATATACATATTTTAGGAGCGCCTGTGAGGCAAGTAGCTTGCTTACGAACCACATGGTTCCGGGTTGTGGCACTTTGGGCAAGTGTCTTCTACTATAGCCTCGGGCCGACCAAAGCCTTGTGAGTGGATTTGGTAGGCGGAAACTGAAAGAAGCCGGTTGTATATATGTATGTTTGTGTGTCTGTGTTTGTCCCCCCAACATCGCTTGACAACCAATGCTGGTGTGTTTACATTCCCGTAACTTAGCAGTTTGGCAAAAGAGACTGATAGAATAAGTCTAACATGTACAGCATATACACTGCAAAGTCAACAACAGATCTTCAAACCACTTTCCAGTATAAAAATATTCTGGTAAATCAATCAAGAAAACAATTAATAATAAAAAAGAAAAGAAACAAATAAAAAACAATGTAAACAAAGACAAAACCTCCAATAAACTTACCGTGATTGATTAATTAATTGCAGTAATTTGCTGTGACATTCTGAGGGATCACGGTGGCACAAAATTTGTTTTTGGTCATCAGCAGATATTTCAAACTGCAAATAAAAGAGAAATTATTAGCATGGTCAACTGATTCTCTGATTCTGCCATTGTTATTAGTCACTGAAATGCAGTGATTCTAAGGGGACAATGTATGACAGAAAAAGTGGACATTGAATAATAGTGAATAATGACTGACCAAAAAAAAAAGAAAGGAAAGACAAAACAGGATGTGAAGGGACATAACCAAGATGAATTGAAGTTCAAGTTAATTTCATACTGTTTTTGTGTTTTGTTAGGAAGGGCATCCAGCTGTAGAAACTCTGCCAAATCAAATTTGAGCCTGGTGTCGCCTCCTGGTCCACCAGTCCTCAGTCAAATCGTCCAACCCATGCTAGCATGGAAAGCGGATGTTAAACGACGATGATGAATATTCTTGATGTGAATATTGAAGTTTTTCAATATTCTTGATGTGAATATTGAATATTGAATATTCAAGGTGGCGAGCTGGCAGAAACATTAGCAAGCCGGGCAAAATGCCTAGTGGTATTTTGTCTGCCGTTACGTTCTGGGTTCAAATTCCGCCGAGGTCGACTTTGCCTTTCATCCTTTCAGAGTCGATTAAATAAGTACCAGTTAATCACTGGGGTCGATGTAATCGACTTAATCCCCTTGTCTGTCCTTGTTTGTCCCCTCTATATTTAGCTCCCCTGTGGGTAATAAAGAAATAAATATTCTTGATGTGAATTTGTGGGCTGAAACAAAACTGTTACATCTCAGGGAAATCATTTTGCCAATCATATTAACACAAGCACAGCTTCAATTTCACTTCTTTATATTAGTCAATTAGTTCAGTATCTATCTAACTATATACTGTATTTTAACATGTATAAGGAACCCTTGTGTATAAGGAACCCTCTAATTTTGGGGGCTTAAAATTTTGAAAAAAGTTTTTGTAAGGGATTATAATACTATCCATGTATAAGAAACTCCACATTTTTTTAAGCTAATTTTTGACAAAAAAAGGTTTCCTTATACATGTTAAAATACAGTATATGTATGTGTGAGGATGTGTGTGTGTACGGTTAAGAAAACCGTTTATAGCAGACTCCAGCCAAGAAGATCTGAAGAAGGAATTGTAATTCCGAAATATCATCAGACTATAGATAACCAAATTACAACAGGTATATAGTCCATTTCTTGTTTTATAGTGCATTGTTGTACCATTCTAAACTTTTATTCTTTACATATACATATATATATATATATATATATATATATATACATACAAACATATATAAAACTTTGAAATGCCCAATGATAAGCTGTTTCTTTGATTTAAAATTTAGTATTTGAGCAATTAAAAGGCCATACTGATTTACAGTTAAGAAGAAAAAAAATTGCAACTTACGAGGGGACCATTTCCACCATCTGATATACTACAAGTATAAAGACACTTTTGATCTGGATGCCGTGTGCTTACGTACAATCGGGTACTGCAGAAGCCAATGGGGTAAATATGTTCCTCAGTATGGAAATTTGGTCGATCAGGAACAATCTGAAATTGGAATATATATTAGGTAAGAAGCCTATTGGAAAGGCTGTGTTTGATGCATTTGGGAGAAGGGAGTATGTTGGTTTAGAATAAAGCAAGTAGATAAAGAAAGTGGGGGAAATAGGCCACAGAGAATAAAGTAAAGTAGATAGAGAAAGGCGAAAAGAAGATGTAAGGATGGAATAATTAAAGTAAGAATCCAGAGTTGAGGCTTCAAGCAGGAGAGGGTAGAGAACTCATGCAGAGTTAAATAGAAGATGGCAGAGAACACATTCATCATTTTCTAGATGGTAAGAAATTGGTTTAGATTGTCGCTGCCATTGAATTAATTTTCACCGTAAAGTTCAACTTTATCATCAAATATTGAATTTCTTTGAATGAATTTAATTACCTCCACCTTAGCAAAGGCAGAGGTATTGTTTTCAGTCTTGTTTGTTTGTTTGTCCTTGGACAAGATATCTCAAGAACCACTGGATGGATTCGGATGAAACTTTCAGGGATGTTTGGCCTTGTGACTGGCACGAACTGATTAGATTTTGGGATCAATCTGGTACCAGACAAGGGTCCTGGATTATTTTTCCGTGTTTTTACTTAATTTTTGAGAGTGGTTTTAGTATTCTTGTTTGTGAGAGCAGTTGAATTTATTTCAGATATTCTCATTTTAAAAATCATCTTCAGCTAATCATTAAGAGGATGTTGGTGTTGCCTTGGCAGAGGTTTGCGCTCTCTAAGTGTTCGTTTATTTTGAAATGTAATTTGGTGGTAAGGTTAGATCATTTCACAAATAATGAACATTTTCTTTCTAATATTGTTATACTGTTCTCTGTATTGCATTCTTGAGCAAGGTACTTCATTTCATGTTGCTCCAATCTACTCAAACATAATGAGTATTAGCTAAGTGCTTGTGTTGTCTTCTTTCTCTCAAGCTATCATATCCTAGATATTTCATTGAATCAAAGGTGAAGGAGAGAGAGTCTCTACATCTGCTTGTAGTTGCACAGCCAGGTGCACAATGCAATAACAATACTTTAACACAAAGTAATAACAATCATATTAAAAGTTTTCATAAATGAGTTACTACTTACTTCACCAAGGCTGTGAATTGTCAAGTCTCCAATGGATAATGGGAAAACAGGTCGTCCTAAAGGATCTAGAGGAATTGGTGGCACTATCTTTTTGCTACTGGCTTGTGTTTTGGCCTTTTTAGGTTTCGATTTCTCTTCTGAAATAAGAAACAACATGGTTTAAAAGCTACAGGTAAAGGAATAATCACCAGAGGTCAGTATTGATATGAATCAGATTGAACTGAAGATAGAACTGGTGTAATATTTTGTAGCATGTGATGAAGGATAGGAATTAGATGTTGTGGGTAGTAGCACTGATCATCAAGGGAAAATAAAGTAGTATGTGCCGGTGACATATTAAA
The DNA here is from genome assembly GCF_046866305.1 of Octopus bimaculoides. Lineage (NCBI taxonomy): Eukaryota > Metazoa > Mollusca > Cephalopoda > Octopoda > Octopodidae > Octopus > Octopus bimaculoides. The sequence goes on along the minus strand of NC_142932.1, from coordinate 100,789,068 downwards.
AGCACCCAGGACACACTGTAAAGTGGTTGGCATTAGAAAGAGCATCCAGCTGTAGTGACTAGGCCAAATCAGATTGGAACCTTGTGCAGCTCTCCTGCTTGCCAGCTCTGGTCAAACTATCCAACCCATGCCAGCATGGAAAATGGATGTTAAATGATGATGATGATGATGACTGCAAGGTTGAAGTAGATATGATAGAATAACAAAGAGAAAGAAGCCCATTATTTATATATATGTATATGTCCTGTGCTGGTGGCATGTAAAAAGCACCATTCGTGCATGATCATAGCCAGCATCACCTTACTGGCACATGAAAAACAACATTTGAGCGTGGTCGTTGCCAGTGCCACCAGATTGACTCCTGTACAGGTAGCACATAAAAAACACATTTTCAGCATGGTCATTGCCAGTGCTGCAGGACTGGCTCCTGTGCAGGTGGTATGTAAAAAACACCATTTTGAGCGTGGCTGTTGCCAGTACTGCCTGACTGTGCCGGTGGCACGTAAAAGCACCCACTACACTCTCGGAGTGGTTGGCGTTAGGGAGGGCATCCAGCTGTAGAAACTCTGCCAGATCAGATTGAAGCCTGGTGTAGCCATCTGGTTCACCAGTCCTCAGTCAAATCGTCTAACCCATGCTAGCATGGAAAGCGGATGTTAAACAATGATGATGATGATCCTGATAGCTTGCCAAGTCAGCCCCTTTACTCTTAATCCTCTCTTATGTCTACGTAGATCATCAAAGTTATCTTACCAAGTAACTCTGTAACTGTTTTCTTTCTTTCAGTGAGTTTCTTTTTCACTTTTGGCTTTGCAGGCACTGCTGGTGCTGCAGACGGTTCAGCAGGAACTTGCTGAGGAGTAGTAACAGCAGTGGGCACTTTGAGTATAGTAGGGTATGTAGTGGTGGTTGTAGTAGTTGTAGTAACTGGCATCTTAATGTTGGCTAATGTTGGGTCAGTCATAGATTGGAACTGGAGAAGCTTATGGAGTAGAAACCTGTAGTTAAAATAAAATTTTAAAACTTACGATAAACAAAGCCGAAGTAGTGACTTACGTTAAGGACTAATCTTCAGCTATATAAAACAGAAGGAACTTTATAATAATGAGTAAAAGAGATCAACCATTTTGTAAAAATATTTCTAATGAACTAACACGATATATATATATATATATATATATATATATATATATATATATATATCAAAGACTGAGTTTACAGGGTCTTGGCTTCCCAAGCGGTCGCTCACTTAGCTAATATCAAGGCTTTACATTTCTTAACTCTGGTGATTGGAGAAGAATGTGTTCTCAATGTGAAGTACCTGTTGACAGATTGGATGAAGGATCAGCATCATGCAAATGTGAACAAACTCAAGATCATCCTGATGATATATGTCAATTAATTTTGAAAAAAATAAAAAATCATTTAGGTATATTGTAAAATAATTGACTTTCTATTATTAAGCTGATGAATGTGGTGAGCTAGCAGAATCATTACTGTGTTGGACAAAATGCTTAGCAGCATTTCATCTGTCTTTACATTCTGAGTTCAAATTCTGCTAAAGGCAACTTTGCCATTCTTCCTCTTAGGGTCAATGATATAAGTACCACTTGGAAACTAAGGTCAGTGTAATCAACTTGCCCACCACCCAACAAAATTTCAGGTTTTGTGCCTATAATAGAAAGGATTACTAAGCTGATGTTAGGAATTTAACTAAAAGAAAGATTCTAGCACAAAATTGTAAGATTTTAATTTATATGTGAACACTTTAAAATAATTTTTTTTTATCATAGATCTAAAGGTAGCCACAGGCAGGTAGGTATCAAAAGAGTTGAATATTAATTTGCAGTTGAAATTTTGTTTGTATGCATAAAATGACTGCACATGTATACACAAGTTGTATTGGCCCAAACATATCACTATATACACTAAAACAAACCTTCCTTTCATTTTCTAAGCAGGTTAAATCTATTTCAGTTACCAGCTCAATGTCAAGACAAAATACTCACATACACATACATATATTTGTGTGTGTGTGTATCACCATTTATAGTCCACTCTGTAAGAAGGTTGTTGTTAGGAAGGGCTTCTAGCCATAAAAACTCAACCTGGTGCAGTCTTCTACTTAGCCAGCCCCTATCAAAATGGTGCATTAATGTGGCACCGGCATCTGAAAAGACAAGCCTGTACGTGTGGAAGGCAGCGATTTTACTTAGCTTGGCGCGTCTTATCAAGTATAGCAAATCGTTACACCCCCCAGTCCCTTGTCATTTCCTCAGTGAGGCCAAGCATCCAAAGATCCTTTCCTACCACTTTGTCCCACGTCTTCCTGGGTCTACTCCTTCCACAGGTACCCTCCACAATTAGAGCTTGGCACTTTTTTACACAGCTGTCCTCAGATTATTATTTGACTCAAAGATCCTCAGCACTACTGACAGAAAGCTACTCTAGACCAATGACTCACAGAGTGACCATCAGGCAACATTTTGTTTGGATTTCATTTCCTGTATTTTCCGGTATACAAGTTGACGTAATATATAGTGTAAACATTTAAACATCATCACTGTCTTTCCAAATCCAGCTGCATTTCACATGGAGTTTTTAATCCTCCAAATTCATCTTGGTGTACAAGTCAATCTACTTCTCTTTGGGAGTAAATTTTTGTCAGAAAAATTTGACTTGTATGCTGGAAAATACAATAACACACTTACCTTCGTTCCTCCTTCACTTGTAAAACTTTCTCCTCTATTCTCACCACCTCATCACATATAGCTGCATTCACCTAGAAAAAAAGGAGGAGGGGGATAAAATAAAATAAAAAACAAGAAAAATAAACCACATTAACACCAAAGTAATTTGAATAATAGTCACAAGCGTAACAGTGTGGTTAAAAAGTTCATTTTACAATTCCATGGTTCTGGTTTAATCTCATTACATGGCGCCTTGAGGAAATCTTGTGTACTGTAAGTTCTGACTGACCATTATTTCATGAGAGAAATAATTCGGTAACAGGAAACTGTGCAAAAGATTGCCAGATAAGTGTATGTGTGTGTGTGTGTGTGATATTGTGCATATTGATATATGTGAGCTGTGAGTGTTGAAGACATACAAAGGTGTGAAAAAAATGAGGCCAGTATGTTATGCTGGATGGGTAATTTTAGAATGTATATACAACAGAGTGTACGTAATTCGAGAAAAAAACTGGGTACATGGAGCCTCAGATGTGTGCAAGAAAGAAGACTGTGCTGGTACAGTCATATAATGCATATGAATAAAGACAGTTGCTTCAAGAAGTGCCAAGCTCTAATTTGTGGAGGGAACATGTGGAAGGGGTAGACCCAGGAAGACGTGGAATGAAGTGATAAAAAAGGATCTTCAGACATTGGATCTCACAGAAAGGATTACAAGGGACCAAGACTTCTGGCGGTTTACTATACTTGAGAAGACACATCAAGCTACATAAATATGTGGTTGTCCTTGCAGACAGGCATATACCCTGCATCCCACTTCAGCTGAGAGATCCTAATCTTACGAGTTTGTGGGTGCCAGTGGCACGTAAAAAGCACCTGTGCCCGCGTTGCGTGAAGGCTCCCAGTACACTCAGTAAAGCGTTGGCATTAGGAAGGGCATCCAGATAAGAAACCATGCAAAAACAGGCATGGAACCCAGGCAGCTCTCCAGTTAACCAGCTCCTGCCAAACTGTTCAACCCATACCAGCATGTAAAACAGATGTTAAATGATGATGATGATGTGTGTGTGTGTGTGTGTGTGTGTGTTTCTAGCAAATTACTTGGTGACTTCACTGGTAATAGTGGCATATATATATATATATATATATGTCATCATCATCATTTAACATCCGTTGTCCATGCTGGTATGGGTTGGACAGTTTGAATATGCAGAAAGGCTGCACCAGGCTCCAGTCTGATTTGGCATGGTTTTCTACAGCTGGATGCTCTTCCAAATGCCAATCACTCTGAGAGTGTAATGGGTGCTTTTACATGTCACCGGCACAAGTACCATTTGTGTGATATATATATATGTACTGCAGAATCCTTTGTGTTCTGTTTTAATTTTACGTTTTTATATATATATATATATATATATATATATATGTCAATGTGAATACCCGTCAGAGTGTAAGTATCTTGAGAGAAAAGCTGAACATTAGAAGCATCAGTTGTGGCGTGCAAGAGAGACGATTGCGCTGGTATGGACATGTGGTGAGAATGGAGGAGGATAGCTGCGTGAAAAAGTGCCACACCCTAACAGTTGAGGGAACCCGTGGAAGAGGTAGGCCCAGGAAGACCTGGGCTGAGGTGGTGAGGCAAGACCTTCGTACATTGGGCCTCACCGAGGCGATGACTACGGACCGAGACCTTTGGAAATGGGCTGTGTGTGAGAAGACCCGGCAAGCCAAGTAAGATCGTTGCCAGTGCCCCTGGACTGGTTCTTGTGCGGGTGGCACATGAGATGCACCATTTTGAGCGTGGCCGTTGCCAGTACCGCCTGACTGGCTCCTGTAGGATTTTCGAGCGAGATCGTTGCCAGTGCCCCTGGACTGGCTTGTGCGGGTGGCACATAAAAGACACCATTTCAAGCGTGGCCGTTTTCGTGCGGGTGACACGTAAAAGCACCCACTACACTCTCTGAGTGGTTGGCGTTAGGAAGGGCATCCAGCTGTAGAAACTCTGCCAAATCAGACTGGAGCCTGGTGTTGCCATCCGGTTTCACCAGTCCTCAGTCAAATCGTCCAATCCATGCTAGCATGGAAAGCGGACGTTAAACGATGATGATGATGATGATGATATATATATATATATATATATATATATATATAGAGAGAGAGAGAGAGAGAGAGAGAAACAAGGAGAGAGGCTGACATACTCACAAATATTGTATCTTTAATATCTTTTTTCATTTTCTTCCATTTTCTGAAGTAGTATTCACGGGAACCCTGGTCGGGAGCCATGGCAAATGCTCCCAACTATGGATGGCTGATGGAACAAAAGTAAAGAACATATTCTAAATGAACATTGTTACCATTCTACATGCTAACACAATTCTCCACCATAAAATAGTTATCATCATCATGAAGACATCAAGTTGATAAAGGAAAATTATATGAAATGTAATTTGACAAGGTACAAGAACACGGACACACAGACATCTCAAGAGTAAATACACACACCTCATTAAAAAAAAAAAAAACGAGAGAGAAGAGTGCCGGGATTAATGGTTTCACATATATAAACACACACACACACATACACGTTTAGAGGTACAAACGAAAGAAAAAGGACTCAATACATGTAGCTGGGTTTATTTATTCGGAAGAGGTTGATGATTTACTCCATCATTACTCAGTTTTCCATTACGGCCGACCGTTTAAATATATAATTAGTAAGCACGAACATTAAGATTTAAACCGAAGTTAACTACGTCAGAATTTGAGGAACTTGGAACTTGGCAATGGAGGCACTGCGACAACTTTGTTTTCTTAAATTCCACTTATTTTTTCTCACATGAAAAGCAAAAGTAAACAGTTGTGAATGTTTCGCTATTCTCTGGTTGAACTTAACGAGCCAACAAAGGAATCTCCCTTTAGTCAAAAATCTCACTGTATAAGTGATATTTTCTTCAAACAACACTCCTCTTGAAAAAGAAAAAAAATGGGCGGGGTGAAAAGTTAGGGGAACCCGGTATAAACTATGCCAGAAAGAAAAATATAAAAAAAGGACCCGATGGTCAAGATTGGAAAGCCTTTCATAAGCCGAGTTGTGGCTAAACATCAACTAATTATTTAATATCTGAAAAACTGTAATGATGCTTTTAAGAGCATTAGAAGGATGAAAATAGAGAACTATCAAGTTTCTTAACATGCTTATTTTACAAACAAAAACAAGATAAATTGAATATGTATAGTGAGCCAACCTTTCTAAATTTTCCCAGCCTGATACCCCTTTATGTCTTATTTGCTTAGTTGATGTTTCGATTAGTCTCTGAAATTCTAACGAATCTAAGAACAATGTAAATACGATATCAACTTTTATTTTGATTGTAGATGGGATGGCTTGTTTATGGAAGGGATACATAGAGTGAGTTGATTTTTATAGATTGGGCAAAGTAAGTGCGAGTGAAATATTGGACATCAATGATCATTCAATACGAAAGTAAATTACCATTACCAACGAAAGGTCAATAGGTACTCTATTTTGATTAGCATACCGGTATTTCTAGAAGACATAACTGAAATATATATGTAAGTTGAATGTATACAGATTAACTGCTTATGATATACACTCGACAGTGATATATAAGCTGAAGAGAAAATAGTATCTCACAAATAATTTGAATTCATGCAGAGTAATGTTGAAGAAATAGAAATAATTAATATTTGTGAAATCTAACCTGGCTCCAATATTTCCAAACAAAACTGTCAAGGGAACTTCCGGTGTGTGTAATTATCTCCCTTGGTTGATATTTCATTTGGCTCCAGAATTATTAACATTAGGATATTTCTTGAAAGAATTTGGGATAAATTATTTTAGATAATTACTAGGCTTAATTTATCGATTAAATTAACAATAAACGAGACAGGTTAGGTGTGAAATCAATAATTTAAATGAGAGTTTAAATTTCAAACAGTAAAACAAAAATCTAAGAACATTCTTTTACAGTAATTTAGATCTATAATTTTGTTTCATCAACAGTAAAACCATCAACTGTAAAACGATATGAAAATAATAATGATTATAATGATGAATATGCTATAACGATTTAAAAAATTTTAAACCAAATTTTAGATATTTTGGGTATCACCGCCGGTGTAAGTATAAAAAACTGTCCTGAGATGATTTAAGGTTAAGCAGTGTGGATCGTAATGTCTGATCCGCTTGAGCGCGGCGATCGAGGAGGACGAAACAGACGAAGGCGCCGAGCTGGACGTAAGGTAAAAATTTCCCCTTGAACAGTATTTTTTTAAAACATGTCTTTTTCGTTACTGACAATAACAGTATATTTAATTGAGAAAATACTCCATGTTCTGCAAATCTAAATGATTGCACGTAATCTCTTCCTGCAATACGTATGTTTTCATTCTTAAATATGGTATTTTCTTTCCTCCCAGAAAACACGTCAGTTAATTTTTTTTTCATTTATTGTTAGTTGGCATTTTAAAAAGAAAGCATTTCTTTTCTTAAAAAAAGACGGGCAATTCTAAATATTCTAAGTATATATATATATATATATATATATATATATAGCTTCGCCTGCCCACTCATAATCGTGTCATCTGTTCTAAAGAGGTGCCTGTTAAAAGTTTTATTACAAGATATACTTTAGTACAGGTAATTTCTTGGTGTTAGCAACCGGACTAATTCATCTGTTTACAAGTCAATAAGAACGAGACGTTGTTCTTATGAAGAAAGTAACTTTCGAGTTTAGAATAATTTCATGTGTCGTGCGAATTTCATTTCGGTGTGGCTCTTAGATACCAGAGCAAATGATGTTAGCTTACTTAAATTAAATTTTTTGACAATTAAAGTGAAAAAAAATCATTACTTAACTATTTTACATTTATTTAGTATTGTATATATTAATTCTTGTAATGCGTTTTCAATTTTCTTTGAATTTTGTAATTTTTCTTCCGGAAACTGCGAATATTTCAGTTTATTAAAACTGCAGAATTTATTTTCATTCCGCTTCTTTCAACCTTTTTTCTCTCTCTTCTCAATTTAGATTAGTTTCATATTTGTTATTTTCAAATGTAACAAATTATCACTTTCAGAGTTGTACTTGTTCGGCAAGTAATTTGATATTTGTTATCCTGTTGTTGCTGAATAGGGCAAGATAAACTTGCTTCAGTTAGCAGTAATCAGAATATGAGCTTTGAAGCTTATAATGCTGAAAAGCAAAAACCACCCTCTCTCTCTTTCATATATATATATATATATATATATATATATATATATATATATATACGAGAGAGAGAGAGACCTTTATTAACCATTAAAATCAGTGCAAGTACGGTCCTTAGGGAAGCAAGGTTGTCAGGCTCCACAGTTTTATCCCCGGTACAGGATTTACCATGGCGCAAAAGGTAAAATTTAACAAGACAATGAATAATATGTCATTGAAAAATTGCAATTTTTCCTTGTAGTTCTAAGTAAACAGCATATCGCTATTTAACGGGTTATATTTGATATAGTTGCTGGATTTGACTGGGACGAAAACTGGATTTTTCGTTTATTTCACATTTTAGCACTTACTGTGTCATAATTTCTCGTTTATAACGCTCGAACGGAAGGCTGGAACCGGGCACTATTTGTTAGGTGATGTTTAGGACACAATTTGGCCTTAATCAGACCGTGATATATAATTTAATCTTTCGATTTATTTATAGTTGCACACGTGTATCCTTTTTGCTTTGTGTATCGCTAAATGATAACTGATGTATCATTATCCTTTACCATTTTACCTTTCATTCACCTTGATGTCTCTATAACAAGGGATGATGCCTAATATATACATATTCAGTGCTCCTTAACATCAGCCTTCTTTATTGCTAACCATTGCTTTCTCTATTGATATCCACCATTTGCTCTTACCGTTGCCAATCTTTATTGCTATCCATTACTCGATGTATCTCTCTTACTACCATCATCTTTTCTGCTATTCTTCACTTCACTCCCTAAACCACAATTTCCTCAAACAAAAGGTTACAACATAGAGGGCGAGATCACTTTAGTCATAGTATACAAAACAATTCACTAGTTCTGGCACCACAATGCACCCAGTACACTCTTCAGAATGTTTGATGAACAAAGGGAGACAACATATGCTACAATGGACTTTAATCTTGTCAATGATCTGACAGTCTAGCACTCTCTAGTGCTGGTACTATAATTATGTACATCCAGTATACTCTGTAGTGGTTGACATTAGGAAGGGCATCCAGCCATAGAAACCCTGCCAAAAAGGAGCATACAAACAATACCCTATTTATAAGGGTCTTGATGTTGTTCCAAATATGAAGTGACTTGGTCCATAACAACCCATCCAAGCATGGAAAGCTGACATAAAATGACAATATGTGCATCAACTTTTACATTTCGTTTTTCTTAATAATGCTTTTTACCTTTAAACATTTCTGATAGAATTTTGACAGTTCTTCTAGGTGTTATCTTCATCATCATACTTCCGTTTCCCATGCTGGCATGGGTTGGACGGTTTGACTGGGGACTGGCAAGCCAAGAGGCTGCACCAGGCTCCAATCTGATCTGGCAATCTTTCTACAGCTGGATGCCCTTCCTCATGCCAACCACTCTGAGACAGTAGTCAGTGCTTTTTACATGCCACCAGTATGTTATATTTGGTTTAATTTCATTTCCCACACAACATGCTACATAATATTACTACAAGGTCACCTGGTTTGTTAGAAATAGTGGCAAGACCTCTCAAATCACTCTCTATTTCATAAAAAATAACAACATATGGTAATATAGTCTTTGATGTAAAAATAAATGGAATAGTCACAGCTGGAATGCCACTGATGGTTGGTTCACTCATTGAAAGCTAACCTGGTTTAAACATCATCATCATCATCGTTTAACGTCCACTTTCCATGCTGGCATGGGTTGGACAGTTTGACTGAGGACTGGTGAGTCAGAGGCTGCACCAAGCTCCAATCTGATCTGGCAAAGTTTCTTCAGCTGGATGCCCTTTCTAATGCCAACCACTCAGAGAGTGTAGTGGGTGCTTTTACGTGTTACCGGCATGAGGGCCAGTCAGGCGATTCTGGCAACAACCATGCTCAAATGTTGTTTTTCACATGCCGGTATGGCGATGCTGGCAACAATCATGCACGAATAGTGCTGTTCACGTGTTACTGGCATGGGAGCCAATCCGTGGCCCTGGCAATGATCATGCTTGGATGTGCTTTTAACGTTCCAATGGCCCAAGTGCCAATCAGGTGGTACTGTTATTGGCCACGTCAGCGATTTTAATTTGTTTACACTTGCCTCAATAGGTCTTCGCAAGCAAAGTTCATTGTCCAATGAATGAGGGGTACTCATAAGTGGGCCAGTTACACCTCACATTCAGATGTGCTTTTAACATTCCACTGGCATGAGTGCCAATCAGGCTGTCAGGCCAATCAGACATATAAGAAGAAAAAGGAATTAGATGTCTCTTAAGCCTAAGTCAGTGTTTCACTTCAGGTTCATGATTTGAGCAGCTGAGAAATAAATTTGATCTTGGATAGAACACATAGTTTATTTCAGATAGGTTTCCGAGATGATTTGTTACTTCTCAGCATCTTGGTGAAGTGAGGTAATACAGATAAAGTCTTCTCCCCAGAAATATGATAAACTGCTTGCAGATTTGAGCATGTAATATAGGTGCATGCTGGTATTCCAGTACCTTTATTCACCTGGGTATTTTAATTCTAAATTAAGAAACTTAGGCCATAAAATGATATTTCCTTTGCTTTCTGTTTAACCCTAACCTCTCCACCCATAATAATCAACTTGTTTTGTTTTAATGAGGGATATAAATATATATATATATATGTAAAACTTTTTTTTGTATTCGACAGGACTTTTTTCAAGAACGTGGAGACCGAGACCTATCAGATACTGGAAATCTTAGTTCTTTAACCTCTAAACCGCCAATAATCTTGGCTAAACCACATTCTACTGATTTAGTAAGTAATTTCATTGGTTTGCTAACATTAAGTTAATTAATATCGCTTCATTAGACATGACAACAGAAAAACTGCCAAATCAGTTACAGCAGGAAATGGGTGCATTTTAGTGTTCTCTCACCGAATAGATTAATCATGTTTCATTAAACCTGTGAAAATGTTTGTTTGGCACTATAACTTACACAATGACAAACTCTACTTGTTGACTAGTTTAATTTGGACAGTTGAAAGCAAAGACATTGTTTCATGAAACACTACATTTCCTGGGACATTTATAGATTTCTTAGGATTTTTTTTTATCGTTTTTTTTTTGTTTTTTTTAAATCAGGAAGAAACAATGCTTATAGCCTTTGTTGGTTTTCTATGGTGTATGAAGTCAGTTAGCTTGATATTCAGTTTGAACCTTTAGAAGTTGCTGACTGGGAAAACACTGATAAAGACAAAATTCCAGAGTGTTGTAACTCTATGGAGAAGATTTATGCTCTCATCATCATCATCATCATATAATGTCCGTTTTCCATGCTGGCATGGGTTGGACGATTCGACTGGGGTCTGGAAAGCCAAGAGGCTGCATAACTAAATAGTATCACTTGAGCACTGGATGCAGAGAATGTGTTAAAGTGAGAAAGAAATGCCATGAGCATGCCCTGCTGGATATATAATGTTAGCATGTGTGAATATCAAAACACAAATGAGATGAGAGAAATTATGGTAATCAGTGAAATCAAGTACTGTCTGCTAGAACAGAGAATAATGTGTATGAAGGATGACTATTAGGTGAAGAAGTTTTGAACAATCCAAGTGGATGGAAGGTGCATGAGGAAGATGTGCCGAAAAGGGATGAAAGTTGATCTCAATGTTAAGCCTCACAAAAGAAATAAGAAGCTGCAAAAGTGGTACAATACTATGATGGAGAAGATTTGTCTCATCCATGTCAACATGGAAAAATAGTTGTAAAATGATAATCACCTTACAGAAATTGAAGCTGAAATTCCATTGTGTTATCCACAGCAGCCTGAGAGGATCAAGGGCACTCCTCCTCTGAGTAAATAATTAAAAAACAAAAATTAATTGGGTCAGCACAAGTATATTAACCCTTTACCGTTCAGATTACTCTGTCAAATGTCATGTATTCACATTATTTTGATTTAATAATGCATTTTCCTATAACTTTGTGATTTCAATGGTGTGATTGTATATTTTAATGATGACAGTGTTGGGTAGGTGTGAGAGACCAGATCTGACCAATCTGGACGTAAAACAGGTAGAAAATTTTTGATGGTGACCTTGAGAAGCCCCACCAAACCAAGTGAAATTGTAGTTGTGGCCAATGCCGGTGTCACGTAACTGGTACCCATGCCAGTAGCACATCAAAAGCTCCTATTACACTCTTGGAGTGGTTGGCATTAGAAAGGGCATCCAGTTGTAGAAACCATGGAAAATCGGATTGGAACTGGTGTAGCCCTCCAGCATACCAGTTTCAGTCAAACCGTTTAACCCATGCCACCGTGGAAAGCAGATGCTAAATGTTGGTGATATGATCAGTTTAAATGCTAAAGGGTTAAATGACTAGCACTTATTTTTCAACTTTGGAAGTTTGAACAGTTAAGTAAACTCCTGATGTAATTTGAACTTGGAAAGTTGCATGAAACTAAATGAAGAAAGATAATTTTATAAAACTATTTTTTTCTCTGGCTTCACAATTAACTATTTTCTTATTGTTTCTCTGTCCAGCTTACTACAATGAATCCTACTTCTTCTTCATCCTTGAGTGGAAACAGTATGGCTGGAGTGAAGATGGGTGAAAAACAAATTGTAGTTTTGAAAGCCCGTGAAGACAGCACCAGTAGCAGTACAAGTGTAGGAAATAGCTGCTGTACTAGTTCAGGTATTGGTTTAGGAGCCTCTCTCAGTTCAGGACGCTCCAGCACACCAGCTTCGAGTCTACATAACATCAATGCTGCTGTCTCCAGTGATCTGTCATCTCATTCAACATCTCCTTATCAGATGCATCGAAATACTCAGCTTTCCTCTATGGATGGTAAATATCAACATAGACTTATTTTATTATATTTTACATCACAGTACATGTGATCTGGAATGCATGTAAACATACTTAGTCTTGCTGTGATGTTAGGTTAAAATCTAAAGTAATAGGAGAAATTTTTAATGTTTGTATATTCAGACAGGTAAAGGCATGTGGCCTAGTGGTTAGGCTGTTGCACTCATTATCACTACATCATAGGTTCAATTCTCTAATTGGGCTGCATGTTGTGTTCTTGAGCAAAACACTTCATTTCACATTGCTCCAGTCCCCCTTTCAATCAGAGGGGGATGTTGGTCTGCTCGCCTAGCCAGCAGGGTGACATCATTTGAAGGCTAAAACAATGCAAAAGAAGTGCATTGTGATCAGTGATGTGTAACAACATCTGATGGCCTGGTCAGTCTTGTGAACACATGATATTCAGGTAGATATTTGTCTCTGTGGTCTACAGTGGTGAACATTGTGGAGCATTCAAATGGTCCTTATATGTGGGCCTTTCTAGAGGTTTGCATTCATCAGATATTTGAATCATACATATGTCCTACATTAGTGAAATGTAGGGACCATTCAAATGATGTGGATCTTTAAAATGGCTTACATATTTTACTAATGTAGACGAAATGTTTTATTGCTCAGTCTCATTAATATGAATCGTAAAATATTCAAGTTATTTTTTTTATAATAACAGTAATGTATGCTGTGAGTCATTTCATGAACCACATGTATTCATAAAGTTGGTGTTTAAGTACTCCTTGCTTTTATAAAAGCCATCTACATATACTTAATATGAATATATCGATGTATTTGCATAAAGTATGATACATAGATAGGTATCTTAATCTAATTCTGTTTCTATTGCATAACATAGGTTTTTATTCAGCCTGGTAGCTATTTGCAATACCAGTCAATGCTTGCTCACTGTTTCCTATACTTTGGAAGCAATAAAATCTTGTCTGAGCATGTGGTTGGCATTCATGCTAGCCACTTCTGGGAAGATTTTCATCTCCTCCTGATATATATTGTTTTTAAACATAGCATGTTCATAAATAACGTTGTATCTGGATGAATACTGCAGTAAATTACCTCTCAACAATGTATTTACATTGAGACATAAACGGCTGTTTTAATATGATACAGCTTCTCTTGTTTTCATGGCAGTAAGTGAAGGACAGAACATGATTCTGTTGTTAATTTTATTCTTGATAACTTAAGACATTTCAGAAATACCATGACAGAAACAAAATCAAACTACTTGAAATGGATATGTACACACTATCCATAGAATGCATTCCAATACTTAATCCACTCATCTAATATATTAACATATTATATGTACTGCAGAATATTTTATAATGCTATTCAACTTCTGTAACATGTTAATTTATTGATTGTTGTTGATTTTGTCTTTGAATCTATTTAAACTTAGCAATTCTTGTCTCTTTTAGAGTGTCAGAACCGACTTGCTCCTCTCCCAGAAATGCCAAGATGCATAAAGTTGGTTGATGACTCAATGCATTGGTGTGACACTGGAATGGAAGTAAGTCTTCCCATTATTATTATTCCACCAAGGTCAACTTTGCCTTTCATCCTTTCGGGGTTAATGAAATAAGTACCAGTTGAGCACTGGGGTCAATTTAATCAACTTACCTTCTCCCACAAAATTTCAGGCCTTGTGCCTTTAGCAGAAAGGATTATTATTATCATTATTATTATTATTATTATTATTATTAGTAGTAGTAGTAGTAGTAGTAGTAGTAGTAGTAGTAGTGAAGGTGGCAAGCTGGCAGAATCGTTAGCATGCTGGGCGAAATGCTTAGCAGTATTTTGTCTGCCACTATGTTCTGAGTTCGAATTTCACCAAGGTCGACTTTGCCTTTCATCATTTCGGGGTCGATTAAATAAGTACCGGTTAATCACTGGGGTCGATGTAATCGACTTAATTCCCTTGTCTGTCCTTGTTTGTCCCCTCTATGTTTAGCCGCCTGTGGGCAATAAAGAAATAAATATTCCCTTCCATTATTTTATTTTGGGGAAGGGGAATAGTACCCATGGCATTTACTGGCCCTAACAGATTGCAAATGCCATGGTTACAGATCAAATACATCAGTGTTCAAGAAAGTGATGTGATTGGTGCTCAGAAGAGAACTAATGATCTGGTTCAAATCCTTTTAACAAAGTGATCTTTACTAAAGGCATTGAAGTTCCAAGTGATGGTGTTTATCAGAGTAGAATGTTAGACCTACAAAGCTTTATTCTGCTCTCCTGAACTTGCTTGGCTGGTAACAGTTGTTTCTTTTTGCATTAACAGTTGAATAGTATTCTACTGCAAAGTATTTTTCCTAGTATCATACAGAAATTCCGTCGAGGTCGACTTTGCCTTTCACCCTTTCGGGGTCGATAAATTAAGTACCAGTTGCATACTGGGGTTGATCTAATTGACTGGCTCCCTCCCCCAAAATTTCGGGCCTTGTGCCTAGAGTAGCAAAGAATATTATACAGACCTATTTTTTTTCAAAACCAGTTCTACTTAAATTAATATGAGAAAATAAGTATAAAACTGACTTCTAGTAATGCAAATCTTGATATTTACTTTGATTTTTGTTATTTCAAGATGCATGACCTAGTAAATCATCAGGTCGTAAGTTCAGTTCCCAGTCTGGCAGGTGCATTGTGTTCTTGGACAAGGCACTTTACTTTGCATTGTTCTAGTCCACATGGCTGGCAAAATGCCTGGTCGTTGTCAAGTTAGCATGACTGCATTAAATTTTAAAATTTTCTATGCTTTTCTCTGAGATTAATTATGTATGTGACAATGTCTTAGAAAGGGAAAGAAGTTATAAATGCAGTAGATTTTTATTGGATTTGCTGTATTTAAAAAATTATTATTTTGTATATTCAATTTGTTGCTTTAAAATACTAGAAAGAATTGTCTTCAAGTTTTTAGGTACCCGACTGTGTGATAAGTAGCTTGCTTACCAACCACATGGTTCTGGGTTCATTCCCACTGCGTGGCACCTTGGGCAAGTGTCTTCTACTATAGCCTCAGGCTGACCAAAGCCTTGTGAATGGATTTGGTAGACGGAAACTGAAAGAAGCCCGTCATATATATGTATATGTTTGTGTGTCTGTGTTTGTCCCCCTAGCATTGCTTGACAACCGATGGTGTTGTGTTTATGTTCCCGTCACTTAGCGGTTCGGCAAGAAGAGACCGATAGAATAAGTACTAGGCTTACAAAGAATAAGTCCTGGGGTCGATTTGCTCGACTAAAGGCGGTGTTCCAGCATGGCCGCAGTCAAATGACTGAAACAAATAAAAGAGTAAAAGAGTATGTACCTACAAATATTGGTCAAAATGTGAAGCCATACCAGCTGCATGTTTCTGGACAACTGACAATATGCAAGGCCATCTATCTATATATAAAAAAAAAGACTTACTGTAATCTATGCAATCCTTGGTATTATTTTCTGACCTGTTATTCCATGAAGAAAAGAACAAGAAATTTCCAAAATTAAAATATCAAAATTTTGTCATATTTTGTTTTTATAGGTTTTGGTGGATCAAAATAACTTTTTTGTTGTTGGTGTCTTGGGCATGCAAGGAGTTGGCAAATCAACTATAATGTCGCTCTTGGCTGGGAACTCTTCTTCAGATTATTACCGGTAAAAACCTCTCTCTCTCTCTCTCTCTCTCTCTCTCTTTCTTTTAGATTGGTACTTTTTGTTCTTAAAATGTAAACTTCTTGCAGCTATATTCTGTGGCCAGATACTCTTTCTGGTGCTAACTCTTGTTTTCATGTAAGGTACTATATTCCATATTTTCGCTTATCTAATATATGAGCTGGCAGAATTTTCTTTATGCAGGACATAAATAATGGCACTGCTGCCCAAGTGATGTCAGTATGAATACACGTAGACCCCCCCCACACACACACACACACTCTCTCTTTCTCTCTCTCTCTCTATCTCTCTCTCTCTCTCTCTCTATATATATATATATATATATATATATATATATATATATATATATATATATATATATATATATATTACAGGCATAGGTGTGTGGTCAGAAGTTTGCTTCCCAACCACATGGTTCCAGGTTCAATCCCATTGCATGGCACCTTGAGCAGGCATCTTCTGCTATAGCCTCGAACTGACCAAAGCCTTGTGAGTTGATTTGGTAGAGGGAAACTGAAAGAAGCTTAATACTTAATCTATCAGTCTTTTTTTGCAAAATCACTAAATTTTGAGGACATAAACGCACCAACACAAGTTGTCAGGCAGTGATGAGAACAAAGACACACATAAATATATACATATATTCTTTCCCATTTCCCTATATCAGATCTACTCACAAGGTTTCGATTGGCCCGAGGCTATAGTAGAAGACACTTGCCCAAGCTGCTATGCAGTGGGACTGTGCCCTGAACCATGTGCTTACCTATTTTAGAAAAATGGCACTATCACTATTCAAAAGAAAAAGACTATTTAGTGTCCTCAAAATGGTGTTGTTCAATTGTCTGGATATTTCTACTGCTCTTGCCTGAGATAGCTTGGCCAGCTGGCAAGATAAACAGCAGGGCAGTACACCAGCTACGCTGGAAGCCCTGAGTTGTGGCATTTAACAGAAGGGCCAAGGTCAGAGCTGAGAGTTGGGTGAAGGTTGTGATGCGATGGTGGAAGGTATGACTGAGGGATAGGGCACCAGTTGATGTTGTTAACCGTAGGCACACCTGATTTAATGGACCTGTCATCAAAGGTATTTCAACTCACTAAGACTGGTAGAAGGTATAACTGATGGATGGGGGAACAATATATATATAATGGCTCAACTGTGCTCCATTCATCTCAGTTGTCAGCTGATTTATATTAATGCTAATGGGATGTTTAAATCACCCAGTGTGTTTGTGTGTATATATTTATATACAATGAGGTTATTGATGCATTTTTCCATTTATTTGCTTTTAGAAACTTTGTGTTCCAGCCTCAGAGCAAAGAAATACGAGAAGTTGGTAGTCACCAGACTTCAGGAGTTGATATGTTTGTCACCAATGACCGAGTTATCTTACTTGACACCCAGGTACATTAGCACTACCCAGTCTGACAGTTGTTCTGGTTTTGTTACATAAAAACGTCTTCTTTGAAACTGTTCATATTTTAAGTTATGTTTGCCATCATAAATATTATGTAAGAACTTTTTTGCTTTCTGTTCCAAACATCAGATTGTCAGATTGACAATTAAGATTAATTATTAAATGACATCTATCTAAATTCTGGATTATTTTCAAAATTAATGTGTGGTAAGAAGCTTGCTTCCCAACCACATGGTTCTGGGTTCAGTCCCATTGCATGTCACCTTGAGCAAGTGTCTTCTACTATAGCCTTGGGCTGACCAAAGCCTTGAGAGTGGATTTGATAGACAGAAACTGAAAGAAGCCTTTTGTATATTTATGCATATATATATATATATATATATATATATATATAGTGTTTGTGTCTGTGCTTGTGCCCCAACCAGTGCTGGTGTGTTTACATCCCCATAACTTAGCAGTTTGGCAAAAGAGACCAATAGAATATGTACCAAGCTTAAGTAAATAAGTACTGGGGTCGACTAAAAATTCTTCAAGGTGGTGCCCCAGCATGGCCGCAGTCTAATGATTGAAACAAGTAAAAGATAAAAGATGCAGACATGACTATGAGGTTAAGAGACTCACTTTGCAACCAGGTAGCTTTGGGTTCAGTCCCACTGCACAGCACCTTGAGAAAGTGTCTTCAAATATAACCCAATGTTGACCAATGCCTTCTGCATGAGTTTAATTGATGGAAGCTGTGGAAGCCCATCGTGTGTGTGTGTTGGTGGAGGGTAGCTGTAGCTAATTTAGCTAATGAGACTGTCGATTTTTAAGACAGTAGAATGTAACTTGAATTTTGGCTGCTATTTCTAGCAATTCCAGAGACCATACACAGGTTCTGTTACTGACTTGTTTATATATGATGTTGCATGATGCTGTAATTTATAATTTTGTTTATATTTCACAAGAAGTCTTATTGAATAATAATTGTTATCTTTTTGTAGCCTGTCCTAAGTGCTTCTGTCTTGGACATGATGATACACCATGACAAGAAGTACCCAGCTGAATACAGCACTGCTGAAAATTGTATGGAAATGCAGGTAATGAAATCAGTCTTCAGTCCTTTTGGCATGATCTTAGCAATATCTCAATATTGAGCGTTGGGCCTCATGGAGGCAAGTGGCTGAGTTCCTTTCGACTGTTGGGCCCCATGGGGGCAAAGTGGCCAAGTTCCTTTCGAGTGTTGGGCTTTACAGAGGCAATAACCAAGACCTTTGGCATTATGTCAGGGTACAAAAAGTTGAGTAGAAAAGTGTGATAGGAGATGGGGTGGATATATTGAATGGTGTGTAAGTTTGTAGGGTTGAGATATATATATATATATATATATATGAGAGAGAGAGAGATTTTCATTCATTTGTTTTGGTCTTTCACATCAAACCATTATGGCTAGTTAGGTTTTTTGTTTTGTTTTTTTTTGCTTCTCTCATACATAAGAATGCATTTAACCACCATGACCAGTTAGGATCCTGTCCCTCTTTTTCATCAAGCCATTGTAACTGTCTTGCTTTCAGCCCTGACATTAAACCACTACCCTTAGCCAACCTCCTTCCATCCCATCATGACATTATATATTGTTGGCTAACTTCCATTCTTTCTTTTAGACCACAACAGCCAATAGTTTTCCTCTTAGTTTATTACCATAATCAATGAGATTTCCTGGTTAGCTAACATAAATACCATTGTCTGAATCTATGTGTATGTCTTCTTGGGATGTTTTCAAAAAAGCTGCCAAATTTTTCATCTAACAGAGCTTGTTTTGTGAAACCACCGACTCCAGTTTCTCATGTGTGATAACATATTAGGCATTAAAAAAATACAATTGTTTGGGCTTATAGAAAAACCATGGGTTCATGAAATTTTATTTTTTTAAGTATTGTTATATTGTAGGATGGTCATTTTTTCTTGTCAAATAAACGCATGCACTATATATTCATTCTTCGCTCGTTTACTATTGTTATTTTGTCTCATGTCCATTGTCTGGAAATCTTTTGTCCAACACCTGTGATCTCTTCAGCAATTCTTCCATCCCATGTGTCTCCTGACATTGACTGGACTAAACAGAACAAGTGGAGACACATAGGATGGAAGAATCACTGAAGCAGTCACAGGTGTGTAATGAAAGATTTCTTGACAATAGACATAAGATAAAATAAGAACAATGATAAACAAGTGAAGAACAAATATATAGTGCGTGTGTTTATTTGGCTAGGAAAAAGAAAAAAAATTACCATCTTGGAATATAGCAATACTTGTTTCAGCACACGATTTCATATCGGGAATCTTGCAAAACAAATTCATAAACGTATTTTTTTCACCACACTGGCTTCTGTGCAGGTGGCACGTAAAAAGCACCATTTGAGCGTGGCCGATGCCAGTACCACCCGACTGGCTCTCATGCCGGTGGCACATAAAAGCACTCGCTACACTCTCAGAGTGGTTGGTGCTAGGAAGGGCATCCAGCTGTAGAAACTTTGCTGGATTAGATTGGAGCCTGGTACAGCCTTCTGGTTCGCCAGCCCTCAGTCAAACCATCCAACCCATGCCAGCATGGAAAGCAGACGTTAAACGACCATGATGATGATTATTGAGTTACAACGTAAATTTGTACATTATTTGTGTAGCTATAGCAGTGTGTAATTTTTTTTAAAGAAACAGAAAATTTGCATAACTTTGTATAACTTGCTTTATTTATATAGTTAGAACCTATAAACAAAATGTATTTAGGTGCTATTGTCTTAATCCAAGCCATTCCAAAACCACTCTTTTCAACTCACAGCTGTAGTAAAACTTATGTATGATATGATAATTCTAACACTAACAAATGGTTTGTCATTTTAACCTTGCAGTCACTGCAGTTAGCTGCGTTTATGATGACCGTATGCAATGTACTTCTCGTAGTCCAAGACTGGTTTACTGATATCAACTTCCTCAGGTATCCTATCTTTTCTTTTCTTTTTTCTTCTCCTCATCTGAAAACTCCTTGAATTTTAGTATGTTTGATTTGTGATGTAGGTTTCAATATTAATTGAAATACACTGCATAGGTATTTCATTATAAATATGGTAATGGAATGATTAAGATAAACACTAATCTCTTTTTTACTCTTTTACTTGTTTCAGTCATTTGACTGTGGCCATGCTGGAGCACCACCTTTACTCGAGCAAATCGACCCCAGGACTTATTCTGTGGAAGCCTAGTACTTATTCTATCAGTCTCTTTTGCCGAACCTGCTAAGTTACGAGGACATAAACACACCAGCATTGGTTGTCTAGTGATGTTGGGGGGACAAACACAGACACACAAACATATACACAAACATACATATATACAACAGGCTTCTTTCAGTTTCCGTCTACCAAATCCACTCACAAGGCTTTGGTCGGCCCGAGGCTATAGTAGAAGACACTTGCCCAAGGTGCCATGCAGTGAGAATGAACCCGGAACCATGTGGTTGGTAAGCAAGCTACTTACCACACAGCCATTCCTGTGCCTAATAAAATTTATAAGTTAAATATAGCTGCCTCTCCACACACACACACACATCTGTTTTTGGACAGTCTCTATAGTTCTTTTCTGCTAAAGACACAAACCTTGAAACTTTGTGAGGGTGGGGGTGGCTAGTCAATTATATTGACCCCACTGTTCAACTGGTACTTATTTTATTGACCCTCAAAGTATGAAAGACAGTCAATCTTGGAATTTGAACTCAGAACATAAAGACGGCCGAAATACCACAAAGCATTTTGCTCAGCGTGCTAACAATTCTGCCATCTCGCTGCCCTACTACAATGAAACAATATAGAGGCTGTTTTTGATAACAAGATAATACATTTTTGTTACTACCACTGCAATAGTTGAATAACCACAAGTTCTAAGAATTACAATGAATAATTAAAACCTGAACTCATGTTTTAACTATTCATTCTTTTGTGGCAGTGCTATATAGATAGACTTATCAAGCTATTGATTTATCAAAATTTTTGTTAGGTACCATATGTATTTCCTTTTATTGAAACCTTTTTCTTAATGCTTTTTACATTTGTTAATTATTTCAAATATATAAAATGTAACTGGGAGAAGTTGAGAGTCTTGTTGAAGGATGTAACAAATTTCTGTTCATAAACAGATACATTAATGTTATCTGTTTATCAGTTTTTAACCTTTTTGTTATGAAATTCCTGTTGAAATACTCTGCCTTTGTTTCAATTAGTTATAAAAATAATGAAGAATTTAGTAAAATAACCATGTCATTATTAAGCTGGTGTTTTTTTTTTTTATTTATGTGCCATTTCAAAGCCTAGCCAGGCTCATGGGTCCTGTTTCCCGGTTTTTATGGTGTATGTCCCCCCCCCCCCCCCCCCCAGCTGGACAAGACGCCAATCCATCGCAGCTTTACTCAAGAAACAGGAAGAAAGAGTGAGAGAAAGTTGGGGCGAAAGAGTAAAACAGGGTTCACCACCACCCCCTGCCGGAGCCTCATGGAGCTTTAGGTGTTTACACTTAATAAACACACACAACGCCCGGTCTTGGAATCAAAATCATGATCCTCCGACCGCGAGTCCGCTGCCCTAACCACTGGGCCATTGTGCCTCCACAAGCTGGTGTTTGGAACATAAATTAACAGGAAATTTTTGATGGAAGATTTTAATTTAAATCACTCATCATCATCATCATCATCATCATCATCAGCATCGTTTAACGTCCACTTTCCATGCTAGCATGGGTTGGACAATTTGACTGAGGACTGGCGAACCAGATGGCTGCACCAGGTTCCAATCTGATTTGGCAGAGTTTCTACAGCTGGATGCCCTTCCTAACGCCAACCACTCTGAGAGTGTAGTGGGTGCTTTTATGTGCCACCGGCACGAGGGCCAGTCAGGTGGTACTGGCAACAGCCACGCTCAAATAGTGTTTTTACATGCCACCGGCACAAGTGCCAGTAAGGCGACAACTGGAAATTTATATCACAGAACCAGGGGTAGTCTCAGGCTGTCTGGTATCAAAAGTGTTAAAATGTTTTCAGTGGTTCACATTTCTTCTACAACATTAAAAATTGTCCCCTCTGATTCAAACTACTTTCTATCTTCTTAGATTCTTGTTAACTGCCGAAATGCTTAAACCTTCAACTCCTGCTAATTCCCATGATGACACATCAGTTCAAGAGAATACTGCAGACTATTATCCACAGATTGGTATGTTTATTTGTATATTATAATCACTTGGTCTGATTTAATCTACACTTGGGTTCCATCATCACGTGTGTGTTTGAGAAATGCATCTGACAATTTTCTATCTAAAACATTTCTTGTCAAATCTTCATGCTATTGAGTGTAGCCAATAAAACACTTTAAAGTATGTCAGTAAACCAGTACATTACAATAAGAGCAGATGCCTGAAGACTTTGAAAGAAGCAAGTTTAGACAACTCAAAAGCATTTGCTTTTTAACGAGGATTTCACATTAACCATTTAATGAGTTGCACATACAGAGAATGTATAAATACTTCCTCACCTCTGCAAATTGTCTGAAATGGATTTCAGAGCCTCCACAATGTGAAATACTAGAGTAGAAACATCTAGGTGTGTATTATGTGCATGAGGTAAGATGGAGGGTTGTCTCAGCTAAACTCATGTGCAAGGATCAAAAGTACAAATTCTTTTGGGCAGGAAGCCGTAATGATGGTAGGTGATGTAGGTGAGGCAGCCAACACTGGAGCTCAATTACAGTCCTACAGTTCATCAGATCCAACCCATGCCAACATGGAAGATGGATGTTAAATGATAATGACTTAAGTATGATAATTTTGCATTTTTGTTCATCTTTCGTAATTATGAATATCATGTGATTTCTTTTTCTAGTGTTTGTCCAGAATAAGGCAGTAAGAGATGATTTCAGTGTAGAAACTTATCGTGCCAAACAATGTTTACTATCCAAAGTGCTTGAGAATTCCAAGCTTAAGTACAAAGGTAAGCTTTATATTTATGTTTCTATCTTTAGATTTGGATCAAATATATTTTTGAATACAGATATACATTGAGCAGATTTTTTTAGAGCCTGGTGCAGCCATCCGGTTCACCAGTCCTCAGTCAAATCGTCCAACCCATGCTAGCATGGAAAGCGGACGTTAAACGATGATGATTGTAATAATTATTTTATGGCTTATTAAACAAATAGACTGCTAAATTATATTGTTTAATTTTTCATTGAATATTCAACAAAAACCTATTAGTTTTATATCAAAATATCTTATTTCAATGTGCTTTAGTTTTTATTGTATTTAGTATTCAAGGTTATATATATTTAGAACCAAAAGCATAAACTTTATTATAACTCATACACCGTTCCTTACTTTGTGTGTTTTTTCCTGGTTTCAATCATTAGACTGCAGCCGTGCTGGGGAACAGTCTCCAGTGGTTAAGTTAATTATATCACCCCAGTACTTATTTTAATTCAGTTAATATTTTATTGATCTTTATTTGTCAGATAAAATGCCGCTAAGTATTTTGCCCAGCATAAAGTTAATTTGGACTGTTTTTATAAAATGGGACTATTTTTTAAAACAACAGGTTCATTATAAATGATCCAATATAGTGTGAGTGAAATAGTATGGACATATAGGCACAGTTACGGCTGTGTGGTTAAGAAGCTCACTTTGTAACTATGATTTAGTGTTCAGTCCCACTGTGCGGCACCTTGGGCAGATTAAAGGAATAGATCAAGAAGGGATGACCAATTACCATAGTTTAACGTGTATAAGGAACCCTCTAATTTTGGGGGTTTAAAATTTGGCAAAAAAGGTTTTGTAAGGGATTATAATACTATCCATGTATAATAAACTCCCACATTTTTTAACCTAATTTTTGACAAAAAAGGGTTCTTTATACACATAATACAGTATATATATATAAGAAAATGTTTTAACCATAAAAACTTTTAAAATATATTAATGTTTTCCATAGACGCTGTGACTTTGGCCACTGGAGAGTTACTGCCTGGGTTAAATAACCGAAATATCACCACAGGGGTCAATTTATTTTTGCTGCCTCATATGGACAATCAGAAAGTTGAAGCTGGTAAGTGTTGCTTTTCTGTATCTTGATATTATACTAGGCACAGGTACATGCAGGTGCTATGTAAAAAGCCCCCGGTACACTCTAAGTGGTTGGCATTAGGAAGGGCATCTTGCTATAGAAACCATTCCAAGACAGACAATAAGAGCCTAGACAGTTCTCCTGATGGCCAGCTCCTGTCAAACCATCCAACCCATGTCACCATGGAAAATGGATGTTAAATCCTGATGAGGAGGGATTGGCTGTATAGCTAAGAAGTTCACTTTGCAATCATATGGTTCCTGGTTCTGTCCCAGTCCACAGCATATTGGGAAAATCTCTTTAAATTAACCAACCAATGTCTTATCAGTGGAATTGATAGATGGAAACTGAGAAGAATCCTGTTATATATATAAGACCCGTTAAGCCAAGTGAAATCGTAGTTGTGGCCACTGCTGGTGTCACATAACTGATGACACATAAAAAGTACCCTTCGAACATTGGGCCTCACAGGGGCAATGACATGTGGCCAAGACCTTTGGTAATATGCCATACTTGAGGAGACCCATCAAGTCATGTGAAATCGTAGTCATGGCCAATGCCAGTATCATCTAACTGGCACATAAAAAGCACTCATTACACTCTTGGAATGGTTGGTTTTAGGAAGGGCATCCAACTGTAGAAATCATACCAAATCAGATTGGAGCCTGGTGTTGTAACCCTGCAGCTTACCAGTTTCGGTCAAACCGTCTAACCCATGCCAGCATGGAAAGCAGACACTAAATGATAATGATGTTCCTGTGTTTGTGCCCATTCCCAAATGTAAATGTTATTCCAGGTATCCTCGTTAACACTGAACAAAAAACTCAGCGTCTTTGTTAACATACTCCAACTAGAGAAAGTCTTGTATTTTCAGCATTTGACATGCAAAGACCAATGGAATAATAAAAAAAAAAGACTATACTTGAAAAGCAGGTATGGACTGGCACCAAGAAGATATCTACCCATAGGAAATTTCATCTGAAGGACAGACATAAAAACCAAACAAACAAGCTATATAAGCATGTATCTAGGGTCTCCTAATAAGCTATGTGGGTTTAACTCCTTTATTGCCATATTTGTAACAAAATACAAGAATTTAGAGGGATTTAGTAAAATTTATTATTCATGGTTTTTATTGGCGCAGATATGGTTGTGTGGTAAGAAGTTTGCTTCTCAAGCACATGGTTTTGGGCTCAGTTGCACCTTGGGCAATTGTCTTCTACTACAGCCCCAAGCTAAGCAAAGTCTTGTAAGTGGATTTGGTTGACAGAAACTGTAAGAAGTGTGCATTCATTGTATATATATATATATATGTGTGTATGTATATATATATATATATATATATAAAAGAAGGGGCTGGAAGCATAAAGATCCTGTGAATGGACAGAGATTTAGAGATGTACTACTTGAAGCTTTTGATGAAATAGAGGAGGATGTATCATCACATAATGTGGAAGACAACTGGAGGTTCCTATTGCACAACCTGTTGAGGGCTACTGACCAGATTTGTGGCTGGTGTGAAGTCCCCTCTCGACCTAAGGTAATGTGGTGGTGGAACAATGTAGTTGACAGGGCCATTAGGGAAAAGAAACAGGTGTGGAAGGACTGGAAGAACAGTGGTAGCAGGGAACTATATCAGATTGCCAGAAGGGAAGCTAGGAGACAGGTTTACTTAGCCAGGGGAGAAGCAGATGAGAAAAAAAATTTGCCAATGTTCTGTGTCATGAGGACCAAAGACTTGAAGTGTTTCATGTTGCAAGACAGTGTGTGAGAGAGAATCGTGATGTCATAGGAGAGAAATGTGTCCACATGGATGATGGCTCACTTGCATTTAATGAGGCTGCAAAGAGAGAGACTTGAAGACACCACTATGAAAGGGTTCTAAATGAAGAGAATGAATGGGAGAAAGAGAGTCTGCCAACAGAGGGAACAGCTATCCGAATTGACAGTACTTTGGTAGATAAAGCAATTAAGAATATGAAGACGGGCAAAGTCCCCGGCCCATCAGGAATCACTGCAGAGATAGTCTAGTCACCCTTGGCAAAAGAAAGGGCATCCAGCCATAGAAAATCTGCCTCAACAAATTCCGTGCAACCCATGCAAGCATGGAAAAGTGGACATTACACCAGTGATGATGGTGTTTGGAGTATGATGGAAAGGATCTCATTAAAAATTCTAATGGGGTCTTAACTTAGATTTTTAAATTGACAGATTCTGTATTAAAACCAGAGGTCATTATTAAAAGTTTGTGCTTTGGTGTTGAAATGTTTATATATCTATCTCAATAGGATCAGTTGAATACCATTTAAATCTTTTCTATAAATCAGAATTCTAGCCAATATTAAGGATATTTATGTCTTTTTTTTTTAACTTTTTTATTTCAGATTCAATCTTAACGTTTTTACCCGAATATCGTGGCTACCCAAGTTTTAATAGGCTGCTGCAGTCCCTTCGTAACCAAGTATTTGCTTGTCAACGTCGTCTGCTGACACACACTATTCTCTCTGAGAAAAACTGGTAAGTTGTGAGGCTGGGATACTTTTCCAGGTTTGGTTGTTGGTTCTCTTTTAAAAAAAATTTTCTTTGGACATAATTTGAAAATTTTAATCTATGTAAACACTGTTTTCCACCTTAACTTGCTGCTTCTTGAACAAGGCACAAATATGACTGTGGTTAAGAAGTTTACTTCCAACTATGTGGTCTTGGGTTCAGTTCCACTGCACAGCACCTTGGACAAGTATCTTCTGCCAAAGCATTGTGAGTGGATTTATAGATGGAAGCTGAAAAAAGTCCATCACACACACACACACACACATGTTTTGACATCATGTGATGCTTGCAAACATTGTTTGTTTCCAGTTTTCCAGACTTCTTTAAAACATATCTGGCCATGGGAAATATTATCTTGCTTGGAAACAGGTAATGGTTGGTGACAAGAAAAGAATCCAGCCACAGAAAATGTGTTTCAACAAATTCAGTGTGACCCATGCAAGCATGGAAGAATGAACATTTAATGATGATGAATGCACGCTTTTTGTTTTAGAACCATCTTTATGGAAGTTGTTTGTAAACTGACATGAAAACCATGTCCAATAATTAGATCAAGGCTGGCTTTAGGTGTTGGGCAATCAGTTAGCTTAATTTCTTAGCAATTGACTTTAATCTTCTTCAATGTATAAATAAGTCTTCCAGTTAGCCAGTTTTATCTCATCATTGTTTCGTTTATATCAAGATACTTGTACCACTGTTACTTGTCTACTCATATTTGGTCAATTTTTATATCATTGGGCCACTTTCCTTTTGCAGGAGTACACTATATTGTAGTAGTGGTATTTGTAATAGTAGTAATAATAGTAAGCTCTTGGCAATTTAATCTGCTTGTTAGCATATTTTTCTTGATTGCCCTGTCTTTATTTCATTTAATTTTTAAAATAATGAATTTAGTAAAATGATTGTCATTATTAAGCTATAGTTTTGGATCATAAATTAGCATGAAATTTTATTGAAAGCTTTTGAGATCACTTTAAAACAGGAAATCTGTGTCCTAGGACCAGAAACAGTCTCAGGTACATTGGCATCAAAGGGGTGGAGTTTAACAACACAAATTCATATTCTGGTTTAGCCAGTTCATTTATGAGGTGGCACATAAAATACACCATTTTGAGCGTGGCCGTTGCCAGTACCGCCTGACTGGCCTTTGTGCGGGTGGCACGTGAAAGCACCCACTACACTCTCGGAGTGGTTGGCGTTAGGAAGAGCATCCAGCTGCCAAATCAGTTTGGAGCCTGGTGTAGCCATCTGGTTTCACCAGTCCTCAGTCAAATCGTCCAACCCATGCTAGCACAGAAAGCGGACGTTAAACGATGATCATGATGATGATGATGAACATCACTATTATCCACAGTTATTATCCTGCAATGAATCAGATTTTATTATGCAGCTGGTAAAATATATTTTCATAAATTTTGATAAAACAGAAAATATAAATCACCTCTTGTCGCTAGAAACTCAATCAATAATTTTTTTTTTTTTCTTATAGGTTTCATTATGCAGCAAGAACTTGGGATACTGTGAAAAAATCTACTCTGATGGCCGAGTACAACCGCTTGTTACCGTGAACTGTAAAGCAAATCTAGACCTGGTGGATACTGGCAGCTTTATCTGCAAGGTTTGAATTGCAGGGGCTGGTTTTCTATGAGTGTTGAGGTAATGAGGGATGTACACAAGCTACCATCTGCTCAGAACGGTGAGTAGGTTGTACAGCCCAACCAGCCCAGAGTGACAGGGAAAGTCAGCCTGCATCAATCCATTGATGACACTGGAGAATATAAAGAGACCTGCTGTTCCTTATGTGGGGACAAACATGCCCTCTCTTTTAAGCTCTGGATGTGATGCTGTGAAATATGTTCACTTTGAAGAATAATTCTTCCAGCAAGTTTTATTCCTAGCCCCTTTCCTACTTCAGCTTTTTGGTTCAAACATGATTTTTTTTAACTTTCTTAAGTTTGGCATAGGATTTTCTGTTCTTTTTATTTCATCACAGATTTTATAGAAGGGTATAATTCTCAGACTTGTGTTCATGGCCCCATATATGTCAGTCACTGTTAAGTGTAGGACGGAATCCATGATTAAGACTCTTTGAAACTAGGAAATAATATTCCATACATTGAGAATTTAGTGATTCTAAGTGTCAAACATGGGTGACAATTGTTCACCTCAGTGACTGGAAGTTGTTCCCTGAAGATTTTTTCAGTTCTTTTAAACAGTTGTAGCTATATCCATGCTGGAGCATATTCTTCAGATAGTTAAAAAATGTCTAAAGTTTTAGCAAGTTGAATAATGTCGAAACACTTAAACTATAGAGCACCCATATGGTTAAAACTGTACTTTAAAACAGATCTTACTCTATTTGGTTATATTACTAAATGCATTTGTTCAAGATAAACATACAGTTAGGATATTGAAATGGAAGTCCTTCATTGTGTGAAAAGTATTGGATTTGGAGTGGAATTTTTCACAGACTTGGTGATGATTTTAAACTAATGTGAAATATTCTGGTGATCGTTATGGAATTGGTGTTATTAGGTAATTCAAGTTCTATCATACAATTAAAATCTAATTTTAAATCATGTTGTGAATAATAAAAAGTAACAATAAATTCTTCTGTGAGGTTACTATGAAAGAATATTCATTGAAGTTCAAACTTGTTGCCTAATTATACGTTTTTGATTAAAATGGCCATTAATGTCAAGACTTGAAACTCTGCCATCCAAATTGAATTATGTCTGTGTAAAGTATATGTTACTTACTTCAGTCACTCCCATCTACATTTCACAGTTGAATGCTTGTTTTGAGAATCCATGCATATCATTTAAAATATGACATCATGGTGAAGCAAAAAGTCGTTTGTGTCTATGTAGATAATCCCATGACATGCTTAAACAACCAGGAGAAAATAGTGGGTGTGTGGCAGGAAATCAGATTTATTTCCTATGAAACAAATATATTTCCATTTTGCTATCAGCTATTTACTGATTTTATTTCACTTCTCTTTTATATTCATAATATCAGAAGGCATTCTATTCATTCTATTCTGTTATGTTATGTGTCTTTATATATATACAGTGCTGATTTTATGGTATAAATACATAAAATTGTTCAATACACCCATGTGTTTCTGTATCATCCGACCCATGTATGATAAACAGTACATATCAAAACCTAAGGCTTAATTGACCTCTTTGGTCAACAGTACACATTATTGGATTTCTTTTCAATATGCTGATGTAAAAGCAAATTAAAAAGCAAATTAAATGAAATTTTGGAGCCAGATATGTAATCCTGTTTATCTTCTTCATAACAAACTCTGTTAGATTTTAATGTGGTCATAATAATGAATTTTTATAGTTATACAAATTATATTTTAGATTATTTATTTATATGGTGGTTTATGCTGTCTTCATTTGGTCTCCTACTAAGTACTGTGTTCTATATTCACATTCACTGTCTTTCTCTTCTTATGTGCTGCAAGCTTGTAATATGTTTCAATTTAACACTTTCTGTATTTGAAATAAATAAATAAATGCCTGCCTAAATAACATCTTGTTAAATTGTCTTTCTCTGGTAGTCTCATCTCACCACCTCATACCAAAGATGTCTTTGAAATAAAGAGGTAACAGGTTTGTTCATTCATTTTTACATCCATTGTCTCATGCTAGTAGGAGTTGCTGAGACCCCCTTCGGTCATGACTGACCATGGGGATTGCACCTAGAAAGTTACTCTCCAAGGCACAAGTCTGGCAAGGTTGTTTATGGAGGGTTGGCAACGAGTATAGTGAAGAATTCCGGTTAGGGGTCCACCAAGGATCAGTCCTCAGCCTCCTCTTATTCATTATAGTTCTCGAGGTAATAACAGAAATTCAAGACAGAATGTTCCTGGGAGCTCCTCTATGCTGATGACCTTGCTCTAATAGCTGAAGTTTCAGGTGTGGAAGCAAGGTCTAGAACTGAAGGACATTAGACTCAATCTAGCAAAAACCAGATTGATGGCCCTGCTCGATTTGTAGAAAAGGCGTTGGTAGAAACTACATAAGATGTACCTGGTGTAAGCTATGGACACAGGCGGTGCAGCAATGTCAAAGGAATTAGAAGATAGTTTTTGTGTGTGGCAAATGCTCAGGAGCATTAAACATTGAAAATGTGCAGAAAACAGCTTCCATCACATGCTAGGGGAAAAAAAATAGTAGTTGATAGCTTCCGTTGCCTAGGTGACCAAGTAAGTAGTGGATGCTCTGAAAGTGTAGCTGCTAGAATAAGAATAGCCTGGGCAAAGTTCAGAGAGCTCCTATCTCTGCTGGTGATAAAGGGCTTCGCTCAGAGTAAAAGGTAGACTGTATGACGCATGTGTGCAAATGGCCATGCTTCATGGCAGTGAAATATGGGCCGTGACTGCTGAGGACATGCATAAGCTTGCAAGGAATGAAGCTAGTATGCTCTGCTGGGTGTGTAATGTAAGTGCCCTGTGAGAAAAGTTGGACATAAGAAGCATCCGATGTGGTGTACAAGAGAGACGACTGAGCTGGTATGGTCATGTGTTGCATATGGATGAGAACAGCTGTGGGAAAAGGTGTCACACCCTAGCAGTTGAGGGAACCTGTGGAAGAGGAAGCCCTGGGAGGAGGTGGGGAAGTACGACCTTTGAGCATTGGGCCTCACGGAGGCGATGACAAGTGACCGAGACCTTTGGAGATGTGCAGTGCTTGAGAAGACCTGGCTAGCCAAGTGAGATTGTGACTGGCCTATGCCAGTGCAGCATAACTGGCCCATTTAAGAGTATCCTTCAATCATTGGGCAATAAACTGCGCTTGCGAAGACCTGTCCAGTCAAGTGAAGTCAGTGTCACGGCCGATGACTACTGCTTGATTGGCACTTATTCTGGTGGCGCATAAAAAGCACCATTTGAGTGTGGTCAATGCCAGTGCCGGTGGCACATAAAACGCATCATTTAAGCATGGTCGTTGCCAGTGCCGCCTCACTGGCTCCCATGCCGGTGGCATGTAAAAAAGCACCGACTACACTCTCGGAGTGGTTGGTGTTAGGAAGGGCATCCAGCTGTAGAAACTTTACCAAATCAGATTGGAGCCTGGTGTGGCCTCCTGGCTTGCCAGCCTTCAGTCAAACTGTCCAACCCATGCCAGCATGGAAAATGAACATTAAACGATGACGATGATGATGATGATGATGATAAAATTACATAACACACCAGAAGCATATGAATTCATTTATAAACATATTCAATTATTACTGCCAAATGATTTTAAAGTATGCCTCATTAGATGATTTATTCAACAGGTATTATATAACAGAAACATACATAGTTCTACCTCACTGAAGTTGAGATCCAGCTAGGTTGAAAATATATTCTTGTTAGACCTGCTTGTCCACTTTATGACCATAAAATTGTGTAGGAGATCTAAATGCCATGCATTAATAAAAAAAAAATAGCATTTGGATCTCTTCTCCATCACTTGGACATCTTCCAATACTGATACAAATTGTTATGCTAAACCTTTTGGTTTCGTCTTTTTATTTTTGACTTATTCAGTTTAAAGAATTTGAAATTGAAAACTCTCTCTCTCTCTCTCTTTTACTTGTTTCAGTCCTTTGACTGTGGCCATGCTGGAGCACCGTCTTTAGTCGAGCAAGTCAACCCCAGGACTTATTCTTTGTAAGCCTAGTACTTA
Source organism: Octopus bimaculoides (assembly GCF_046866305.1). Taxonomy (NCBI): domain Eukaryota; kingdom Metazoa; phylum Mollusca; class Cephalopoda; order Octopoda; family Octopodidae; genus Octopus; species Octopus bimaculoides. Next base: position 100,755,850 of record NC_142932.1, on the reverse strand, counting down.
TTCTATCGGATCTCTTTTGCCGAACCGCTAAGTTACGGGGACGTAAACACACCACCATCGGTTGTCAAGCAATGTTGGGGGGGACAAACACAGACACACATACATATACACACATATATATACATATATACGACAGGCTTCTTTCAGTTTCCGTCTACCAAATCCACTCATAAGGCTTTGGTCAGCCCGAGGCTATAGCAGAAGACACTTGCCCAAGGTGCCATGCAGTGGGCCTGAACCTGGAACCATGTGGTTGGTAAGCAAGCTACTTACCACACAGCCACTCCTACGTCTCTCTTGACATTTTTTGAATCTGCACATTTTTTTTTTTTTCAAGATATGAGTTCAATACTCAAAATAAACTATTCAAGAGAAAAGAGAAAAAAACTACTGCAATAAGAAATGTGTTATCTTAATTCTGGCCAATATAATGTTAAAAAGAAATGTTAAGAGCTATGTACTCTTAGGGAAAATACTGCTGCTTGCAATAGATTTCTAGATAAAGTGTTTTATTGACTGAAAGTTGGAGAAAGGATTTTGTTTGCAGCTTTCAATGTTGCACACATTTGAGAAATTAGACCTTAGTTTCCTTAATATTTGTTTTTCACTTACAAGCCAAATTAAACTAATATACCTGCTTGTTGTTCTTTCACCTGTCTAAACCTTTTCTGTAAATTTGAACTATATACAGTTCAGTCTGCAGAAAAATGGCAAAAATTTGCCCTGTTTATAATTATACCATACATTACATGGCCGTTGCCAGTACCGCCTGACTGGCCTTCATGCCGGTGGCACGTAAAAGCACCCACTACACTCTCAGAGTGGTTGGCGTTAGGAAGGGCATACAGCTGTAGAAACTCTGCCAAATCAGATTGGAGCCTGTTGTAGCCATCTGGTTTCACCAGTCCTCAGTCAAATCGTCCAACCCATGCAAGCATGGAAAGCAGACATTAAATGATGATGATGATGGTTACCTATTTATTATATCATACTTTGATACTGTGTGGACTAAGATCCCTGTTGACAGGCAACTAGTATTTACAGAGTGTCAAACACTTTCGGTATGCAAGTTAGGGACTCCTTCATAGAGTAACTGCTGCATTTGTTGAGTATATAAATAGTTTGGCTGCTTGTTTCCCTGGAGACAGTCAGAATGATGTAGATGCTTTTGAAGAGAACCCAATAAGATTTGAAAATTGAGTAAGGTTGTTTTTTTTTTTTTCAGTCTGCAGAGAAATAGCTCAAATTTGCCCTGTTTATAATTATACCATGTTATAATATATATATATATATATATATATATATAGAGAGAGAGAGAGAGAGAGAGAACAACAATATACACTTCCCACTGTCAGAGAATAAGAGAAACAAAGTGGTGGCCAAGAGAATAGTCCAAATTATTGATGACATCCAATATATATATATAAAAAAAAAAAGGGCATCGTAATTCCAGAATTACAAAATGATCAGTTTCATTTGTCACCCTAGTGAAATACTGCTGAAATGTTAACAAAAAGGCAAAGGAACTTCAAACCAAAAAACCAACTATTAATCAAGAAATATCTGCAACACCACTGTGATCTCTACAGCAACTTCACTGACTTCAATAAATGCCTTCATTATGTTCAGCATAAAGGTTTGTGGTAACTTCAACAACAACCTCATCCTAATGTTTCAAGCAGTACATGAAAATATAAATTCAAATCTCACAATTCTCATGAATAACATCTCAGATTTCTTCAGAACAACAGAATTTGTTAACGCTGTCTCCTCTTGCCAGGATTTTTCAACATGATCTGGGAAAACATTGTGCAGGAAACACCATGTGAGTTCCACACCTCAGTTTCTATTGGAGGATGACCACATTTTAATAAGTGCTTTGCTGGCAATATCAGCTAATGGGAGGCAGTAACGCAAAAATATAGGAAGCTACGACCAGAACATAATAAGAAATATGCTGAATGGACAAAAACTGGATGAAGTGGACAATTTTAAGTATGTTGGTCTGACTTTGAGCAATGGTGGTAGCTCAATAAAGGAGATAGATGTAAGTCTATTGGGTCTGACCTCATCTGCCATGACAAAGTTGAACATCGTTTGGTAAAGCAGTTCTATCAGTTATTCCATGAATTTCATATTCATACAATAACAATCCTAGGGGATCTCAATCTTCCTTTGTGAGTTTGAAACCTTACAAGTAACATAAAGAACGACCCTTCATCAGTTGTCGGGTGTTCATCTACTTCACATTTCATAACATCAAGCGCAGAGTAAAAAATTCAGATACTTGAGTGCTTTAGAAGGCTGTTCTCGATCTTGTACCTGGAGTATTAGGTAAAGAACTTTGTCAGACAACAAATTATCAGACAATAAATATGCTACCAAATATATTTGGTGATTGTTCCAGGAACAATCGTATATTTCATCACAACACCTTGTCCAAAACTATAATCTAGGCACAGCTGAAGGGAGGGTCTGAGAACATTAAGGACTAGAGAGGTTTTAAAACTGTGACCTTTTTAGGTGTGATGGAAGATAAGGATCAGTGGAAACTGTTGACTGCCTCAGCACCAAGAGTACCAACCCTAATGACTGACTGTGTTTTATCACTTTCTCCAATCTACCTGTATGAATAATTTCCCTTTAGTGACTAAAATCAATAACATTTTAAATTCCTTAGTTTTCAAAGAGCTGATAGTATGAATTATGCTTTTGTGACCCACACAACTTTTGGGGGTTTTTTGGTATAATAATTAACAGTAACTTCTATACCTTAAATAGGCCTGTCCAGCAAACCTCATGTTTCTGCATTATTTTTGATTTTGAAGTTTTTTATGTATTATTTATTATTTTTTTTTAAAGAAGAATTTTAGAGTCACTGAATGGCATCATTAGATTAGAAATGTTGGTACTGCTGCAAGGTATTCATCATATATAAAAATAACTATATTCTTTATTCTAATATACTGTTTTTCATTGTATGACTGGTGATAGATATCAGCATCATTCTTGCTTATACTGGCACCAGTTGGAGGGAATCTATTGAAGCCGTACTATTTGGTTGGATACGCTTCCTGTTACCAAACCTTGTTTCCGAGAAAAGCAATTATTCTCCTGGTCTTTTGTATAACAAGAAAATGTATGACAAGAAAATCCACCAGAATATATTTCACCTTTATTTCTTATCTACCTGCTTTCTTTCTGTCTCTCGTTCCTGATTTGAACTGAAAACCATTATAATTTTTAGCAATGTCTTCCATCTCTTGAACAGTTTAAATATGATATAACTGATTAACATGATTGTCATACAGTCTGTATTAATGATACACAAAATGTCAAGTCGAAAGAGAGAGATTATTAAATACATGAAAGTTAATTACTTACTTGTCCATAATAATACAGAGTAAAAAAGGAAAGAAGGACTACCCACATACCTCTCCCCTCACAAAAAGTGAAGGAGCTAATCACAGAAGCATGTGTGTGTGTGTGTGTGTGTGTGTGTGTGTGTGTGTGTGTGTGTGTGTGATATTTTAGCCTTCAAAAGCACTGAGTATTTACTTTTGATTTGCAGACACCTTAGTCATATGGCTAAGGATACTGGTACAACTACATCTACATATCTCTTTTGCTCTGCTCTCTCTCTCTCTTTCTATCTTATAAATATATATCATCATCATCGTCATCATTTCAACATCCACTTTTTCATGCTTTCATGGGTGAAACAGAATTCTCTGAGGCAGATTTTCTATGGTTGGATGCATGTGTAAGCCCTTTTTCAAACAACCAAATGTGTGTTTGGTTGTATGAACAGGGCTTACACATGCAGCACTCACTTCTTCAAGAAATAGAATATGTTATATCATCTCTAGTTTCCAGAATCAATCTTGTTTCAAACCTTGCATTAATATTCAAAACATTTTGAACAAGATTGCAATGAACATTCACCATTTTTTCAATGTTAGTATGGGTTAGATAAACACGTATTATTTGAGGTTTTGCAGTTGGATACTCTTTTCGCCACTAACCCTTAGCTATTTTTCAAATAAGAGTAGGTGCGCACAACACACACACATATCCAAACTGAGCAAGTAGAACAGGTAAAATTCAGGTTACATATGTTTCCTAACTAGCAGATTCTCAGGTGTAATAATTATAATTCATATACCGTATTTTAACATGTATAAGGAACCATTTTTTGTCAAAAATTAGGTTAAAAAAATATGGGAGTTTCTTATACATGGATAGTATTATAATTCCTAACAAAACCTTTTTTTTTTAAATTTTAAGCCCCCAAAATTAGGAGGTTCCTTATACATGTTAAAACATGGTAATTCATATAATTAAGGAATCTTTAGCCTGATGAGTAGCTAGATAAGTACCCCTATTTGAGGAATTATTACATCAGAGGACCTGCGAACTAGGAAACATAAGAAGCCTGGATTTTACTTGCTCTGCTCCCTTAATATGGATTTTCATTCATATTCATAGCAACTCGACTTGCTAACTGTGAGGTTTCTTTATATATATTTATATATATATATAAAGTGCAGGAGTAGCTGTGTGGTAAGTAGCTTGCTTACCAATCACATGGTTCTGGGTTCAGTCCCACTGCATGGTACCTTGGGCAAGTGTCTTTTACTATAGCCTTGGGCCAACCAAAGCCTTGTGAGTGAATTTGGTAGACGGAAACTGAAAGAAACCCGTCGTATATATATATATATATATATATGTATATGTTTGTGTGTCTGCGTTTGTCCCCACCATTATAGCTTGACAATTGATGTTGATGTGTTTACATCCTTGTAACTTAGTGGTTCAGCAAAAGAGGCCGATAGAATAAGTACTCGGCTTACAAAGAATAAATCCTGGAGTCCATTTGTTTGACTAAAGGCAGTGCTCCAGCATGGCCGCAGTCAAATGACTGAAACAAGTAAAAGAATATATATATATATATATATATATATATATACACACACACATAGGGGCAGGCATGGCTGTGTGGTAAGAAGTTTGCTTCACAACCACATAGTTCCAGGTTCAGACCCACTGTGTGGTACCTTGGGAAAGCATCACCTACTATAGCCTTGGGCCAACCAAAACCTTGTGAGTTGATTTGGTAGACAGAAACTGAAAGAAGCTCATCAAACACACACACACATATATATATATATATATATACATTTGTGTGTCTGTGTTTGTTCCCACCACCATTTGCTTGACAACTGATGTTGGTGTGTGTAAGTTCCTGTAACCTAGCAGTTCAGCAAAAGAGACTGACAGAATAAGTACTTGGCTTACAAAGAATAAATCCTGGGGTCCATTTGTTTGAATAAAGGTGGTACTCCAGCATGGCCACAGTCAAATGATTGAAACAAGTAAAAAAGTATATATATATATATATATATATATATATAAAATGATGACCTTTGTACAATATTTAATCTATTCAATCACAAGCTATTGATCAAATCGGGTCTATGGTAGAAGATGTCCAAGCTATCGCACAGTGGGACTGAACCTGAAACCACATGGAGGCAAATTTCTTGACCATACTGATACAACAGAATGTACATGTGTTTGTGTGTGTGTGTACATATATACATATATATATATATATATATATATATATATATATATAGGTGCAGGAGTGGCTGTGTGGTAAGTAGCTTGCTTACCAACCACATGGTCCAACTGCATGGCATCTTGGGGGCAAGTGTCTTCTACTATAGCCTCGAGCTGACTAAAGCCTTGTGAGTGGATTTGGTAGACGGAAACTGAAAGAAGCATGTCGTATATATGTATATATATGTGTGCGTGTGTATGTTTGTCTGTCTGTGTTTGTCCCCCTAGCATTGCTTGACAACCGATGGTGGTGTGTTTATGTTCCCGTCACTTAGCGGTTCAGCAAAAGAGACCAATAGAATAAGTATTAGGTTCACAAAGAATAAGTCCCAGATTTGATTTGGTCGACTAGGTGGTGCTCCAGCATGGCTGCAGTCAAATGACTGAAACAAGTAAAAGAGTATATATAATATATATACACAGACATGCTGGAAGTAAATAGACACCTTTAATTTTCAAAATTTCTGATCTAAGCGTCTTAATGTTTTCAGCAGTGTAGAATTTACAATGTAATTATTCTTTTTCATTCCAGGTGCCATTATATTAAACATTTACGAAGAGTAACCATGCCATGCACAAAAAATTCAGCACAACTGTCAGGTTGTATTGTTGGACAATCTGTGGCTGGTCTCAGCCAGCGAAAAATTGCTGAAAATCTTCAAATTCCTCTTGCTACAGTTAATAGAATTATAGTGCAATTCAAAAACCAAGGAAAAGAATCAACAGATTCATGTCCCAGCCGACCTAGGCCCTTGGAAAGGAATCTTTGCTGTTTGAAGAGAATTGTGGAAAATGAACCCCGTTCAAAGGCTTCTGGCATTGCAAAACAGCTAGAAGTTAGTCCAAGAACGGGTGTTACATATCTGCATAAACTTGGGTATTATGGACGGGCAGCTAGAAGGAAACCTTTCCTTCAACCAATTTATATCAAATAAAAGATTTTGAATATTAAAGGTATCTATTTACTTCCTGCATGTCTGTGTGTATGTATGTATGTATATGTTTGTGTGTCTGTGTTTAGCTCCCACCAACATCGCATGACAACCGATGCTGTTGTGTTTACGTCCCCATAACTTAGCGATTCAGCAAAAGCAACTGATAGAATAAGTACTAGGCTTACAAAGAATAAATCCTGGGGTCAATTTGCTCAACTGAAGGTAGTGCTCCAGCATGGCCGCAGTCAAATGACTGAAACAAATAAAACAATAATATACTCTTACTCTTTTACTTGTTTCAGTCCTTTGACTGCGGCCATGCTGGAGCACCACCTTTAGTCGAGAAAATCAACCCCAGGACTTATTCTTTGTAAGCCTAGTACTTATTCTATCGGCCTCTTTTTGCCGAACCGCTAAGTTACGGGGATGTAAACACACCAGCATCGGTTGTCAAGCGATGGTGGGGGGACAAACACAGACACACAAACACATATACATATATATATATATATATATATATATATATATATATACATATATACGATGGGCTTCTTTCAGTTTCCATCTACCAAATCCACTCACAAGGCTTTAGTCAGCCCGAAGCTATAATAGAAGACACATGCCCAAGGTGCCACGCAGTGGGTTTGAACCCGGAACCATGTGGTTGGTAAGCAAGCTACTTACCACACAGCCACTCCTGTTTCAGCCATGTGGCTGCGGTCATGCTGGAGTACCACCATGGTTTTCTTGATTTCCTCAGTCTGGGTGTCTCACATCACCACTCCTGTATGTGCCTTCGTCCCAGCTGTTGACCTATTTGGTGTATAAGGGAATCTGATTCCGCTGCCTTCATCTGTACCTCATGTCCGTCTGTTGGTTCATCCGGTATTGTGGAGAGGAGGATGTCTAGTTCCTTTTTGAGGACATCTACTTCTACCTTATGCAGATTTCTTAATTTATGTGGCAGAGCATTGAAGAGCTGTGTGCCTCTGACCCTGAAACTATTGCAGTACCTGGTCCTGAATTTAGATGGAGTGGAAGGTACCTTTGGTACAATACAATAGTGGCCAGTTCTGGCATTAGTATAACACACAATGCTGAAATCAGATACTAGCCCTTCTAGAATTTTTCCATATGCGAATTAGAGCATATCTCTCATGCCTTTGCTCCAGGGAGTAAAGCTGCAGTTTTCTCAGCCTATCCCTGTAACTCATCCACTGCACTGTTTCAATCTTTTTAGTGTAGTGGTGTTGGACTGCTTCAAGCTTCACAGTTAGTTTCGCACTATGTGGCGACCATAACTGGGAGCACTATATATATATAGTGTTTGTAAATAACCAATTAGTTGGTTGGTTGTTTAGATATTTAACCAACAGACTAGCAAAAAAAGAAGTGATATTGAACCAGTGCATGTGTCATTATTGTTGGCACAATGACCCTCCCAAGACACAAGATGCATGTGTGTGTATGTGTGGAGGAGGGAGAGAGAGAGAGAAACAAAGTTTAATAATCCTATTCATAGAACTTAAACCTTGAATATTTTATAACTATACAGAAATTTGAATGTGAGACAATTAAAGGACATACAAGTCTCTACTTTCCTTGGCATCTGAAATCTCATACTAACCTTTTAAAAGATACAAGTTTTAAATGATCAGTTTTAATAACTATAGAGTTCCAATATATACTATGTATTGCTGTGTAAAGGAGAGCAGTGAAAAAGTGTGTGTCTGTGTATGTGTGGATGACAAACATAGAGGAAAAAACATAAGAGAAACTGAAGGAGAAAGAAACACAGAGTTCATCATTATATATTGACATTTCTCTACCTCACACTGACATTCTTACTCTATTACCAACTCCATTACAACTATCAGTATTTCAGCAGCCCTTTTCTTGAATCATCTCTGTTTTAACCAAAGATAACCATGAACCCATGATTTTTTTTTCTTTGTGTATTATTCTGGAGTGACTTTGTTTTCGTGTGCAAATTTGGAAGAGATTTGTTGAGAAATGACATTGTTTTTAAGACAAACAAAATATAACTCTTATCAATATAGATTTAAAACTACCATGCATATATCTCACTTGAACATCATGAAAAATTTCTTTTCATTTAATGGAAACTACTTTGAGAGATAACAAGAAATCAAAGTCTGGAGTGGCAGGCAGGTTAGAGTTGTGTAGATATGTATGGGTGGTCTGAAAGTTACATTATTGACTAATCTTGTTTCGTTTCTTTTTGAGAAGGTCTGCTACACTAATTAGAAAAACTAGTATATTATTACTGTTGTTATTATTATTATTAGTAGCAGAATTATTAATAATAATGTTAAAAAATTGTTCACTAAATTAAGCTTAAAAAATGTGAATGATGAAACAGTAAGAATGATATGGAGGTAGAATATTGAGAGAGAGAGAGAGAGAGGGAAATGTGAGAGAGAAAGGCTGACTGACATTTCCAAATTATATATGCATACATATAAGTATATGAAATAAAAATTTAATATTTTGATTCTGGTTTATAATTTTTCAATAAATAATTAGGATTTTAATAATAAACTAAAATAACATATTTTCCTTCGTTTTGAAAGTTTTCTTCTTCATTTTAGTTTAAATTTGGAAAAGCAAGTCTGCTATAAATGTTTAAATCCAAGATTGATGGTAGTTGCTTGTTGTCCCTAGAAACCCCAAAACCCTTTTTACCGTAAGTCTAATTTCAAAGATAAAGAGTGATTCTTCACTTAGGATTGCACGCCAAGTTGTGTCTAAGTCCTGGTCACAGTAAGTTTTATATATATATATATTCTTCAAGTCAGGTCAGAAGTAACTGTTTTCAGCAAATAATTTCAAGACCAAGGAAGGAGATGTAAAGAATTAAAAAAAAAAAAAAAAAAAACAGAATTTATGATTTTGTTTTGTAATTCTCCTCAACTTAAAATAAAAGAGGGGCTGGATGTCAGAAGCAGGAGAGAGGAAGGAGTGAAGAAACAAGCACATAAGATATTCCTTTGGTTGTTTCAGTGAAATTCATGAGTGGATGTCCAGCAGAGTCTTACTTAGACCTGATGTGATGTATGAGTTGAGAAATGGTCAACGGCAATGCAGAAAGCAGTATCTCCTCCCCACCCCCTAGTCGTCCTTGTCATCATCTACTCTGGTGCCGATGTTGTAATGTTTCCTGCAGTTGTGATAATGATAATTTAACCTGAAAGAAAAGAAAATAAAAATATAAAGACAAGGTTTTATAATGACTCTGATAATTTATGGCATGGGAGTGGCTGTGTGGTAAGGTAGCTTGCTTACCAACCACATGGTTCCAGGTTCAGTCCCACTGCATGGCACCTTGGGCAAGTGTCTTCTACTATAGCCTCGGGCCAACCAAAGCCTTGTGAGTGGATTTGGTAGACGGAAACTGAAAGAAGCCCGTCGTATATATGTGTATATATATGTATATATGTATGTGTATGTATATGTTTGTGTGTCTATGTTTGTCCCCCCCCCCCCCCAACGTCGCTTGACAACCGATGCTGGTGTGTTTACGTCCCCGTAACTTAGCGGTTCGGTAAAAAGAGACCGATAGAATAAGTACTAGGCTTACAAAGAATAAGTCCTGGGGTCGATTTGTTTGACTAAAGGCAGTGCCCCAGCATGGCCGCAGTAACATGACTGAAACAAGTAAAATAGTAGTAAATAGTAGTAGTATCCTATAAATCATTGCACCCCTACAATCTTATTTGCATCACAGGCTAGTTTCATGCAAGACAATTTTTCTATCTATTCCCACTTAAATGTGGATGTTCTGTTAGAACAAACTTTACTGCAGTCTACCATAAGAGAAACTCTCATATAGGTTCTTAGTGCAAAACGCATACTTATTTACGTTGCTAGCATCCATTATATATTGTTGTTGGCACTCCGTCGCTTACGAGATCGAGGGTTCCAGTTGATCTGATCAGCGGAACAGCCTGCTAGTGAAATTAACGTGCAAGTGGCTGAGCACTCCACAGACATGTGTACCCTTAACGTAGTTCTCGGGGATATTCAGTGTGACAAGGCTGGCCCTTTGAATTACAGGTACAACAGAAACAGGAAGAAAGAGTGAGAGAAAGTTGTGGTGGAAGAGTACAGCAGGGTTCGCCACCGTCCCCTGCCGGAGCCTCGTGGAGCTTTAGGTGTTTTCGCTCAATAAACACTCACAACGCCCGGTCTGGGAATCGAAACCGCAATCCTATGACCGCGAGTCCGCTGCTCTAACCACTGGGCCATTGCGCCTCCACCATCCATTATATAGCAAGCGTGCATTTTGCACCAAAAGCCTACATGAGAGTTTCTCTCATGGTATCTACCACAGTAAAGTTTGTTCTAGCTGAGCATCCATGTTTAAGTGGAAATAGATATTACCTCTTGTGAAGGTGTATGGCTCAGTTGTTAGAGTGTCGAGCTTATGATCGTGAGGTTATGAGTTCGATTCCTGGACTGAGCTGTGTGTTGTGTTCTTGAGCAAGATACTTTATTTCACATTGCTCCAGTTCACTAGAGCTGTAGAAATGAGTTGCAACATCACTTGGTGCCAAGCTGTATCAGCCGTTGCCTTTCCCTTGGATAACATTAGTGGCATAGAGAGGGGAGGCTTATATACATGGGCAACTGCTGGCTTTCCACAAACAACCTTGCCTGGAATTGCACCTAGAAAGTTCCCTTCCTAGGTGCAATATTACTGAGAGGTGCAATATTACCTCTCAATATTAATACTGCTTCTGTCACTGATATATATCATTTCTTTATGGACTGAGGGATCATATGCATAACAGAACACAATAAAGTGCATGTTCCCTCTTTACTCGTTTACTTGTTTCAGTCATTTGATTGTGGCTATGCTGGAGCACCGACTTTAGTTGAGCAAATCAACCCCAGGACTTATTCTTTATAAGCCTAGTACTTATTCTATTGGTCTCTTTTACTGAACCGCTAAGTTACGGGGATGTAAACACACCAGCATTGGTTGTCAAGCGATGTTGGGGGGACAAACACAGACACACACACATATATATATATATGTATATGTATATATATATATATATATATATATATATATATATATATATATATATATATATATATATATACATATATACGACAAGCTTCTTTCAGTTTCCGTCTACCAAATGCACTCACAAGGCTTTGGTTGGCCCGAGGCTATAGTAGAAGACACTTGCCCAAGGTTCCATGCAGTGGGATTGAACCCGGAACCATGTGGTTGGTAAGCAAGTTACTTACCACACAGCCACTCCTGCGCCTATATTTATTACATATTACATATATAATGCAAATATTCTCTGCAGATTGTTATAGTCAATAAAATAGAAATAGAATTTTAAAGTTTATTCTTTCTGTGCAGCCCCCTAATAAATGATGATGATTGGGGACTCTTGCTATAAGCTATCATGTGTCTTCATATAGAACACCTAGGACCAGTGAGTATGACAGGTTCCATCCTTTGGCAAGTCATGGATACAAGAGTTCAATTCAACACTGCTAGATAAACCAACTCATTAATTTCATAGCACTAATGAGTAGAACAAACGATGATACTATTTTAAGAGCCATTAGAGCTAAGTCATTAAAAATGAAATTTTTTTTATTATAGGCACCACAAAGCATTCAATACATTTAATGTTCCAGTTAGTTTGACATCTTGTTGACTTCACCAGCTGTGACACTCAATATATACACAACACACACAAATGTAGATACGTTTATAGGTATGTGTGCATGCAAGTGTACGTGTGCATATGTACGTACACACACACGTGTTGCTCATTATCATAGGTGCAGGGATGGCTATGTGGATACAGAGTTAACTTTGTAACCACATGGTTTCAGGATCTGTCCTGCTGTATGGCAACTTGGGTGTCTCCTACTACAGCCCTTGGTCAAGCAATGTCATGTAAAGAGAATTCATGATAGGTGGAAACTATATATGGTAGCCTGTGGTGTGTGTGTGTGTGTGTGTGTACATATGCAAGCACGTACGCATTCCCACACACACACATGTATATATGCAGGTTAAGTTTTTCTGACTGTTCTATAAATCCTCTTTGGGTGAATTCTCAGTGAAACTGTTGCATAACTGTTACTTTCCCAGGCAACAAGTAATGGTTTACCTCACAACTTTGGTAGCCTGGCTGAACCTATTGCAATTATGGAGATGTACTTGCATGGCAAGTGTTTTGATCTGAATTCATGTCCTGAAACTAAAGTGATTTGCAATGTGGAAGACATGAATTAACCATTCAAAAACACAACTTCACTTAAACTTTAATTTGTAATATGGCGTTTAAAATTTTCATCACTCAAAACTGCAACCTCGTGTCTCTTACATAAGCAAAATAGTATGATTTAAACATATTCAGCCTTTCCTTTTCCTCTCTAGGCTCTTTTTTTCTTTTATGTATTTTCCTTCATTTTGATGAAGCTCCATGTTCCAGATCGGTTTTATTACCAAATATGATGAATATTATTTCTTAGCATATCAATGGCAATACCATATAACATTGGAAGCAGAAACAGCTGTTAGATGGGATGCAGTCTATTTGTATTGAATTAAAAAATAATAATTGGTGTAAGTCAGTTGTTGATGATCAATATTTCTCCATTTTCTGTTTACTTTAAATTTGATTCCCAATAAACTCATGTTTATCTTTGTCATTACCTGTAATCTATGAGCATAATATGCTTGCACATGTACTTCCAGGGTTAACATAGGTAATTATACTGGTAGTATAATGGATGCTTTTATCCCTTAAACGGTTATTCCAACCTCTAACTCAACTAACCTATATATACATATATATATATATATATATAGAGTTATTAATATATATATATATATATATATATATATATATATATATATATATATATATATATATATAAATACACACACACACACACACACACACACACACACACACTCAAGAAGACCTGCCCACCACAACAGAATTGATATTTAAAATCTGAGGTCCCATGTAAAAATTCAGTGATGTTGGTTCCAGGTAAACAACACTGGTGATGGTGCCATGTAAAAAGCACCTAGTACAGTCTGTAAAATGGCTGGCATTAGGAGGGCATCCAGCTGTAGAAACTTAGCCAAGGCAGTCTATGGAACCTGGTATAAACCCCCACCTTACCAGCTCCTGTCAAGCTGTCCAACCAATATCAGCGTTGAAAAACAAACATTAAATGATGATGATGATGATATAGAGAGTTATTCATTTCCAATGGTCTCTGAAAACATGTCTGGCCATAGGGAAATATTAGTTTTGGCCATAGAAAACCTTCCTCATTTAAAGTCCATTTGACTCATGCAAGCATGGAGAGGTGTACGTTAAAACAATGACAGCAGTATGACATATGAAATCTTTCAATACTCACTTGATCTACTAATATAACAGCCGCTGATAGAATTTCTCTCCATCGTTCTAGTTCACTTTCATGTAATACTTGTTGTTGTTTTAACAGCTCAGCCCACTCTTCCTGATTCTGTGGGTAATTACTGCAATAACAATGAGAATAATATAATAAAACGCTGAGGCAAAACATTCAGACTTTACATGCATTATACTGTCAGTGTCCAAACTAACAGTGTGCTGGTTCAAAGCAGCCTATTTTATTTTTGTATTAATTGTTTTTTAAGTGGGGTTCTAGGAGTTCTGTGTATAAGCAACTACATTCTAGATGTGGGAGCAGTTATCTATTGAGTTTTACCTGTGCTTTGTAGAGAGTTAATAGTTGTTGGAGGTCGAAGTACTTGGAAACGATGAAAATGTTGACTCATCTTTACGATGAAGTCTGTGTTTGAGGGAGTGTATTAATCAGGAGAGATCGTTAATGATAGTAAAGTTTGACATTTTTAGCAACCTAAAGGGTTCTAATTATATGGTAAACATGTTTAGGAGGTTGCAATAATCTTTAATGATATGTGTGTTGATTGTATCTTTTTGCTAGGAATAAAACAAGATTGGCAGGACACCAATGGAGGAAGTTTCCAGGATCTTCTGTTCATGGAGTCAGTGCAGATTTGATGTGAAGTGGCTAGGTTACAAATGGATGATGTCTGGATGCAGAAGGGTAGGTAAGAATGAAGTGTTGTATCATATTACAATTCTATGAGATGAAAATGTAAATGCAGCTTCACTGTCACCAGAGTTTCTTTAAAAATATGCATACAAGGGTATAATAATGAGCATAGTGTTTTTATATATGTTTATATATATATATATATTTGTCCAAAATCACGCAGGAGTGAATGGTGAATGGAGAGGAGAGAAAATAGTAATTCAGTGAAGGAGAAGTAGTGAGAGTAATAGCCATCACTGAGAGAAAGTAGTAGCAATGAGAGAGAGGAAGTGGCAAAGAGTGCGTTGTGTATCTTCTACTATAATAATCTTACTATAATAATAATACTCTTGTGTATTTTTCTGTTACAACATACGAATGAGAAAGGAAGGGGTGATCCACCGATGGAAGTGGGATGGTGAAAACTCAACGGTGAAATAAAAATCAAACAGCGCTTCAACTCTGTGTGAGTATATGTGTGAGGAATGTGAATGTTTGTGCAAAATATATTTATGTATTTGAGTGAGTGTATGTGTTTGTTTATTTAGAAAGATACATAGAAAATAGAATTACAGACACATGTGCATTTTCACATACATATATATATATGTTGAGACACACTTAAAAAGGAAGGAGGCAGGCTGTGACAAAGTATAGAAAACCATGTTCGCTACAGACTATGCTACTCATACATATAAATGTATACATATGCACACACACACACACACAGAGTTGAAGCACTGTTTGATTTTTTTCACCTTTCTGTACCCTTTTTATATATAAAATACTGCAATTAGCCATCATTTTTGATGGCACGGGGCCAGCTGGTACATATAAAATTTTCATATAATTGTAAAACATATATTGGCAGATAAAATGTGTGTGTGTGTGTGTGTGTGTGTGTATGTGTGTACTGTTTATTTATCGCCATTTGTTTAACAAATGCAGTCCTTTTGTGTGTGGCAAGTTAGGTCTGATAATTTGATGTTAGTGGTGGAGTGAAAGCTCATAAAGTGCTTGCTAGTGAATGTACATCAAACTAAGCACAACCATATATATTTTATCAAATATTTCCAAAAACAGCTGCAGTTGTTCAGATACAAGTTTCTGTAAATGTGTAGGCATTATTGCAAGTGACAGTAAGTGGATCATTGATGTATAAGAGGAAGAGCATGGGGGCCAAAATTGATAGGGTGTCAGAAAGAACTTTATCAGAACACATAGCCTTTGAAAGAAAACCACCAGTCCATCAGGTGAAAAGTGGATGGGGGCAAAGGATAGAAGTTTGATAGGATATTTACA
Organism: Octopus bimaculoides; assembly: GCF_046866305.1. Lineage (NCBI taxonomy): Eukaryota > Metazoa > Mollusca > Cephalopoda > Octopoda > Octopodidae > Octopus > Octopus bimaculoides. The sequence continues at coordinate 100,739,870 of NC_142932.1, read as the reverse complement.
AGCCTAAAAAGGCTAAAAATTTTGTTGAAGTTGTAGGTAACAACACTACTATCTCTACATTGCTCAAGGATGAGATTTCACTTGTGAATAACACAGAACAGTAGATTTCCAGCAGTTGTGACAACATGTCAACTGTACTGATGGTGATTAAGACGGAAAGGAGGTTCAACAAGTTGGAGAAAGTTGTTTTTGATTGTTGTCTATTACTTTTGAGATACTGGAAATGAGTAGTGGGTAGGGTCACTGGGGTTAACTCCTTGGGAATGGGACATGTAAGAGTGTGCTGCCAAAGATCAGGACATATGCTTGCAGATAAAGAGAGAAAGATACATTGAAAAGTTTGGTGTGGGTAATAGAAAGGACATTGTCAAGATCATTGGACTCATTGGTTTGAACTGAGCAGAGAAACTTTCACAACATGGCATGTATGTATGCATGATGAAGTAGAAGAGGATAGTTTTGGAGGATGTTTATTGTGTATAGTTTAAAGTCAGATGCAAAATGGGCAAAAAAAAGGAGATTCTGCAAAGTTAGGGAAGATTCTTTTGGCAAAGTACCAAAAGAATCAGATGTGAAGTAGTAGGGCTTTAAGAATGTACAGTTGTTTTGAAGAAGGAATATACCTCAGACAATGGTCTTAGCCATCTGCCTAACTACATTTGCTGGGGATAATTGACATCCACCTCTGAGAAAATTATTTAAAAAACAGGAAAAAAAAATTAAAAAATAATGTGTTGTGACACTTTATTTTAATATAGTGAAAAATAGAGAATCAAGTTTAAAATAATAATAAGTCATTAACTTACTCTTTATTTTGAAGACCATTCTTTAAGTATGGTAAATATATTGTGTTGGCATAACTTTCTAAAGACCATAGTTTATAAAACAATACTGCATTAAACATCACAAGCAATACCAATCTGAAATAAAGGAAATTTCACATAAAAACATCATTGATAAAACAGATGAGATAACAGATTTTAAGAAATATTTTTGTCCTGTTCACTGTAGAAACTAAAATGTCTTTCATACAAACTTTATAACAGAATGGCAGTTCCTGCAGTTTAAAATGACACACTCTAACATGGCTATTACTAAAAATGTTGACTCATATCTTTAATTGACTACTCCATACAAAAATCTATTCATGCAGAGCTGATTATGGATATCTGTTAACAACAGGTGTTGAAATATTTATTCTCTACCATTTTGAATATATATTTTCTGCTTCATTATAATTTAGAAAGTTGTAGTGTTTAGTTCAATCATTCATTCTTTTAATGTCCTTTCTTTCTTCATGCAAATGTCAATTAGATGGGAACATATTTCAAACAGGATTTTACAGCTGGACAATGTTCTTGTAGCTAACCTTTACCTGCTTTTCAAGTAAGGGATTTTTCACTTCACAGGGGACCGAGACTTTGGGTAGTTCACTGTACTTGAGAAGAAACATCAAGCTAAGTAAAAGCATGGTTGCCCTTGCATACAGGAATGTCCCCTTCATCACTCTCCAGCTGAGCATTCCTAATCTTGCAGGCACATGGGTGCTGGTACCATGTAAAAAGTACCTGTACTGGTGTCACATAAACATAACTGTGCTGGTACTGTGTCAAAGTACCCAGTACACTCTGTAAAGTGGCTGGTGTTAGGAAGGGCATCCAGCTATAGAAACCATGCCAAAACAGGCATGGAACCTAGGCAGCTCATCTGGCCAGTTCTTGTCAAACCATCCAACCCATACCAGTATGGAAAACAGATGTTAAATGATGATGATGATGTCTTCAAAGGTGCAGTATGACCAGGCACAATGTCAACAAAGAATGTAATCATCATATAAGTGTTTCACTCAAAAAAAGCCATGGGATGGTAACACTCATGCACATTTGCACTCATACTCATTGTCCATCAGGAGACTCTTACCTCTTTTTTCAGCACATAAGAAGCATAGAAGAAATGTATTTACATTCTTATTTCACCTACAGCAAGGTTTTGCAATATTTAAATTTATTTCAGTTATTTTGATTCCTGTTACATTGTGCATAAAATAGATGATGTTTAATTAATGACAAAGCACCAAAAGCACAAATATGTAAATTAAGGTATCCACAATGGTGCTAGCCTAATTTACAACTGCTTTATAAAGCAGCTGAATGTTCTGTGATATTTACTGGGGAAGGAAGTAGGGTATGTCTTCTTTGAGAAGTAATCAATAAAATGGTGAAACGGTTTCTTTTTTCTGTATATCAGAAGCAAGCAATGTATTTGCATAATTTCTTATTTCATCCACAGCGAAGCATCATAGTAGGTTGTAAACACACACAAAATGGGCTTCCTACAGTTTCTATTAATCAATTTCACTTTCAAGTATTGGTCAGCCAACGGCTATAGTAGAAGATGCTTGCCTGCACCACAGCAGTGAAACTGAATCTGAAACCATGTGGTTGCCAAGTAAATTTTGCAACCACATAGCCATAATAATGATAATAATAATGAAATTATTGTGTACAGTGCTCAGGTGCACTACAACTCATCAAAGGTGCATGTACAGTACGTAAAATTATGTACACAAACCAGGAAAGCGAACAGTGTATGAGTCATAATATACATGTGTGCATGTGTATATCTGCACCTTATAGAACTTACAATTATTTGGCATTAAGGTGAAATTTTAGATTTGGAATCAATCTCTAAATTAATTCAAGTACAAAACTAAAGTGGTTGAATGGATATGATATAGCCCTGTCAACTCATAGACCTAGAGTTCAACTTCATTACAGTTGTTCTGAGGCCTTTCACTAAATTCTTAGCATCTTAACTTACATAATTTACATGAATAGGAACTAGGTGATTTAAAAATGTTATCTGCAATAAACTGAAGGCTTATTTAGCAAGAGATTTATTTATCTGCTTATCATCATAAAAACCTTTCATAACCTGGAAGGCATATTTTTTTTTCTTTTTTATGTAATTAAGTAGAAATGTCAGGACTCTCTGAGTTGATTAATGGGATAGCAAGATGCTTATCTTAGCTAAATCTCTGCATTCATCGCCAGCCCCAGCAAAAAAACATTAAGTTTCAAAAATATAACAAGACATAAAACTAATAAATCTTCATTTATAATGATAAAAAATGCTAGATATAAAGAGGCAACCAGTATTATATCCATTCATTCATTTTTCAATAATAAAAGTTAGTAATTTCTAATGTTCTATCTCTTATCTCTTTCATCTTTTTTTTTCTTTATCAGTATCTTTGAATATGATATTTTAAATTTTAATCTCATCACATCAAACGAAATTTCACCAGGGTGTTGTGTGATAGCTACCGATAGTTTTATTTGATTTTCAAACAAGAAAACAATAATTTGATCTGTACAAAAAGTAAAACATCTTACTAATAATTTTACATTCCATGTGCACATGCCAGTAGGCATTTGTATACATGCCTGGAGGTTATTTGTGCATATGTAAGAGTAAGTTGGAGAAAGATAGGCAGCTAATAAAATTGTTAATTTAAAGCCATTTCCTTTTGTTGTAAAAAAAAAAAAAGAAAACCAAGCTTCATAGGAAAGAATATAACTGGCTGAACGAGTACCAGTGCATTACTAGTACACATTTTATCGATCTCAAAAGGATAAAAGACAAAACAGGGATTTTTTAAAAAAATGGAGCAGGGGCAGGGTGCTAATTGAAATTAATTCCCATTTCTTCCGCAGTTTTAACAATTGATGATGAAGAAAGTATTTGGAAAACAATGGTAAATGCAACAATACTTACACAAAACAAACTATTCTGATCATTGTGTCAGCATTGAGTTTAATAATCTTTTCATCTTTTGATAACTGACCTGAAACAACAGAATGAAATAGAGCAAATAGAACATAGTAGATAACAGAGCTAAACTAACTAAACTAATTAAGATTGCTTTTAATTTGTACTACTGAATACAGAAAGTAAATTAACTTAAGTGCACACACACACACACACACACACACACACACACACACACACACACACACACACAGTGACTTGCATAGACACACATACACAGAAAAAGAAAATGATTTGTTTCAAATAACATTAAAAATATATGAAGTGAAAGAAGTTGGCTCATTTCAGAGATATTTCAAGTTGGAACAAGATTTTCTTATTCAAATTCTACAAGGAGTTGCAAATGGACAATAAAAAATACAAAATATTTACTGTCATTCAAACACCCCCTTAGAAAAGTATCCAGGTCAGTGGGGTTGGCAAGTAAACAATAATACTTAAATAAAATCTAACATTTTAAAATGGCTCGAATGTTTGTCAATTTCTTTATTAAAAACCGAAGAATTAAATACTAATGAAGCTTATATTTGAGTGCAACACCATTTTCAAGCAGCCAGTAGTTATTTCACAACAGAGTAACTGGCAGATTGCTCAATAATGAGCAATCAGCTCAATAACAGTCAAATGACAAGCTGATAGAAAAATTACCTCCACTAAAGAAAGAGTGTGAGAGAGAGAGAGAGAGAGAGAGAGAGAGAGAGAGAGAGAGTGAGTGTGAGTGTGTGTGTGTGTGTGTGTGTGTGTGTGTGTGTGCGTGCGCATTGAGTTACTTTATACCCCACGATAGGTGAAGATCTGCGAAGTAGAAACAGTACTGTACTGTATATTTTTTTTAATTATTTTTATAATTTGTATATATTTTATTATAAATGCAAAACACCACCATGGAGGAATCAACATAAGCTTAAATAATAAACCATAATAGGTGAACTACAATATGGAGAGGGATTACTGTACCATGTTGAAAGTAACAGTACTCATAAAATCACAGCAATTACATGAAAAATCAGGCCTGGTTAGTAGTTAAATAGGTAATCATCTAGAAAAAATCTAAACACCACAATCTTTACTTTTAGTGATGATGCCTCATTTGAGAGACAACAATGGGGATTGCAACTAATACAAAAATGCAAAGAAGTAACAAAATGTATGAGAAATGAAAAAGACATGGAGGAATTTAAATTAAAGGATAAACGAAAGACAAGAATCTGATTGGAAAATAAACCATTTTTTAACTTACTTTTTGTAGGTGAGGAAGGAGTGACTGATTTTGCCTTTGACTTAGAATCGGTACCTGGTCGTTGTACTGGAGTTTCAGATGTACTACCTATTTGCCGACGACGTTTGCGTACTTTTTTCTTTGTTACAGAATGACTACCTGAATGGTTCTGTTCCAATTTTTCAGATTCTGCTTGCAATTCACAAGCTATATGAATGGTTTAAAATAATTTGAATGCAAAAATAAATAGGTTTTTTCAAAAATTCAACGAAAAACTATTATACTCAACAAAATGATTTTACAATTATCTTATAGAAAGAAATATTACAGAGGTTCAAACACACAAAAAGGTTACCATTACAAAAAATAGGTAAAACACCCAATAAAAAGTTAAGTCAACTGAAAATATTTTAAAGGGAATCAAAACATGTTTAGAAGATTAGACTTATTTTTTGAGAATAGTAAAATGTAAGATAAAGTGCATCTTAAAAGTTTCTTTAACAGAATAATGCATGAGGAAAAAAAAATGGAATTTTCAAAATGCACATCAATTTGTAAAAAGGAAAAGCGATGTTTAATTTAATTTGTTTCTTAATTCTTTTTAAGAATCAATTATTATTAATTTTTGATTACCTAAGTTTTTCCAACATGTAAAAAGCTAACTAATTACCACAAGTTTAGAATATGAAAATATATATATATATATATATATATATATATATATAGCATATTTTTACTTGTGAAGAACAAAAGCTGCATATAGAAAATGAAAATTGTTCCTAAAACTACTTGTTTATCATCTGTGTAAAAATATTGGTAGCACACCTGCCTTTTACTCAACTGGATGTTCACAAATACTGGTACACTATTAGCTTCCAATTGAAGGCCTTAGGAAAGATGGTAGAACATAGGGTACTGGCATATTGCCATACTAAATATATGTTTAATAGGTAAACAATAACAATAAGAATTAAACAGTCACAATGAGTGTCAGAACTTCTCATCATAAGATAATTGCAAAAATCAATTATTCTGACTAATCATGAGTTACGACACTGTTTGGAGATGAGTGAGTAATCAAATGGATTTTGTTCTAGAAATACTTAGCATATTGAAACAATAGCTCTATTACACTATATCAGACATAGATTAAATTATATTCTAACAGAATCATGGTTTATGTCAAAGGAGAAAGAAGCATGCTTCAATGCTACTGCTGCTGTTGATGCTGATGATGATGATGATGATGATGCCAATGACAATGGTTATAAGTGGTTTTCTTTCATCAAGTCCAACATTTACAAACAAAGTTATGTTGGCTTGATTTGAATCTTCAAATCAAATTGCTTTAAAGCTATATTGCAACATCTACTTGATTTAATATTCAAGTGTGTTTCACATGAGCAGCAAATTATTGTAAATACTCCTGAGATGCTTTAGAATTGATCAATGCTATAACTGATCAATACACAATGTACCTAAGATCATAGGTTATTATCAATCAATACATTTCCATACAACACTCTCAGAACCTGGGAAAATAACAAGTAGCTTTAAGTATTGATGAGATGGACATTTGCACTAAATGTCATGCTGAAGACTTTTTCATGCATATGCATGTCTGTAGTGTGTGTGTGCATATAAACTTAAAATAGTTTCCAAGAAATATGAGAATTCATTTTTTCAAGCATCTTATTCGTTTCCCATCTGTCCAGTCTGCTGATTGCATGCACTGAGTATTGTCAATGATGTCAACAAACATTTGCAATTGTCCAGTTATCTTTATTACAACAAACATTTACAGTTGTCTTACGATAAGTTGCAGGTTAAGATTTAGGGTTATTGTACACTTAAAAAGCTTTATCAATTCACAACAATGTTTGTTGTAACGCTTCTATTACAGGCAGGAGAAGAATAAGAAAAGAGGGGTGTGGGTAAAAGCAGAGAAAAGATGGGATAAGAAAGCTGAAGTAAATGATGAAGAAGATGAAGGAAATTAATGTAATGAACATAAATGGATAAAAAACAAGAAAGTTAATTTCCCTTGTATACAAGTAAGTATACTCTTAGGCAAGTATGCATAAACATATGAACACATAGACATACAATGACACAAAAATGGTAAGGATAATTATAAGGCTTTTTCTTCATTAATTTGTTTTACATGAATGTCTTCTTTTGGCCCATGTTAAATTATTTCACATGTTCAGGCCACTATGCACAAACAGTTGTGATCTCTTGCACATGAAGGGAAGTCTAGAGTCACTTGTTATCAGTGTATGATAAAAGAAATATCAGATTCTTCCAGTTGCTTGTATAACACTGATCAACATTAGGGAAAGAAAACAGTGAACCCAAAATAAAGAAATGAAAGGTGGATGAAAATTTACGATTGGAGTAAAGTTATCAAGAGCTGCAGGTGAAATGATTATATTCAGTTATGTTACTCCTAGGATATTTTAAATATATACAAAAGAGAGGGTCATTTGATAAACCTTATTTTAACTTACTCGTCTGCTCCATGAGCCAGTTCGTTTACCTTTAGGAAAGGGAATCCAAACTTGAGTCTTTGAGTCAATAGTTTAATCTCCAATGTAGTGGAATATTAATGCCATATATCTATGACTGCAATGTCTGGGGAAATCCATTTAGACTTAAGGACTCTTATGTAAGATAATATGATAAACTGAATATAAAAAAATTCCCATGTTTTACAATGATATTCAAATTTTAAAGGCTACAATCCTTCGATGAGTTAAGTGACCCCTATTCTATTATTCCAAACTATGCACATACATACAAACATTAGAAAACAAAAAGAAAAGCCTTTAAATTTAAAATGGCATCACTTACCTAATGAATGAAAATATTCTGAACAACCATGAGCAGCATTTTTCTCAATTATATCTAAAAAGAGAATTAAAATCACATAAGTAAATACACACACAAACATTGACACGGATGATGTGTAGTATATATAAGTGAAATTTCTAACATAATATAATAAATGATAAGAACAGAAATGAGCAGAGAAAGATGTGTAATGAAGTAGATAGATCAGTCTTTATTATAAAGATATAACTGATAAAAAAGTTGATATTACAGATTTACTGAGTTAGTAGGGGTGAAAGGGCTCATCAACATTACTTGTCAAGAAGGGGTAGATGGAGATTCCAGGTATTCAGTAACCATCATCAGAATTATATCTTATGTTAGACCATTAGTTACAGGTGAATGGACATTAATGGAATGGTCTTCCCTGTCCATTATAAAATGAATATATGGAAGAATATTTTCAGCAAAAATATTCACTTTACAGAGGCTAATGTGTTAAGTGAACTTAACTACAATCGGTATTCCAGCTGCAGATACCTGTCATATAAACCATTTTATTAACTACCCACTTCACAAATATATACTTATATTGTACAATAAACCTAAGTGCAGGAACAGCCTTGGCTCCCCAAACAATATTTTACACAATGCTGTTGGCATGATGTTCTGGCTGCTGCAAATAACTGACTTTTATGTGCAGCTTAATAGCAAACATTGCTGAGTAATACAGTGACTAGAAAATGTCTGTACTGCTTTGTTTGAAACAGCCATTTCTAAGAGAGAGATGGAGAACATATATACATGGAAGAAAGTGAACTCAATAAAGGAAGAACTATAAACACTTTAATAATATCAGTTCTGTATATAACAATACAAAAAGAAAATATCCAAATGAAATAAAATTTATGTAACAATAGAAATTCTATTTTTCTGAAAAGTCAGATTTTTACAGTAATATTACATTTTCTAACATTCTGAACAGTGACTAGCGATAGACATTTCAATAAAAATTTTATTTGAATTTTTATCATCTAAATTTCACATTTCCAATGAGTGTGTAGTATTCTCTATAGTACAGCACAAAAGTTAAACATACACAAAGCAGCTATTTCTGACTTTAACCCATAGTATACTGTCAAACAAAAGTAGCTGAATATTGTTGATTAAGCAGATCTATGATAAAAAGTTATTTTGAGCAAGTAACCACTTGAGGGCTTCCCAGTGCTGAATGCCTTTTTTTTTACATAAGTTATCTTTTGTTTTCTTTGTGTGCACACATGCATTTGTGCTTAGGTGGAGGGAGGGAATTTCCTATTGCAATTTTAGGGTAGAAATGATGGATAATAGAGTATTAGTATAGTTAACGTGGAGGCACAATGGCCCAGTGGTTAGGGCAGCGGACTCACGGTCATAGGATCGCGGTTTCGATTCCCAGACCGGGTGTTGTGAGTGTTTATTGAGCGAAAACACCTAAAGCTCCACGAGGCTCCGGCAGGGGACGGTGGCGAACCCTGCTGTACTCTTTCACCACAACTTTCTCTCACTCTTACTTCCTGTTTCTGTTGTGCCTGTAATTCAAAGGGTCACACTGTGTCACGCTGAATCTTCCCCGAGAACTACGTTAAGGGTACACGTGTCTGTGGAGTGTTCAGCCACTTGCACGTTAATTTCATGAACAGGCTGTTCCATTGATCAGATCAACTGGAACCCTCGACGTCATAAGCGACGGAGTGCCAACAACAAAGTATAGTTAACATGGATGGAATAATGTTTGATAGTAATACAGACCTTATTACTAAAAGGAGAAAGAATTATACAGTAAAACTTTGAAATAACAAAGCCTGATATTGTAATGATAGAAGAGATAGAGTAAAGATATGAAATGATAATATATTGTCAAGACAATTTCCAGTGACAGCAAGTTTGTCGATCAGGATAGATTTCTTCCAAATGCAACCTAAAATACCAAATCTTAAAAATCATTAGTATAATGAGAAATATACCATTGTAGGGTATATTTAAATGCTAAATATACCAGGTGGATGGTAGAATCAGAACAGTGCCAGACAAAATACTTTGGGGCATTGAGTTACATCCCTTTATGTTCTGAGTTTAAATCCCACCTTGATCCACTTTGTCATTAAAATAAGTACAAGAGTCAGAGTAATCAGCTATACCATAAAAGGGTTATGCCCATGTAAGGTTACAGTCCAATAAATGGGAAACCAGTCAAAGAATTATAAAACTGTAGGATCTTACAACTTATTCAGAGCTAATGTATGCTCTGAGAGAGAAAGCTAAGTCCTGAGTTGTTTCCTTATTATAATGAGGTAAAGCTCTTATTATTAGGTCAGGTTTGGAAGGAAATAGCAATCAGAAACTGGATTCCTTGGTAATGTAAGACATTTAGCTGACCTTGAAATATTACAAGTATTTTTATTAACCCTAGAAAAGAGGTCAAGTTAAATGTATAAACAATGACTATACTACTACTACTACTACTACTACTACTACTACTACTACTACTATTACTACTACTACTACTACTACTACTACTACTACTACTATTACTACTACTACTACTACTACTACTACTACTACTATTGCTGCTGCTGCAAAATTAAAAAAAAAAAGGAAGAATGATCTTATGCTAAGAATTATGAACTACTCCAAATCCAAATTGCAAGAGTTTGTTCAAGAAATGTATGACTGACAAAATATAGAAGCATATAGCATACAGTTAAAACAAGAACTGGAAAAGCTACCATATGATCTATTTACGTAAATATACGAATCAACATTTTAAAATGTCTTCATTAATATTAATTATATTAGATACATGAGAATAAAATTTAAGGGAGAATTTATAGTCAACCATTTATAATAATAGTATTCTATTGACCTCAGGAAATTGAACCACCGCCGCTGCCACTACCACCACCACCATCATCATCATTGTTTTAATGTCCACTTTTCAATGCTCACACAGGTTGACTGGAATATGTTGAGAGATTTCCTGCCTACCCAGAAGAATTTGTACTTAGGTTTCTTGCTTATGAGCAGTCTGGTTGAAATTGCCCTCCAACATATCTCTTGCATGCATATGTGTGTGCACGCACACACACACACACACACACACACACACATACAAGTTTGGTATTTAAACTTTAAATCATAAGTTGTTCTTAAAACTACTCAATGATAAAATCTCCAATGTTGTCGGAGGTTGGATTCCTTAATTTTTTAACTTCGCAAAACCTTTAAAATTTTTGATTTTCTTAAGTTTTAAAAAATTTGATTTTTTTTAGCATTGTACAGTTTAAGCTGACTTGTAGCCTCTTAGTATAAATAATGCTGATTCCTTGTTAGATACTATGTCAACTGTTGGAATATAGAGCCATCTTATCAAGTCCAAAATGCTAACTGACAATTTAGCAAGGATGGAGAGTAGAGAAGTGAAGTCAACATCAACAGGATTGGAATTTAAAATGCTAAAATACAATACTAAATAGTGAAAGATCTTTAATGCCAAACTATTGTAATTCAGATCATTCATTGCTATTCCCATGACATACACTATTAGGATAATGTTCACGTTCCATTCTGCATTAGTGTGTGTGTGTGTTTAATGGTGTGTGACTTTCTACAAAACTCAAAACCCACAAAGGAATACTGCTCTCTCATCTGGGACAGTGCAGCTGCAACTCACACAAACATCCTAGACAGTAGCTAAAAGATAGCAATCCAAAATGATTGACAAAAATTCACTCACCAGCATAGGTATGCTGCATCCTTGCTTTGACAGCTACAACTTCTGCAGCCTCTACCTTTTGAAAGTATATAGTTGTGTGTCATCTTCCCAGCCTAAGTCTATCCACCTGAAATACCCTTGTCTCATCCTTTCAATCACATATGCTGTCTCTCTTACTTCATACACATTCAGACACCATGCTAACTGCTATTCCTAATCCTTTCTTCAAAGAATATCAACTCTCTGGAATTTTATAAAAGCACTCACTACACTCTCAGAGTGGTTGGCGTTAGGAAGGGCATCCAGCTGTAGAAACTCTGCCAAATCAGACTGGAGCCTGGTGTAGTCATCTGGTTCACCAGTCCTCAGTCAAATCGTCCAACCCAAGCTAGCATGGAAAGTGGATGTTAAACAATGATGATGATGATGATGATTTTCATGTACACATCAACTTACAGATGTTCAAACTGAACATCCATTATACCAATCTCACCAGTTCCAAAAGACTTGTTAAGGTCATGGATACTTCCCCCTCCACCCGACTAAGCCTCAAATACATAAATAAATATCTACTCTGATAGTGAATAAAATTGAACAATAAGATAGGCTTCCCTGTGAACAATAAACTAGGCTTTTACTGTGAACAACAAAATATACTTTTTACTGTGTAACATTTTAAAAATACTTGTTGCATGCAAAATTACAAATAATGGAAACTATCTGAAATATTTTTGAATATTCATAAGGCATGCCTTTCAATTAAAATGTAATTCATTATAGAATGGCTAGTATAAATAAAGCATATATTTAGTATATATAAAAACTAGAGCCTATGATTGTACTCATTACATTTGCAAATAAGACTGAGAAAAATAGCACACATAGTAGAGATTGAACTGTGAAGCTGAATGGAAATGTTGGTTTATGATGTTCATGTTTTTCCCAAAATCATTTGAAACAAATAAAACAAAATGTTTCAGAACTGAAACCATTTTACATACTTGACTCACTAAGTGCACTTTACAATAGATAATATTGATCTACTTTGACTATACCCTTAGTCAAACAAATTTTATAGAGGAAGAATAGTTGACTAAATCCACCCCCAGTATAAAACTGGTACTTATTTTATTTACTCTGATGAGATGAAAAGGCAAACAGAATATTAACTAGACTACTCAGCCTCAATACTGGTTTTTCTATTGGTACAAAGCCATAAATGACTAAAGCTGAAATACCATCATTTCAATGGAATCTTGTAAATGAGTTGTACTAAATTTATTAATGCCACAAGGATGAAAGGTAAAATCAATCATAATGGAGCTTGAAGTCAAAATGTAAAGAAACAAATCTAAATATCATAAGAGATGCACTGTGACATTTCTGTTAACATCCTCACTCCAGTGTAATTATTGATTTCTAACATTTGTACAAGACCAAATATAGTCAATTAAATCAACTCCAGTACTCACATGACTGATACTTTATTTCATCTACCCCACGAAGGATGAAAGGCAATGTGGGCCTTGGCAGGATTTGAACTTAGAACATAAAAGTACAAAGCTAAACACCACAAGCCACTGTGTCCACCACATTAGTGATTCTACCAATTTGCAGCCCGAGTGTAGTATAAACATTAACAGTAAACATAAATATTAGCATTATCAATAATTATAATTCTAGATGTTGCCAGAAATATTTGATGTTTAATGGACAATTTTTTAGATTATTTATTATTTTAGATAAATAACAAGATGCTTACTTTTTACAATGCCCCACAATGTTTTTCTATAACGTACATCACTTGTTACTTTGAGTCTACATTTGGTATAAGACGCTCTAGTGATGCAATACCGGTGCTCAACATAAAATGATTCAGTGTAAGGTACAGAAGCCATTGTGGTAGAAGTGTCGATGACATATAACATTCCAGGTTGACTCTGTTTGTAACACACCTAACGGGCAAAAGATAAGAAAAGAGAAAATGTACAAGCCAAATTGGAAAAGCAAATTTAGATACATAGATAATATAAAGAGATGAAATGTTACATGTTTGCTATACAGCATCTTTTTCCCTGGATCTGAAATCTGTCTTATCTCATTAGTAAAGCAAAATTCTAACCTACTACTATTACTACTACTGCAGATATCATCCACTGTCTAACCACGACATTCTTCACTGAGCATTTTCATCTATTCACATTAAATGAATGTTTATAATGCCCAGAAACTTTCAGATCTCATTCAGCATTAATAAACCACATTCATCTAGTTTTTCCCCAATCAATGAAGATCTCTTGAATGTATTAATAGTGTCTTGCTATAATATAGCACCACATATTATATATACACTTCAGGTTCTAAATAAATGGTAAGATGCAGTTAAAAAATAATTGCTAGCGAATTGGTATTGAAAAAAGACCTATATTTTTCTAAACTAAACAAAAAAAAGTCTCCAAAAATAGTAAATTAAAGGATTCTAAAACATCAACTTTATAACAATGAAGCAACTTTTAGCAATACAAGTTCTATATTATGGTTAAGTTAACTGATATGCCAATCCTCTTCACCTTCAGATGTAAGATTCTTCTGAGGTTTTTTATCAATTTTCTTTCAATATATTTGCAGGTTAGAAATAACATCCTAATCTCTCTTCTATTTGTACAATTTAGAGAGAGTTTGTCAATGATCCTCTCCAAACTTACAACTTAGTCATTCTAATTTAATTCATTATACATATATACGGTTGTGTTTGTAAAGTCAGAAATGCTTTCAAGCAGATAATATATAGCAGCAAGTGGAAAACATACAAATTTTTGAACTGGTAGAAGTTATTCTGTTGAGGCAATGTCAAGGAAGATGTTAACTGCTAGCAGCAGTGAGTGAAGCAAGACATCTGACCCTTGGAGACAGTTAGCAATTTTGTTTCTGTTTAACTAATCAAAAAATGGCTCACAGAACCTGAATCACTACAGCAGTTTGCTTGACTATCTTGAGTGTTGGGTGCAAAGGATTTGTATAGATTGATTAATTTAGGTATGAAGTTTCACAAAGTCATTTAAAAGGTTATAATGTGAAACTTACAATGGGATATTAACATATCACCACTGAGGTATCCAAATAAATTCCACTCTACAACAAATGCTCTGTGAACACTTCCTAAAGTTACCATTTCTGAAAATTGAGTATGTTACGGACACACATTCGTCTGAAAGTAGAAGTTGTGTTTTTCAATGATGAAATACAACTGCCATTAACACATTCAAATTTGAATCTGCCTGAATGTATTAAGAAAGAATGAGTGTGCCATTGACACTATTCTCAAAATGGGCAAAACAACATCAAAGTGGCTTGGTCTTCAGTTTCAGATAAATTTCTGTAATAAGTTGTAGATAAGAACCAAGAACCCGAATGCAAACCACTATTGAGTATTGTTCTAGCATTTGAAAGAATACAGTATTGTAATTATTCATATATAATAATTATGTATGATGTATACTCCTAATCTCCTAATTAAGAGTAACAGAATCCCATAAAAATATCTCTTGTGTATAATCTGCATTGACTTTTCTTTAATATTATGATATATAGAAAAAGAAGTGTTTACTTGGATGTATCATAATTCCTATATAAAATAAATTAAAACGTTCATACATCCTAAGCAAAACAAAAATGTGACCTTTCAAGTTTACAGGTGTAAGCCATAAAAGTGCATCTGCTGTAAAGCCAACATTCTAGAAATCATGCTATCATTTTTTTTCCTAGGAAATCAATCTCATTTTGATAATGACGGTCTACTTAAGCTTATACTCAGTATTACTTTTCAGTTTGCATAGCGATGAACACATGGTTACGTTACAGTAGAACAAAGTATTCATTGTTTAAGTCTGGCCTTTTTAAAAGTCATCTAATGCTTCTATTATACATTAAAAAAAAAACAGTCTTTGAATTTTGAATTTTGAACAAAAGACATTAATGATTTGGCAAACAATTTTTTAATCTAAAAGAATTTTTTTTTTTATAATTAAAAACAAAATTAATTAGAATCTTAACAAATTGAAATTCATCATTTATGTTTTCAGAAAGTAAAAGGATATTTTAACCACCCACTATCTCATCTGTAATTTCATGGGATATAAATTGTGTTGATATTGTGTGGACACTATGTATTTATAGAACAAATTTTGTTCCAGTTAAAACCCCAAAAGTGATTAATTGCTATCAATGTCAATTTTATTTCCTGGTTACTTTATATAAATAACCATGAGCAAAATTTTGTTGCATTTAGTTGGACACTGAGTGCTACAATCTCTAATGTAAACAACTCTGAAAAGTGACTGTGTAAGATATTAAGTGCACCTGTAACATAAAGCTTTATTGTATACTTATAATGATCATAACATAATATGACTATCATAGAAAAATAAAACATTATTATAGTATTAAACTCTTTGTCATGCACCAATTAACTTTTAGCTTCAGCAATGGGCATAATTTATTTCAGGTCATATCATCCCAAATATGGTTACATACTTAGGAGTTGGGAAAAATGAGTAACATTTAGTTATTCATTTTTACCTAATTTTTAGGTTTTAAAATTTTGAAGAAAAAATTGCATATGACATGCAAATAAAAATGGCATGTTCAATCACTGGTACTCATTCAGAAGACAGCCATCTGCCTGCTTGACAAACCCTTTTTAAACCTTGATCCATGATTACATTCATGTCTGCATCTTCACAAACATACAGCACCACCCACTTTGCTTTTCACAATTCCAGAATTACATTATCAGTAGTTCTTCATTCAATAGCAGTATTTTGGCCACAAAATACTTCTACAAACTTTGATATCTACCATGTTAACTGCTCAGACCTCACTAATTCTCTTCCACCCCATCTCTATGTCAGCTATGGACAATGTTTTCTTACTGGATTACACTTTATCCAGTCGGCTTGTGTGCATTTCATGTACATAATATCAGAACTATTTTCTTTAATAGTAATTATTAATAGTATAAGTTTATAATGAAATGACCAACCTGATTCTCAGTAGCTGTTGAGTTCTTTGGCCCCAGAGATGCTCCCAGTGTCAGAGTATATGTTATTGTACGCTGCCGATTTCCATCAGCATCAGGTTCTTCTTGCCAAGGAGGAAGGACTAGTTCTGAAAATAATTATTAAATCCATTACAAAAGACTACTTTGGATAATTAAAGCTAGTAAATGTATAAATATTAGGAAAATGTAACACCATGTTATTATTTGGTAAGAATGTACAGAAAGCAGTCAAATCTTTGTTTCTAGTTTCTAGAAATCAAGTATTATTAATGATAACCTTTTGAATCAATATCTCTGTCAGGAACCCTTCAGTTCTGAACAAAATACTGAGCATTAATCTACGAAAAAGGCTTGTTGTATGTTATGAATAATTGTAGGTTTCTACAAAGCATGAACATATTCATTCTTTTACAAATGTATGTATCAATAAAAAAAATCTGCAAAAGAGAAAACTATTGCTAGGTTTATTAATTATTTAGAGGCAAGATACATTTCTTTTATTAGCCACACAGGGCTCAACGAAGTTGGGACAAATACAATGTAGAGCTTTTCTTTTTGGGAGGGGGAAGGAAGGAAAAAAAAAAAAAAAAAAAAAAAAAAATTGGTGGTGTCGATCAAAAGGGATCGTAGGAAGGGAAAAAGGGGCAGTTCGATCAAAAGGGATCGAAAAAAAAAGAAAAGGAAAGGCCGATCAATAGGGATCGTGTATCACACAGTAATGTTCTCGTGTAAAAAGAGGGGAGGACAGTTTAGGTTTAGCCGTGGAAGGAAAAGCCCACGGAAAAGACCACGGTAACCTTGGTCAATATTCTCATTGAAGAAACTATAACAGTAAGTGACTCTCTTTTGCCTTTTTGTTTTTTGTTGTTTTTTTCTTGTTCATAGGGTTATGCTCAAGATGGCTCCGTCGTTCACACGTGCCATCCTTGCTACATTCACCCATCTTTTTTTGAAGCATTCACTAGACAAGACTTCCCTTTCTACTCTCAACTTCCTCTTCAGGTGATACTTGAAGAAGTTGATGAGAGATTGCCCAGAGAGGAAAGTCTTTGTCTCTAGACCTTTCAGACGCGTCCACCATACACATTCTTTCGCCATAGCCACAAGTACGATGAAAATAGCTCTTCCTTCCCGTTTAAAGGAAGGAGGCGCGACAATATTCACGATAGACTCGGCTGATAGACCGACTCGTCCCACACGCGATAGCAGTTGTTCGACGTAAGCCCACAGCTCGGAAATGGTGGGACACTGTACGAGTGCGTGCAGAACGGTTTCGTCGCTCTGCCGGCATCTCGGACAGGTCGGCCCCGTGTTTCTCGAGCCATGCCTGTAGAGCTTATCCCGAACGGGTAGTGCTTCTCGATAGCACTGCCAGGCCAGGGATCTCTGGAAGTTGTCCATAGGTCCCGGCCCGAAGGTCGTCTTAAACAGGCGGGTCAGGTATTCCTCGTCGACGCCTAGGTTCGCCCCGAGATCGTCGTCGTACCTTCCCTCCACTAATCCACTATAGAATGCGTTAGTTGTGATGCAGTCGCTCAAGGTTGACCCGGGTTGTTGGAGTTGCCGAAGAGCAGCGCGACACTCGCGGTGCCATTCGCCCTTCCTCGGCCTCTTCTTGATCCATGACTGCAGTTCGGTCATGGAGACGAGCTGCGGGAAAGCGCGCCGCACAAACGGTGACCACACCTGTTCACCGCTGTCTACGTAGAGCCGGAGATGTCGCAGTCTCAGTGCGTGTCTGCGCATCATCAACCACGGCATGCCCAGTCCTCCTTTTAACGGGTGTTGGCAGCAAACGGATCGCCTAACCATCGGAACGCTTCCTTTCCACAAGAAGCGGAAGAGGATGCGCTCCAG
The DNA here is from genome assembly GCF_046866305.1 of Octopus bimaculoides. Taxonomy (NCBI): domain Eukaryota; kingdom Metazoa; phylum Mollusca; class Cephalopoda; order Octopoda; family Octopodidae; genus Octopus; species Octopus bimaculoides. The sequence continues at coordinate 100,721,318 of NC_142932.1, read as the reverse complement.
TTTGGTGATGGTAGGGTCGGGACAAGGAACGACGGTCAGGCGGTAGTAGATGACGGACGCGATGTACGTGTTCGCCACCTCCGCCCGACCTTTCAGGGAAAGCTTCCTCTCGGCCCATTGCCGGGCTAGAGTGGCCACCCTTCTCGTTATCTCGTCCCAGTTCTTCTCCGTTTGGAGGTCTGGACCAAACCAGACCCCGAGCATCTCAACCGGACCGTCAGTCCAACGTCCCACGACGGAGGCGCTACTTGACGGCATGGGGTTGCTTCTCCAGGTGCCGAGCCGCAAGCCCACTGACTTATCCCGGTTGATTTTCGCTCCTGTTACCGCTTCGTAGTCTCTCAGTGTCTCGCCGACAAGCTCGATGTGCTTTTGGCTAGACACTATGACGGTGACGTCGTCCGCGTATGCCGACACGCTCGTCCCGCATCCCAACTCTCGCGGGATGCCCCTCAGCGTCGCCAGCTTCCGCAGTAGTGGCTCGAGAGTCAACACGTACAGAAGCGACGAGAGGGGGCATCCCTGACGGACTGAACGTGCAATGTCGAAGGGTCTTGATAGATGCCCATTGACGCGAACTACCGAACGGATGCCTCTGTACAAGGCAGCCATCCAGCCGCGGAAAATGGGACCGAAGCCGGCTGCTATGAGGACAGCCTCCAAGTATTGATGGTCTACCCTATCGAAAGCTTTCGATTGATCTAAATTGATCAGGGCCCCACCCATGCCAGGTTCCTTAACTACCCTCTCTATGATGTAGCGCATCAGATGGAGGTTGTCATGGATGCTCCTGCCCGGCACCGCGCACGTTTGCGCCTTGCCGATCAGTTTCTCGATGACAAGCGCCAACCGCTTGGCTAACACCTTGGCCAAAATTTTCAAGTCTGCATTGAGCAGAGTGATGGGCCTAAAGTTATCTATGACGTCCCCCTTGTTTGGATCTTTCTTCAGCAGCGTTACGGCTCCTCGACTCACAAAACCGGGAATGCTCCCGTTTTGCTGCCAGTTGCAGTACACCGCCACCAAGACGTCTCCAAACAAGTCTGGCTTACAGTTGTAAAGCTCGTAGGGCAGACCATCCAAACCCGGAGATTTGTCCCTCGAGCATCCCGCCATCGCGTCCCTCACTTCCGCCGCCGTGATGGCACCTTCGCAGCACTCCGCCTCTCTTGCCGAGAGTCGTGGCAGGCTGTGCAGGTAGGCACTGAAGTCCACCCTGCGTTCTCGCTCGCCATTCGTCCCAAACAGTCGAGCAAAGTGCCGCTGAAAGGCCTCACACATTTTGCTTGGCTCGAGCAGTTCGCGCCCCTGTTCGTCCACCAGAGACCGAATGGTGGCTTTGTTGCCCTGTTGCGCCTCCGCCACCCGGGCCTCTTGTGCGGCTCCAACACCTTCGTTTCTTAGAGCACGCATCCTAGCCCTGACAACGCACCCTTCGTGTTTGGCGTTGAAGTGTTGGTCAAGGGCCAACCTCGCCGCCAAAACGTCGGATGCGATGCCACTTCTAATTGCCTCTTCTAGCTTCTTAACTAGTTCACCCTCTACTCTGTTTCTGTCTATGGCTAGTGCTTTGCTATACCTAACCGCTTCTGCTTTTATTGCTCTCTTGAGGGCAAACCACCATTTGTTATTGATGATGGCTCCTGTCAAAGCCCTCTTTACTAACGCGCTAATCCGGTCTCTGAAAACTGGTCTCGACGGGAAAGACGCGTTTAGTTTCCAGTAACCGGAGCCCTGCCTATGTGTCTTATATAAGTCTAGCGTACACGTCACAAGTTTGTGATCCGTGTAGCTGACTATGTGAAATTGTGGACACCCTATGCTATCTCTATCTACTCTCCTACACAGTATTCTATCTAGATACGATCTCGACGACCCGATGCGGTTTGTCCATGTCCACATTGGCGCATTCGGGTAATCGAGTCGGTACCTGTCAGACAGTTGAAAGCATCTGAGCAGGTCTTTGAAGCATTTGCATCCCCGTCTATTCCTATCTCTGCCCACATAGTCTAGATGCGTGTCCAAGGTAGCATTCCAATCCCCCACTAAAAGTAAAGGACGAGACGTTCCTAGGAATACTTCTAGACGTCGAAAGAAATCCGGCCTACCTGTTAAAGGTGGTGCGTATACTGATATGAGTCGAAAAGCACACCCATCGCTGCCATCGACATCCAGAACAACCAATCTACCCTCCGGGTCTATGAATACTGTCTTTACTTCGAGATCCAGACTCTTGCGAAAGAGTACCGCCGTGCCACTACCGCCCATTCTCGGCAGACAGGGAGATAGCCTGTAAAACTGTAGCAACTAACATAGAAATGTATCTCAGTCATGCTATCTGAACTGAACTGGAAGCTATACTACTCGCTCTCTCTCTTTACCAGAGCTCAACTAGAATAAGGAATCAAGGGGAGAGGCTGGCAGCAATAGTTCTCTGTCATGCATTGGCTATATAAACAGAACACAAAACAGTCCTCTTTCTCTTCAGCCATAGCAAAGAGTCATTAGAATTGGTTGTTTCCTATTCTTGTATCAGCTAGTCTTGACACAAGACCTGTTTAAGTTGAATGAGACATCAGTTTTCTATATCATGATTCTACCAGGTTACCGATCACATATGTTGATTTCTTTCTTTCTTTTTTTTTTTTATCTCAGCAACATTTCTTAAAACAATCAAATGAAGACACTACCTCTGCAAACATGTGTTACCTCAAATCTTGAAATCTTGTTTTTATAAATGTTGCAACTGAAAATTTTTTTCTTTTATTTGTATGAATTACTTTCTTGTTTGAAACTGCACTTTCATGGACATTTCAAAGTAAACCCAAACTGTTTAATCACATTGAAAAGTATACGACTTAGGCTGGTAAAAGCTTACTGTTTTGCGGTATGTAGGAAATAAAGGAGAACTTTATACACACACACATGTATGTATGTGTGTGTGTGTGTGTGTGTGTGTGTGTGTATATATATATATATATATATATATATATATATATATATATATATATATATATATATATATATATATATATAGTATATCAAAGTTGACAATCTACTCAGAGTTTTCACCTTAGCATGGCTAGTCATGACTGTTCAGCCGAGCAAAGGGTGAAATTCACAGTAGATTGTCAACTTTAATATAATAAATAAATATCTATCCACTTTACCCTGCATATTGAGTTCTATACCAGATAATTTTTGCACTATGTAAGACATATTACTGATATATTCTACTACTATTACATTACCATGCACACTTACACACTTTATGGTTGTTGTCTGCCACATCATGATCATCTATATCTGTCCCAACACCAAACCACATCAATAATTCTAAAAGCTTGAACCTATGCAAGAAATCAGAACTTGTAAGGAGAATATCCACCACTTTTCTTTTTCTTTAAATAATTTTCTAATTACTGTTTCAAAATCTGAACAAGTTACAGATATGGAATGGAAGTGTGGAAGTATAAAAGAAACACAAATTTCACAAGATATTTTTGTTGTTTTTTTTCCCCCACAAATAATTATATATGCAATGGATTAGTGGGTGACAATGACAGCTTCATTATTTTTGATATCTCAGAGCAGTTTATCAAAACTAACTATCAAACTCCCACCAAAATGTAAAACTTATTCTAATTACAATTATTAAGAGTTTTGAAAGTTTGCACTAAAAAATTTCTTACTTGTATATCTTTAATAATTTACACATCTTTTACAGCAGAAAGTAAAGAACCTCAAAGACAATTTATGCTTACCATAAGTTTTCCTGACTTCAGCAAAATGCCTGAAAAATGGAGAATCTGTGAAGAGATATTCAAACATTTTGTCCACTGGAATACTGAAGACTTCATTCATGTAAGTCTTAGAAAAATGTTCGTGTCCAGTACAGATAATTTCTCCTGAAATGAAAAAGAACATCTTATATAGAAGTGAACAAACATCAAAGTGAAAAGCTCAACAAATAAGAAAATACATTCAAGGGGTGAGTTTTATATTAATGAATGAATAAAATTATGTGAACTATTGTAAGGATGTAAAATACTTTAAATACTTCATCATATTGATATTAAAACCAATCTGTCATAAATCCTATCACTATATTAGGAAATGAAAGGTGAGAGAGTTAGTACAAAGACAGATTAACATACTACAGAATATACAACAAATGGTCAACCTGTAATAAATTCTAACAACTTCATCAATAATCAAAATTTAAGTTAATATCAATTTCTATATTAGAAACATCTTAGATATTAAACTGACAAAAATAGATACTGCTTTTTGATATTAGACAAAAAGTCCTCTACACAGCTATCCAACTCTCAAGAAATAGCGACTGAATAGCCTTCAAATCATACCATGGCATCTCAAAAAAGAGGACATTGAGATAATATAGTCTTAGATAACTTAACCTGAAAAAGATGGGATAGCCACAGCTGAAATGTCTTTGATCATAGGATTGCTTGATCAGAGCTGACCTGAGACTAAATGAGAATACTACAGGAGACAGGATCTTTCAAACCTGCAGTTAAAGAGTGTATTGTAAGTCAAATGTCAACAGCCTGTTGTGTATGTTCCAATCATGCTAAATACTTCTTCTACTGATAGCCAAAATCTTCTCATTATTAGACATCAATGAGGATAGTCTTTAAACTGAATTTTATGATATATTAATTTTAGGAATAGTACTCTTTGTCAATTTGCATCAAAGTAGATAATATAATTAGGTTTATGTTCAGCTGTACACATCCCATGAAAGAAGTAACATTATCCAACATAAACACATTAGCTGGTAGAGCAGAAGACCTCTGGCTATTCTTTGAAGGAATGGAATTAATCTTAAAAGATAAATTAATAAATACCAAGTGGTAGAAACCAGTTTGACATGCTTGGATTAATCGGCTTCAGCGTAATGAGAGACGTGGACTATCAAATATCTAAATAATTTAACAAGAGTATATTATATGAAGCATCTGGTGAGTATATAAAAATAATAACCTAAATACATAGTTTAAAGCATTTATAAATTGTTAATTAAAATTGTACTACTGTATTTTATTTTGATCTATTTTTTAAATAGACAGCCAAGACCATATCGAAAACAAGTCACCTGACTGATTGACATGAAGAGTCATGCTTGTTTATCAATACTAAAATGTTCTCTTCTGATCTTGTGACACCTCCACTCAGAATAACTTGACTCACTCATCTCTCCTCTTCTCATTCCCCATATTGTATCCACCCCCACTATGTCACACACTAATTTTTCCCTATTCAGAACAACACCCCTTTGGAGTTCCTTTCCTACCCATATTTTCACAGCAGCTATCAACCTGTAATTGTTCCAGAAGAACATCAGCTATTTCAACTTCACTAGTCCCATGTTGTCTGCAAAAGCCAAGGGCACAGCCTCTTCTTTCAGACCAAACCATTAAAATATATCATCATCCTCATCATTGCTTTTTTTACAATTGCATTTGCCATGCTGTTAGGGACTGGATGAGACTTCTTGAGGCATTATTCTATGGCTGGAAGTCCTTCCTGATACCAATTCTTGCTTTTCAAGTAAGGTACTTTATTTCATACCTTTGCAAGTTAAACAACTACTGGAAATTTTGATTATAGCAAATATAAACAACATCACGGCTACCCAAAAAGAGGCAATGCAAAGACACAGGAGACAAACACACTAACATTTATAACCACAGGCACACACACACACACACACACACACACAGGCTTCTGAATAGTATTGTTTCCATTGACAAAATTTCACTCACAACTATTCCTTTTTCTCTCTCTGAATGTGCATGTGTGTGTGTGTGTGTGTGTGTGTGTATGATGAAGGTATGTACATACATGTACATATATATGCATACACTCATATATTATATATATATATATATATATATATATATATATATATATATAAACTTCTCTGCCTTTGCAATGTCTTCATGAACTGAAAAAGAGGCATCAATTTGACTAATTTCAACCTTACATTGGTATACTCATAAATCCACTATTACTAATACGTATATATGCAAACTGTTGCATATATTTACTTAAAGCCTTCATAATAGTTGATTTCTAAGCAGTGATTCCATGGGCAGTTAAAAAGTGTACTCATTGGAGCAAAAACACTGTTAACATACCAGTAATTTATATATTTTTCTTGTATATGTTCATAGTTATGCTTTCATAAAGAACATACATCTGTGTGCATACATGTGTCTGTGCTTGTACCAAAAGAACTAAGTCAGCATTGAGAAATATGACTATAAATTTGAAATATATTGTTAGCCTGGAGTCCCAAGTTATATATTCCTTTTGCTGGTTAATGACAATAACAACAACACTGATACTAATGACTATTAACAGAGAGAATATAAAAAAAAATTTTTTTAAAAACCCTACATTCAGAGTGAAAGATTTAATAAATAATTGAAATCCTGAAATAAGTAAAAAAAAAAAATTTGATTATTTATTAAATAAGGACTGCACAAAAAAGAGAGTGTGTGAGAGAAGAATTCTCTTCATTAACAAATGATATCAATCTATCTGAGACTGCTTTTGGTCCTATGATATAAACCTCCTGTTTTAAAGTGCTCTATCAGAAATTAAAACTTCTCATGTTAATTTATGCTAAGACATCAACTTAATAATTACAGTTATTTCACTAAATTCTTTTCAAAACTAACTGAAACAAAATTAATGCAGTTCAACTGAAATATGGTAAAAAAAAAAGATTAAACATGTCAAACACAAAAACAAATCTTCCTTTGACAGACACAGTATAATTGTGAGAAAATAAATATCATATATAAGAAATATGCAAATTTATATGATAAAAACATTTTAAAGAGAAATAATGTCAAGCGAAACACTCACTCACATAATGAAAAAGATAAGAATAGGATATATCCAATCATATTATGTAGCCTATTCCACAAAAGAACATTTGATCAAAACCAAGACTCTAAGAAAAGTCAATGTTGGAGTTTCAACCAAGGCAAGGACAGAAACGTCAGAACTAAGATTTCATGAAACAAGTAATAAAAAGATAATTTCAATAACAATTATATGAGCCCAGAATCTATCTGATGTCACATTAGAATCTACATCACTTAAGATTCTTCGGTTTTGAAACAATTTAACTAAGCTGAGAAATACTGTCATTCAATGAGACAGAAAAGATAAAAATTTCAACAGAGAGGATCCAACAATTCCTACTGGGACTAAAATCAATACCAGAAGAGACCAATAGTGTTATTTTAGGAAATATCTAACAAATTTTGATTCATTCATTGATGCATGCAAGCATGTATCTATATATGTATGTGTAATGTCTATTAAAAAACTAGCAACTCTTATTTCGACACAATGTTATGGCTAGCAATTTGAATAAAACAGAACAAGCACAAAAAACTACCACCTTCAGAGGCAAGAAAGTATTTCCGCCTCAACTTGAAAGGCAGATTACAGAAAGCATTTAAGAATTTGATAACACATAGAGATTAAATCTGAAGAGTGAATTTAAAGAATCTACAGTAACTAGAGAGGAAGGACATATGTATAGCATAGTCCATTAGATGCATAGTATAGTCCAATTTATGGGAAAGGATAAATAGTGGCCAGAGAAAGTAAGTGATCATCAAAAGAAATGGCTGGTGAATGCAGGGAAGACAACTATAAAGTTAGCAGTAAGTGTTAGAGCAGATCTATGATGTCCCAGCAGTGACCATCTCATCTTTTTCGTATCTTTAGAACTACATAACCTAAAGTGTGTCCTTCCTTTAACAAGATATTATGGTATGCTTTGAGGGAATTTAGCCTTTCCTTTACAGAGAAGCTGTTTTGTTGGTTCATGGTTTGAAGTAGAACTTCAAAAGGATTCAGGACACCTACATATGCCTAGGTAAAAGTACAGCAGACCAATTTATATAATGCCACTATGGAGAATAAAAGTTATTGCTACTATGATGATGATGATGGTGACATGGAAGAGAAAAAGAAAGGAAGGACGAGAAGTAGATTTAAGAAGGGGTTTGAGATGAAGGTTGATACAGATAACGGTATTACAGATTATCTGTTTGTTCCAGCTGAGCAAACTTCCAACACACATGAAGGGATAGTCAGTAGAATGTAAAATATGACATTTACATTCTTCAGCATTATACGAAATACCATCTGCAATCATTAAGTGAAATAACAATCATGATCATCATGTATTTTAGATCATCAAATGTAAAGTTTACACAGAACATAGTTTTATACTAGAATGGTAAATATAGCATTTGTCTGAGATTAAACAGCAATAACATCGCGCGCATGCGCGCGTGTGTATTAATTTGTTCATTTTGCATATTTTCCTATGCTGGCACTGTGTGGTTAAGAAGCTCACTTTGTAACCACATGGTTTTGGGTTCAGTCCCACTGCACAGCATCATGAGCTAGTGGTTTTCATTATAGCCCAAGCTAACTAAAGCCTTGTGAGTGAATTTGGGAGACAGAAACTGTGTGAAAGCCCATCATGTGCATATGTGTGTCTTTGTGTCTGTTCATTTGTACCCTTCCATGGAAAACATGTTTGGCTATGAGGAAACATTAATTTGCTTGGAAATAGATGAGGGTTGGCAACAGGAAGAGCGTCCAGGTGTAGGAAATCTGCCACAACAAATTCTGTCTGATCCATGCAAGCATGGAAAAGTGGACAATAAATAATGATGATGATGCTGATGATGAAAAATGATGATGATATATGTGTAGATACTAAAGCTATATTTGGGAATTTTTTTTTCTTCCTGTAATGGCTTGTAATTATAATTTCTTACACCCTTTCTGGTTTTGAGTAGCCTAGCTTCTTAAGAATGGTGTTGAGGTAATTAAGTCACATAACTGCAAGTATGGTTTTGAGTAAGAAGATACATGTTCAAACGATCTATTTATCTACACTTGAAGCTACAAAATTACTAATTTATATATAAGTAAAAAAATTACAATAAATATCATCAACAATTCTATGATTACTTATTCACTGACATTTAACTATTTCGAATATGTTTCATAAAAAGTGGTGATGTAAGCAGAACAAAACCTGAATGAAAATAACAGAACATTATAAATATGACTTTTAAATGACTTGGCATAAAACAATACCTAATTCATTGATCAATACATGCAGAGTCAGATGACAGTGCACCAGCTCATGTTTCTACAAGTGTTGTTTCACTAGAAAATCTATTTTTCCTACTTCAATATGTATTTTTCATTTTATTGTAATATAAGGTCTGGAGATTTTTTTTACAGATTTTTTCACATTTATATATAAACTGACTAAACTGTTGTTTGAAAATTTGGTATTTTTCTTAGAGCCAATGGTTCGATCATGAAGTAGTGCTGGAGCCCACTTCTTTCATAAAGCTTATCCTGTGAAAACAAAGCAAATTAATATGAAAAAACTTCAGGCTCATGAAATTCATCACTATTTCACATGCACGCACACACACACACACATTTCTTTCTTTTGAATTTTCTTTCTATCTCTAAATGTTCCCAGTAGTTTTTAATTCATAATGTAAATGCAATATTTTGAAGTTAGATGCTATAATTGCTGACAACTGGGAATCAAGCTAACTAAGAGATGCACTATTGGGAATTTAAGGCGCTAGACTATTGATTGCAAAAATCATGAGTCCAAACACTATCTCAAGCATATTGCCCTTTCTCTAAGACACATTAGTCTAATGCCTGTGGCTACCAAACTACTTCTAGATATCCTCTATAGACATTACTAAATGTAATTTATCAGAAACAAAAATCTAACTTTTAATTCACATGTAATTAGTTTTTCTCTTCACTTGTTGACTGAAGACTTACAGACATCTATTTTCAAAGAACACAGAGTTATGCCATATTGTATTTACTCTAGTGAACCATCTGTTAACAGATTACATACAGGAAAAAGTTCAAAGATAACATTTCTTGCAACATTATGTACAATAACAGTAAAGTTTTAAATAGTGAATATGTGCACATAACTCGATGTTGTTTTCACATGTAGCTTTTAATAATTCCCTAATTCATTTCACATGCCATCTAGACCAAACACAATACATCCCAATAAGCTTACACCATTAAGCGCTCATATTTCACTAAAACAACAGCACAAAAGTAGGCCTTCTTAAAAAGGAAGAGCCCTGTTTGGAAATCAGTGAATCAGTATGCCCCTATCTTATTTATCACTTCAAATATTTGACATAAGGTGAAAACTACATTTAATGTCAGCAAGGATTAGTTTACCTAGAAAACAAATTCAAATAAACCCAGTTCAACTCATTAGCAGATAATATCAACAACATTCCATTTACACTACTTGAATCATTTATTCACTTCTAGTTTTATTGAAAATGTCACTTCCCCATTTGAGCAGTGTGTTTACAGTATTAAGTTCCTATCACTCTATTTTCAATGTCTCAAACAGTAAATTTTGTGATGCAAGTTGGTACAGAAAACCATACATGTATCAAATACCTAAAATCAATTTTATTAATGAACACTGAATGCTTTCAAATAAGTATTCAGGTTACAGATTAATATCACCTACCGATTTGTTTCAATACATTAGGTTGGCTACTTTTCTTGTGCAAGCTAAGTATAATAATCTCCTATACCTGGCAAACACCTATAATATAGTGATGTTCACTAATTTTTCATCTCCTGAGCTATGCTTTTAACCAATTGAACATAGGTGGATCAGACTATATACTGTCTGTTACCATATCCTATATTCCATACACAAACACACACTGACACATGCACGTACACAAACACTCCTTAAAGTAGAAATACATTCACTAAATAGAAGTCTGATTCTAGTTCAAACTGGTGAGGATAATTAAAATAATAAATTAAATGACTAAACACAGTAAGAAGGAAATCAATAAACCAATAATAAGTACAATAAGAAATTTATGAAAAATTATGAAGGCAAACTAATTTCATTTGGACATTAGCCAGTTTCTAGCCATATTGTAACAACCATAACAACCCAAACAGTAAGCAAGTAAATATATATATTTACATTCTTACACACTTACTTATACCACCTCTTCACACAAACGCATTCAAGTGAATGTTTAATGCTGCTTAATATAGAGTATGTAATGTTACAGTTATTGCAGTTTGTTGTACAGCTCTGGTCAGCCTTGATTGAGCACACCTAAGTATAACTTAATCAATACAGATGAGTGTTTGTAATTAATGAAACTGGACACGTGAGAGTAAAAGGTAGGAATTAAAGAAAGCTTCGTGGAAAGATCACATAGGATTTGTTTCTGTTTACTTTAAGCTCCAACAATTGTAAGTCTCAGGCCTACTTGTTACTACATGATTGAAATAATGGGCTGATATACTAATTGTTTTTATTGATAATTACTATTTCATATTCAAACATCTACTGCTGTTACCACTACCACCAATACCACCACAACAACTCAAAATAGTTTTGCATTAGATTTCTGAAGGAGCTACTAACTCTTTTACTGTGGAAATCAGATATATCCAATCAAAATTTCACCACTCTTAGTTGCAGAAAGCAGTTTTATATAGCAATCTACCTTTCATTGAGGAATGTTATGTTTGACACTGTTTTTTGTTGAGATATGTCAAGTTTATTAGGCCAACGTGAATAGCAGGAAATACCAATTCTATTCATTGGTAAATATTTAACACCATTACAGGAATAACCATGAAATTTAATTTCACAGTTAAAGGGTAAAGATATGTATATAGAGGGATTTATCAATACAAACACTTGTGTGCGTGTGTATGTGTGTGCATTTTGATGAAGCTGGGAAACCTTACACTAGAAAAAAAATTAATTTCTTAACTCCAAAACTATCAAGAAAAAATATTAAGTTAAAGCAATAAACTTTTGATGGTTCAAAAATATAATGGTAACGATAAGATATTCTGACATGAGACAGAGAAATGGAAACAAAGGACTTCATTTTGCATTTAATTTTCCAGTCAATAGTGAAACACCATATTAACAGCAATAAAATTTGTTCATATGAAGGCTTGAAAGCTGGAGAGATTAAATGAAATTAGTGTAACAAATATCGCATCATGTCACAATTGGTGAAATTTGACAAGAAATTAGTCCAGACATGTCAGTATTATTTTTGTTTTATAGCGTTAGGAAAAGATAATTAGAGAGGATATAGTAACAAAGAGAAATGTAAAAAAGATGAGTAAACCAATTGTTTGAGTAGAGAAAAGACCACACTTAGTAAGGAAGAGATTGCACTTAGTAGAATAGTGAAAAGACAATAGAATTATTGGCTCAAAGCACAGAATCAGTTATTTGTAATGACAAAAGCAGCAAGTAAATGGTAGAGATCAATAGCAGATTCTAAAAGATTTCAGTGGTGTAAAACAAAATTTCTGAAGTTGGTGAACCATTCAACAGGAATGCAATATCCAGAGTAGATATGACCTCTTATACAAAAAAATCTGCTTGTTATCTCAAGAGTACACTGATTATTGACCAATTTGTAACACTGAGCATCAGGTGATCATTGTTACAAATTGGTCAAAAATTAAGTCATTTCTGTTTCAGAAGATGTAATTTTAATTTATGCGCAAAACATAAGATTTTTGGGAACACTCCTCAAAGACGTTCAATCCTAATATATTGGGTTGGCAACTAAGTTCCTACCGTCTTTTTAAATTTTGGAATTTATTGCGTTTTTAAATTTTGGAGTCTATATTTTTTTGAGAATTCTATTTTTGAATCATTTTGGAATCTATTTTGGGTTTTTTTTTTTTTTTCTAGTTAATTTTAGTTAATTTTTGTTTATTTTCAGATCATTAAAATGGAATGTCAAGTTAAGAAAAACGAGCATTTTCGACACCTCCTTTTTGCTTTTAATCAAGGTTCTAAGGCTGCAAAAGCTGCTCGCAACATTTGTGCTGTGTATGGAGAGGGTGCCATAGCTGAAAGAACCGCTCGTGATTGGTATGCCAAGTTCAAAAATGGAAATTTTGACCTCAAAGATGCACCTCGTTCTGGCTGTCCAGTTGAGTTCAATGAAGAGCGATTAAACCAACTTTTGCACAAAAATTCTCATCAAACAACAAGGGAACTGGCAGAGAAAATGGAATGCTCCCATACTGCTATAGAGAAGCATCTTCACTCGATGGGAAAGGTTCAATCTCCACTGATTTGCTTGCTCGTCACCACTCAGGCAACAAAAAATAGTGCCTGTACATCAATAGGAAGCAGCGTAAGGAATGGCTTAGCCCCAGTAAACAAGCAACACTGCGCGTGAAACAAGATCTTCATCTACGTAAAACGATGTTGTGCGTATGGTGGGACTGGGAAGGGATTATCCATTACGAATTGTTTGAACAATAGATTGAACAACTCAATACGGCTATTCAAGAGAAAAGACCTAATCGGCAGCATGGAGTTCTTCTGCTGCACGACAACGCCTGCCCTCATATTGCCAATATGACCAAGGAAGCCATTCAAACGCATGGCTAGGAAGTGTTGCTACACCTGCCGTACTCTCCTGATTTGGCACCAACGGATTTCCACCTCCTTCGATCTCTTTCAAATGCTATGTGTGGAGTTTCTTTCAATTCTGATGCAGACTTGAGAGCTTGGTTGGATCAATTTTTCGAGTCGAAATCGGGCAATTTCTACCAGTGAAGTATTGAAAATATTGTTGAACGTTGGGAAGAAGTTGTAAACAACAAGGGTGAATACATTATTGATTAATTAGTTGTTATTTTTTTATTAAACCTTTTAAAAACTTTAAATTAAAAAAAACGGTGGAAACTTATTTGCCAACCCAATATAAGGCTTAGCAGTGTGAGTGTACATGTATTTGTATAAAGGTATTTCCAACTGGAACCTTTCTTACTGCTAATAGCCCAAAATAGAGTAGAAGTTTAGGTAAACTAAAACAGGCAGAGCTGTGCACTTTTTCCAGGAACACAATAGCTGTTGACAGAACAGAACTCAAGAACAAGTGGTCAGTCATCAAGTAAATTAACCTTAAAAAATGTTGCTTCTCAGTGCTCACAGACATACAAATATATGTATGCACACATACATGTTATGTCAGGTCTATTTCAACTCTTCAAGTTCTGCTGACATTAAAGCCGTTTACATGCATTATGATCACAGTATGAACAGTATGAAGTATTTTGTTTGGACTCACTCTCACTTTATATTTATATATATATATATATATATATATATATATACACACACACACACACACATACATACATATATATATATATATATATATATATATATATAAAATTGTGCATAGATATGTGATATGGTTTACATAAGCGTCTAATACACCCGTGTGGTAAAGTATAGAGTCTGGTACAGTTATCTACACATTCAAACAAACAAAAATATATAACATGCACATATAGTCAGGTACATAATTCCATGTTACCAAAATCTTTTCTTGTGCAAAGGCGAAAGAGAAGAATCGTACCTGTTTCCTCTGAAGGGCATTTAACAGGGTTACGACAAGATGGTAGACCTTCACCGTCTTCAGTGTGCATGAAAAAAATGAAAGAAGAAAAAAAAGAAAAGATAGCAAATAAAATTATGCCTGAGTGCAGTGCAAGCCAATTTTAAATCTTGATTAGAATGAAGCAAATGGAAAGGAGAAATAATAATGTGGTCCTCAATGATAAATTGACTAACCATCACTCTCTTCTGTGGTATCTCCAAAGTCTGTTAATGGCTCATCCCCATTAACAATGGGATCCTGGGAAGGCTCAAAGGCATCATCAGTAGCAACGAGATCAGTATCATCAGCATTTGTAATGGATTCTGTTTGAACCACATGCTGATCGGAGGAATCAGTTGGACAGTCCTGGAAAAGATAGAAACAAAGCAAAACATTTATTGGTTAGTTGGTACTCAAGAACCAGTTGTTTATATCAGTTACTGCTCAACCTGATCGTATCTTAATTGGAGACATAGCTCTCTTTGACCTCTTAACAACTTAATCTGTAAACAAATTAATGTTAAAAATATTTCAGAAACTATTTTTGAATTACACATACTTCTAAGAGTGCCACATGAATTATATTTTTTAAAAAAATCTTTTTCTCTGACCATGTTTTACATTTAATAAATATACATTTGTCCAGACTATTAACCTGTATATTCACGATACTTACACCTACCATACATTTCAATTGGCTTGATTGCCAGTCCTCATTAAGTGTCATTATCATAGATATGTACCAACTGAATTTAATTGAGGAATCTTCAGGTCTTAGCCAAAAGTATGTACACGTATCAGAGAATTGATGAAGAATACCATTACTTTAGAAATAGAGGTTCCTGAATTTAATACAATCTGGGGTTATATACATTTAGGAAGAGACACCTAATGATGATCAGAAACCAAACTGATAGAAACTTGGTATACAGATGTAAGTATACACCCTGTAGATGAGATTAATATAATTATAGTCTTATGAAGAACAGCCCATCTAGACAAGGTACCATTTAGATATTTACCTTATCTGGAAACATTTCAACTCCTTCATGAATCATATATAAAGAGATATTTTATAAGGATGGTAAACAAATAAGTGAAGAGGTAATGTTATAAAGCCAAAAAAAAAATCAATTTATTTTTCATATTTGAATGGCATAATTATCCATAATTCATCAAAATGATTTGAGTAACAGATGGTTTATTGTTTAAATGTGTTAGTTTCCTAATAGAGTAGGAAGTAATAACACTAAATGAAAATTCAATTATGGGTAGAAAAAACTGTAATTAACTAAACAAAAAGCAAAAGCATTAAACAAAAAACAGATAGTAAAGAACTATTGATATCTTAGAATTAAACAAGTTGGAAGCTGGAGCTCATTTAATTTTGTTATTTTATGCAGACTTTCTGGTACAGCCAACCAAGCAAATATGAAGATAAAACTAATTCATTTGCTATTCAACATAATTAAGCAACAAAAACTCATTAAACTATAATTACTGTTTCATTCCCCACTAGTACTTTTGTTTTAAACAGTTTCTACAAATAGGGAATGTAAGATCAAACAAGAGCGAAGTATTTAATAGTGACAATTAAGTATCGTGCATAATCAGTTTCCCTGAATCATTCTGAATTTTTCTTCAAATATTCTAAGACTTAAATTGTAAAACCCTTTTCTCATTTTCCTTCTTATGACAATCTCGTATTACTATCCTTTTTTGGGAACAAAGCAAGTAGAATTCTATTGGTGATTTTTAATTGCTAACGTATGTGACTATACAAAGTAAGAGTAGTTTTGTTAATGTTTACAAGCAGAAACTGATCTGATACATGAGTTTCATGCTCTACAAAAGTCAGAAAAAAAAGAAAAAACAAATTAAGTTTTCGAGTTGTAACAATTGTCAGAAAACTCATTGGTTGATGCTAAATCTATTTACAGATTCCAATATGCATTTAAATAAATTTAAATTGGATATGTTTTTCTATAATGGAAAAAAAAAATTTGAAACATCTGCATGATGGCAACTTGACCCTAAATTTTGAAAGCCTGATATAATATTACTTGTAGCTGCCATATTTCTCAACACAAATCTATTTATCATTTTAACATCCCCTTTTCCATGATTGTAGGGCTCAGATGTAATTTGTTAAGACAGGTTTTCTATGACTGGACACCCTTCTTGTTGCCAACCTTCACCTGTTTCCAAGCAAGATAATGCTAGTTTATGATTAGACATGGTTTTACAGAAGATTAGAAATGAAAAGAGACCACATATATGACTGTGATGCTCATTTACACTTGGTGTCAAGAAAAGGAAACATAAACACACACTAACCACTAATAACTAAACAGCCAAAGTGTTTCAATTAATTTTCATGAAGACATGGGAGTGGTTTAATAAATTGTAATTTGATATATTGTTATACTATGGCAGTGTTGACCAACTGAAATAGCATTATATCATTAATGCTATAAATGAGATTTTAATTCAAATATACTTCAGCACAGCCTACACTGTTGCAGTGGCTAAAACAAAGATTTCAAGTAGGTGGGTTGGGTTAAGTGATACAAGGAAAAACACCATAAGCAACAATGCCAGTAATTCATATATATATAAATTTGCACAGCAATCTCTATTTTTCAATCATTTGTCCATTTCTAATATCTAGCAAGGAAAGAATGGTATTTATAAAGTGAGGGGTTTTGCATATTGGAGATATTGTTTTTATTACTGCATACCCTTCCTATTACTAACTAACTACTCACTAAAAAAGTAGAAATAGAGCCTGCATTGTTAGCAAAATAGGTTGATGAAGGAAGAATTACCCAGTTGATAAGTCATGTTCTATCAAAAGGAAAAAAAGAAAGAACTCCAAACAAATTAGGTCAAAATTTTATGGCCATTTTCCATGCACTGTCTTTCATTTTATTTAAATCTGTACCTCAGAGTTTAAATATTCTAGAATATATTTTAATGAAATAAAATAAAAATGCCATCCTCAAAATGAGAAGCTGATAGCATTTCATTTCATTACAAAATATATTTAATAATATATTCTAATAAATATATATATCATCATCATCGTTTAATATATATATTTATTAGAATATATTATTAAATATATTTTGTAATGAAATGAAATGCTATCAGCTTCTCATTTTGAGGATGGCATTTATATATATATATATATATATATATTGATGATGATGATGATGATGATATATATATATATATATATATATATATATATATATATATATATATATATAAGGGTAACGACCCCTTCGGTCATGAATGACCATGGGATTGCACCTAAAATGTTTCTCTCTGAGGCACAAGTCCAGGCAAGGTTGTTTATGGAATACCAGCTGTTGCCCATGCATACCAGCCTCCCCTTTTATTGCCATCGATGTTATCCAAGGGAAAAGCAAAGGCTGATATAACTTGGCACCAGTGATGTCAAAATTCATTTCTACAGCTGAGTGAACTGGAGCAACATGAAAATAAAGTGTCTTGCTCAAAAACACAAAACACAGCCAGGTTTGAGAATCAAACTCACTACCTCATGATTGTGAACCTGACACTCTAATCACGGAGACATACATAAAATTAACTATCCATTCAAATTTATGATGAATTAATGCTAATAAATTGACTGGTTTATTAAAAGATGTTAGAAAATAACTAATATTATAAGTCAAAGAAGAATCTCCACTTTTGTTTCATTTGTATGGATTAGATGAAATTCATTAACCCAGGTTTCTATGGTCAAATACTTTTCCAGTCCTTCAAACAGCACAAATGCAGAACATGTTTACACAGAAGATTGCAAATAAAAGACATCTCGTGTATGAATGACATTTGTTTATAATTAGCACAAGACAAGAGAGCATGAACACACACACACACACACACACACACACACAAACATCATCGTCATTTTAATGTCCACTTTTCCATGCTTGAATAAGTCACATGAAATTCATTGAGATAAATTTTCTATGGCCTGTCATCAACCCTCGCCTGTTTCGAAGGAATATTTCCCCTTAGCTAGGGCAAGACAAGAAAGGAATGACACTGCTTGGATGATGGTGACACTCACATACAACTATCATTCAATATGAAGACAAGGAGACATGAACACATGTGGACGGATGGGGTCACACACACACACACACACACAGCTTCTTTCAGTTACCATCAACCAAATACACTGAAGGCTTTGGTCAGCCCTGGCTATAGTAGAAGACACTGGCCCAAGATAACTTGCAGTGAGACTAAAACTGAAACCATGTGGTTGGGAAGCAAACTACAGTGCTATGCCTACACCCAGAAGAAGAAGAAAGAGTAAAATTCTTTCAGCTCATGTTTTGAACTATTATTTGCAGATATAGATTCAAAATTAAATTTAGAGGCACTTGAGACATAGATGTAATGCAAACACAAAAACTAAAGTCATCTCCCTAAACATCTACTGTAACCAAAGTACAGAATACTAATATTTGATACATTTCACCCAAAGACTAGTACATGTCTCACTTAATTTCAAACTATTCACAATAAACATTACCTGATATTTCAATCATCTCACTGTCCAAACTCTATTCATTCACCGTAATTTAATAAATCAGTCATCTTTCTACAGTTTGGCCACAGTTTACAATAGTGAAACATAAACTTTGTCGGCAAGGTTGTATAAATCAATGAATGTGAAGTCTCTTAGTAATTAATGTATAGAGAATTGTCGGTATCTTTTTATAACCAACAAGTTCTGGAACATGTAGTTGTTTGCAGCACTGATAAAGCCCCTATACAAATATTTACCTGATATTTTATCAATTTATATCAGTCCACCTATTAATATTATTATATGAATAATTTCAAACACAAGCACATGGCCTCAAATATGAGGAGAAAAACAGTCTGTTGAATTGACACTAATACTTAACTGGTACTTATCTCATTGAACTTCGAAGGATGGAAAGTAAACAACGACTCTGCGAAGATCTGAACTAACAAAGTCATGGCGTGTAATCATATACCACAGAATACTGTTTATTGCTCTACTGGTTCTGATAGTTATTTCTAACATAGGTAGAAGTTTAACAATTTTGAAGAATGAATATACACTCAGCTTACATCCTTGCCTCCACAACTAGAAAAATGTAAAGCAAAGCAGATTTCAATAAGATTTGAATTAAGAATATACCTGCAATGCTGCCAAACGTTTTTTTTTTTCTTTCAGTAATCTACTGATTCTACAATCCGCTATGTTACTACTATTACTACTACTACTACTACTACTACTACTACTACTACTACTACTACTACTATCAAACTAGAAAAATTTAAGCAGAACAAGAACAGCATCAACTTCACTTGTCAAGGTAGTCAACTGAAAAAGTTCAAAAGGAATTGAGTTTGTCAAGAATAGGAGCTAAAAAGTGCTGGAAATGAGAAGTTGAAGATAATGGAGAATGGAATAAAAAATATTTTCAGAATGAACTTATTGAATATAGAAATCATTTCTGTCGATATTTGTCACCTACTTTCTCCACCAATCATCTCCTTTCTGTGCCTTCTCTCACCTCCCTGTGTTGCCCTTCATCAGAAATATCTCAGTTATTTTCACCTTTGATGCTTTCACATATCTACTGCAACCCCCACCATCAAACCCCTTCTATATTACACACCTTCATATCCTCCAGTCACCTCATCTTATTTCTTATTTCTTTACTGCCCACAAGGGGCTACACACAGATTGGACAAACAAGGACAGACAAACGGATTAAGTCGATTATATTGACCCCAGTGCATAACTGGTACTTATTTAATTGACCCCGAAAGGATGAAAGGCAAAGTTGACCTCGGCAGAATTTGAACTCAGAACGTAAAGAAAGACGAAATACCACTAAGCACCTCGCCCAGCGTGCTAACGTTTCTGCCAGCTCGCTGCTAGTCACCTCATCTTGCCCACTCACTCACCCTAAGCCTCTATATCATCTCATCCATTCAATGTCTCTTGAGAGCATGTTCCAACACATCTTCCCTATCACCCTCTTTATCTTACTCTTCTAACTCACTCTCCTTCGTTTTCCAACTGGGGTATCCAAGACACTTATAATCTGTCCCTCTGTACCTTAACTCTCTCAACTGGCACAAAGCTACACCCCCCCCCTCAATACTACTCTCCCCTCCCAGTTGAGGGGCTTTTAGTTTTGCAAGGTACTTGGTGATCCAGTTGGTGCTGGTGACATGTAAAAAGCATTGGTACTGGTGCCACATAAAAGGCACCCAGTACATTCTGTAAAGTGGTTGGTGATATGAAGGGCATCCAGCTGTAGAAACCATGCCAAAACAATGGAACCTGGTGCAGCTCCTGGCCTTGCCCAGCTCCTGTCAAACCATCTAATCCATGCCAGCATGGAAAACAAATGTTAAATGATGATGATGATGATGATATCAATTACTAATAAGCCACAAGTCTATTTCCTCCACTTCAAATTATGAAGCACTGTACTGATATTAAACAGTAAAAATCTAAATTTTTTTTTCCTTAATTGCACAACAGAAACAAAAAAATTCTTCTACACCTCTAGTATGACAAAAAGAAACTAGTATGTTAAAAATGAGAAAATGGCACATTAAAAACAATATTGACAGCACATTGGCTGAAGAGCCAAGCACAAACCATTTATTGCTTATACAGCAACTGAACACATTTAAAACTTGTTATAAATGCATCTGTATGCAATTTTATTATTTTGCATGAAATGGGAAAATGCCAAAAAAAAAAAAAAGCTACATTATTAAACTGTTCAGTGTTCAGTGTTGGATTATTAGAAAATGGGAGTTAAATGTATAAAAAAAGGAGCTAGATTTAGCAACAAAAGAGCTAAATTGGCAACACAGCTTGGGAGCTCTGCCACATCTGCTTACAAAAAAATGGTAAAAAAAACTACTACCAGTACTACTGTTGCTACTACTATTACCACCAATAAAATTTTCTAACAGATACATGATCAGATATTTGTGAGGAGAGAACAGTGAATTAAATCAATCAATAACAGTACTTGAGTGGTACTTTAGTTTATCAACCCTGGAGGAACAAAAGGCAAAACTTATTCCAACATACTCTGAACTAATAACACAGAATGACATTAAAATACCACCAGGAATTTTGTCCACTAAACTACCGATTAAATCCCAGAATATATGTAAGTGTATCTATACATATATACAATTATATAGACACACACAAACGTGAATATATATATTCACACATACACTTATTCTCTAGCAAGAACTGTGTTGATAGTCACCACAAAGTTTTGGCCTGCTTAGCCTTCATTGGTAAGTGTGTGTGTGTGTGTGTGTGTGTGTGTGTGTGTGTGTGTGTGTGTGTGTATACGCAAACATGCACATATATATATATATATATATAATATAATATAGGATAAAATCTTTATAAGAATTTATCAAGTAGTCAGCGTGAAAAAACTCATAATGAAAAAAAAACTCAGCATTTTTTTCCATAAATATATATAATTTATATAAGGGCATTAACTATATAGTAATGCCTCACGCTTTGAGAGACTAAATAAGTCAAAAACTACCAAAAAATAAGCAACATATTTACCGAAAGCAAGGAAATGCAGCTTCCAAAATTAATCTCTTAAAAACATTTAACTTAACGGTAAACCACTGGTTTCTCAATCAATACAGTAAAACTGCGAAGTAAGCTGCATCTTTTGTTCATCAGTACACGTATGGTCGAGACACATAAAAATAAACAAGAATCAACATACCACGATGTAGCCAACACAGTACGATGACTTCTGTTCATAATTATATATCCGTGAAAGAGATTTGAATTTATCCGGTTGCATCTCAGTAACATGTGCTTATACAGAATAATATTCAGCACTGAATATATTCTAATTATTTATAATATAATATAGGATAAAATCTTTATAAGAATTTATCAAGTAGTCAGCGTGAAAAAACCTCATAATGAAAAAAAACTCATCATTTTTTTCCATAAATATATATAATTTATATAAGGGCATTAACTATATAGTAATGCCTCACGCTTAGAGGGACTAAATAAGTCAAAAACTACCAAAAAATAAGCAACATATTTACCGAAAGCGAGGATATATAATTATGGACAGAAGTCATCGTACTGTGTTGGGTACATCGTGGTATGTTGATTCTTGTTTATTTTTATGTGTCTCGACCATACGTGTACTGATGAACAAAAGATGCAGCTTACTTCACAGTTGTACTGTATTGATTGAGAAACCAGTAGTTTACCGTTAAGTTAAATGTTTTTAAGAGATTAATTTTGGAAGCTGCATTTCCTCGCTTTCGGTAAATATGTTGCTTATTTTTTGGTAGTTTTTGACTTATTTAGTCCCTCTAAGCATGAGGCATTACTATATAGTTAATGCCCTTATATAAATTATATATATATATATATATATATATATATATATATATATATATACATATATTCACACATACACACGAATGTATACACACACACAAGTTTCAATAGTTTTCACTTATGATTTCTATTTACAAGGCATTGATCATCCTGAGGTTACAGTAGAAGATTGCTGTCCAAGATGCCATACAATGAGCTAAAACTCAAAACCACAAGGTAACAAAGCAGACTCCATATCTACACATCCTGCCTGCACCAATATACACATGTGTACAGGTGTGTGTGTGTCCCCGTCTGTCTGTGTGTATTCATAAGTGTATTAGTGTGTACATGAATGACTAATTTGGTGTGCTTTCAGATGGTACTATTTGGGTAACAATGATGCTGTGTAGGTCTAGTTTGAATGCAATGGTTACAGGAAGGACATCCATTACAGCTTCAATAAGTCACATCCAACAGAGTGATAATGATATGTATAAAATATGTTAAACATCATGGCCTATGTAAACGCCAATTTGATATTTGAGAAGAACAAGCCCGCTGACAAAACTTGAAATAACCCCCCCACACACACACACACACATTTCTGGGTGATTACATTACTGATAACATGTTATCAGTAATGTAATCACACAACATGATAGTTACATCATTTGATTCTCATTTATGGGTTTATTGGCCTGCTTCCTCAAATTTCTTTTTATGTAATATTATTTGTACAATTATTTAAAAATCTGAGCTGTTAGCATGTCGGAGAGGGAGAGAGAGACTTGGTGGGATGTGTGTACATCTGTTAAAAGAGAAGTTTTTGTTTCAGATATACAACTGAGAACAATATTCTATTTCTAATTTTTCATTACTTTATTGGAAGCTTATCAAGTTTGCCTGAGTTTATTTCATAAATATATTAATGTTAAATGACACCATGAGGACATTTAGGCTTAAAAATAAAGGGTGCTCTAAGTACTTTCCTTTAGGGTTTCAATAGGATATTATAGGAAGAAATTTGGACATGTATAATGGGTGTTTCAAGTGATAGGGTGTCCTGCAAAATTAGTCTTGACCATTGTGAGTTATTCTATACATGATGTCAATGCATGTTACTAGTGCTTTTCTATAAAGAGTTGTAAAAATATAGAATAATACTTCCCTATTAAAAATGTATATTCATCCTATAGAAAGACTGTGGTAACAGCATAAACCATTTAACATTTGTGTTTATGAAATTTATAGCTTTCAAGCTCTATGTATTTTACAGTCAACATTAAAAATGTATATATGTGTTTGAATGTAGTGTATAAATGTTTTAATTTTTGGTATGCACACTATGCTTGTTGTGGGGGTACTGATAATATTGTGGGGTAGTGATAATTCTACAAAAAGCTAGATTGTGATATATTCGATTTATTGAGACAATTTACTTCACTTAATGTGATTTCTGGTTGTACTCAAAAGCCAAAAGAACAATGGACTCTGCTAGGCTGACTAGTCCATGATAATGATAAAGTCATTAGCAGATGCCAAATAATCTATTAAGTGCTATGAGATATTTTCATTTATTTCATTTATTCTAAATGCATTGCCGATGATGATGATGCCATTGCAATAATTGTTTAGCTTTAATTCAGTCCACCTTGAGCAGAACTATGAACAAAGGTGTCTTTATGATGCATATTTCCTCTTTTCTTTAGGCATAGCATATTTGAAACTACATTATTATTATTATTATTATTACTATTATTATTAATTTTTTTAAAAATTAGTGAGATCAATATAATCAATGTTCCTCTTGAACAGCTTACAAATTAACAGCAGCAGGAAAATATGAACAAAGTGGGAATTTCAAATGCTTAACATCCTAAGAAGTGGAAGTAGCACTTAATGCAGAGCCAGGAGGAGTGGACGCAACATGGATGATAAAAGGAGTAGAAACAAACAAACAAAAACACACCCACAAAAATAAAAAATAAAACCCAGCTAGTTTGAAACCTGAAACATTCTAGGTCTTCTTGTTTTGCAACATTTTTTTCTTTTGTGAGATGTTCAAGAATAAGAAGCTAAAATAATCTGTGCATATCTGCCCCTAAATTAATGGAGATATCAATCAATGTATGAAGGTGAGACAACGACGCTAGTATCAACAAGTAATATGAATGGAAGATATGGAAAGAAGTGATGAGATCAGATATCAAGAGGTTGGGCATTGTAGTCAAGATATGACAAAGAATCTTGACAAATGGTGATACACTACATGGCAAACTGATCCACCCTCAGTCTGTGTGGAAAAATTAACATAATGACTTTATTGCAAAGAACTTTCAAATTAAATGTTGCATGTGAAGTATATCTTCAGAATTTGTATCATATTTTACTAGCAATGCATCCCTGTGCTGCCCTGGTGCTATGACCTCCAGGCACATTGTATTATTTGCTCCTTTCTTATGGACAGAATCGGCACAGCTGATATATAATTTATGGCATAATAGAAGTTATTGTTTGTTCAAAAGTGAAGGGGGAGGGTACAATTTGCATGGGTTTGCATGAAAGTGTTTTCTGCTCTTAAAATGGATCACAAACTATGTATTGTTTCATCATATAAAAGGGGGTTCATACGATTTTGTCCAGAAATATTCTCAAAATTTTAATTTTCCTTCATCCTCACTACAATTTCTTAATTTGTAACTTTTCTTTTTTTTTTTTTTTTTATCTATGTAGAAAAATACAGAGATTACAGATCTGGGAAATACATATATTTTTTATAGTTTAATTTTTCTTAAAGAAACACTCAATGCCCCTTCTACCTTGCTCACCCATCACCCACCCTTTTCACTTTTGTCTGATGTTTCCTGCATGCGTAGAATTCTACTGAAATAGCAAACTTAAAAAATACCAGACCACCACCAGTAAACCTGATTTGCTAAAAACAACAGGTAAATGACATTATTTCTGAAGAAACTTCCCCGCTTTCCAAAAAGCTAAAAGTGAAACATTAGAAGTGTGTAGCTTTTTGAAAGTGAGGTGAGGGATAAAATTCTTAAAGGTTCGTACTCTGTTTTTTCTCCATGGATTATCAAGAATAAAAATTTGAAAAAAGTAAAAAATGAATTTGGTGTGGAGAGGGAGAAAATTAAAATATTGAGAACATGTTTTGTGGGTGAAATCCTAATGCTCTGTATTGCAAACATAGGAATCTGAACAAATTCAGGAAAATAATAAGGCATGAGAGAGGAAATGTCACCTTGGACATGCTAGAAAGAAGAGGTAAAGGACAGGATTTCTGGGAAAACTTTCTTTTAAGCTTATATCGAAGATCAGGTTTTTATATACGCTCATCACAAACGGAAATTACACAATAGAAAAAGATCATTTCAATTGAATTTGAGCTTTAAATTTGTGCATGCACACTGCAAAAAATAACATAATTTGCACAGAAGTTTTACATAGAGTGTGTGTATGTGTGTGTATATGTGTGTGTGTCAAAGGAAGTTATTTTATGGCATTCTTTTGTTTGAAGAAACAAAGTTGTCAACTCGAGATATATGGAATCATGTGATTGTTCGTTAAGTTCCGTAAAATTCTTTTAATTTATTGATGCTTTGAAGAGAGCAGAAATTGAAAGAGAAGACAAAGAGAAAGAGGAATGCATAAGGAACACACACACACACACACACATACACACACACACTCTCTTTTATATATAGATAGATATATTGTGTGTAGTAATATTAGTGAGATGTATATTTTTTGACATATCATGGGAGATGAAAATGTCTTGCATGGAATGTGTTAGTAGACATTGTGCATGCAACCCATCCACAAATAGTAATAAAGTAACAATGATAATGTGCACGTATAAGACTCAAGCAACTAGTTAAAACTAAAATAAGCACAACCATTTTCACAGATCTCACTTCAGAAACCCAATATCTTGCAAATGGTCTGATCATCTAAAAACGGTCAACCTATTTTAAACAAAAGCTCAAATTTAAATAGCACAAAAATAAAATAAACAAAAAATGCTCAATACTCAAACAATGTTAATACTGAAGAAAATTAAGATGACGAAATTCTATACTGAAAACTAATCTCAAGATTAAGGTTAAAACATTGACTGAATCAGTATTTGACTAATGTTTTAATAGCTTCATACTGAGCTTTGTATGTCATATAAAATGTAGAATGATCTATTTGATTCAATATCAAATGCATTAATAAATATGCTACACCAATTCAAATGTTTCCATATATACTTCAGCACAATTTGTCTTTGGAAACAACATTTCAAATAAGAATCTGTATAATAATAAAGAAATAACATCTCTTCACAAATAGATTTCAGATTACAACACAAATTTAAAAGTTTTATATTTAATATGTCAATTTTCATGGTAATGTGCAATATAGTTTCACAGATTCATAAATTTTGATACATATATAGATTCTTAGGCCAGGAGATGTTCATGTTTTTCACTGCAGCTGTGTAGTTAATAAATTTGTTTTGAAACCATGTGGTTCCAGATTCAATACTACTTTGACAGCTTAGACAAGTGTACTCAACTGTAGCATTGCATTGATCAGTTGAAGCATTTAATAACAGAACATCGTTAGTGCCACAACTTAAAACTGAGAAAAATGCAGTCAAAGTTTCATGACATTCAGAATGTGATATCTTGGCAAGGAATGAAATTAGGAAGCTGGTTCTGGTCTTAAAATGACTGTGAAGACCTCCTCTACTCATTCCACCTATGTAAAATTATTTCTTTATGTATGCATCTGAAAGATGAAACAATGGCTGCGTCTTTCTCATTCTGTAGAATATACTAATACTACAAAACGGTGTATCGTATTGCATATTTTAGTTATAATACCTAGAAAAAAACATATGGTAATGAGGAATATTAGAAGATGAAGCCGTAACACCTCAAAAATCTATACAGGGACAACACCAAAGTTATTGATTGAGCATGTGTGCTTACAATGGTGTGTTACTAAACTCTCTGGTCTGAGTTTGAGTGAGTGTCATGTCAATAGCGTCAAGGTACAATTTTTTTCAGCCGGATTTTCGACCTTATTGCAAGCCTGACCAGTTCTTCCTCCCAAGTTTTTCAGATTCTAGACGTTGAGACAAAGAAAATGATACACTAAGCTCGAAAATGGCCGGGGTGGTGCTTATGATACACTGTCACTAAATGCCTCAATTACATGTAAGTAAAATTTTATAAACAAAATTTATTCAAATACCAATCATATATGTGTGTGCATGTGTGTGTGTGTATTTATATCATCAATATCATTTACATCCATTTTCCATACTGGCATTGGGTTGGATAGGTGATTACAGTCTAAGTCAGTCCTTGTTTAGAGTTAGTGTCCTCTTAGATTGGTCAGAAAACCATGCCTTGTTTGTATATTCCATTCTCGGTATGATTTCTACAGTTGAATATGCTTTCTAACACCAGTCCTTTTAAAAAATGTACTGGTGCATTTTATTGTGGCACCAGTACTTGAGGGATATAACAACAAGAGTCGTCCTTCACACTGTCTCTGTTCAAATGCCAGCCATTTTACACCAAAGATGTTGCCTTGTTTTCTGCAAAACTAAGGAGTTCTCTCCAATCTCTGTAGTCTCTCTACTTTTTAGGCAGTTGACCAAGTATAGAAGGAGAGTAATAACCAAAAGTGTGAAAGAGGAGAGCCTATCAGTATGAAAGCGACAAGGGGAAAACAGGAGTAATAGGATTTTATATAAGTGTGTGTGTATGTGTGCGTGTGTGTATATGTGCGTGTGTGTTTGGTGATGTGAACAAGAAAATAGAATTCAAAACATAAGTGTATATATGTATATATATTTATAAATAATCAGCAGAAGTTACAGAATGACTCAAAAGCCAGAGTTTCATATGTTGATTATTAATAATGATAAAAAAAAACCCCAAATGGACAGACAGGTGTAGTTAGGGAGATAGGCAAAGATACTACTGTATGTGGGGTGGTTAAGTTTATCTTGGCCAAATGATTAATAAGATCACTTTACAACAAGGCCCCATGTTCAATTCTAATGCATGGCATCTTGGACAAGTGTTATTTTCTACAGCTACGGGCCAACTCATACCACATGAATGAAATTGGATAGATGGAAACTATAAAGAAACCCAGCAGATATACTATATCTAATATAAAGGTACATCCCTGTAAACTGCGTCAAGGTGATTCTGTTTGAGAATTACATTAAAGGTGTATGTGTTTGTGGAACACTCAGCCACTTTACAGGCTGATTCAAATGTGCAAGTACTTCAATTGATCAAATCCTCATCATTGAAACCAATGGAGGTGTGAGTTTGTGTTTATTTGTAGATATATCATCATCATCATCATCATATAACATCTGTTTTCCATGCTGGCATAGGTTGGACAGCTTGACAGGAGCTGACAAAGCCAAGTGTGTGTGTGTGTGTGGGGGGAACCAGGTTTCATACCAGGTCTTGGCTCAGTTTCTGCAGCTGTTTGCTCTTCATAACTCCATCCACTTTACAAAGTGTACTGAGTGCTTTTTACTCGGTACCGATGCTTTTTACATGCCACTGCACTTTTATATTACGGCATTTGATTTGACAAAGTATGTAGGAATTTGTGTTGTTATGATCTCATTGCTGTCTTTAATATTTTTTGCCTCTGCTCTTTTGCTCATTTCAACAATTATTGGAAACAATTAACTATAGTGAGATGGCAGGTGATATCTGATAATTTTTTTTTTCACTGTAACTATTCTGAACAGATAACATTATTAGTGTTTTCTTATGTTACTAAGTACTTAAATTTAAATTTGTACTTCTCCTGTGAACTGTTCAATGCAACAAAATGAAAAACTGTTGATTAAGATGTTGATCCTTATCTTCAATTTGTTAATCCCTTTATTCATTTAACTGACAGATGGATTACAACAGTCATTTTAATAACATTACAGAGTAAAGATAAAGTGAAAGGATAAAAAAGTTTTGAAGTGAGTAGTGCGAAAGAGAAAAGAAAGTAAAAGATATTGCCCCAGGGAATTTTAAAGAATGGAAACATGTAAAGAAGGTGGGCTGGAATATCACGAACAGTAGTAACATGAAAATTTAAGCAGTATATAGTACTACTTTGTCCTTGTTATAATAGAGGATCTGTAAAACATGTTATCAGTCAGTGAGTTAGGTGTCATGTAGCATCATCATCGTCATCATCATCGTTTAACGTCCGCTTTCCATGCTAGCATGGGTTGGACGATTTGACTGAGGACTGGTGAAACCGGATGGCAACACCAGGCTCCAGTCTAATTTGGCAGAGTTTCTACAGCTGGATGCCCTTCCTAACGCCAACCACTCAGAGAGTGTAGTGGGTGCTTTTACGTGTCACCCGCACGAAAACGGCCACGCTCGAAATGGTGTCTTTTATGTGCCACCCGCACAAGCCAGTCCAGGGGCACTGGCAACGATCTCGCTCGAAAATCCTACGGGAGCTAGTCAGGCGGTACTGGCAACGGCCGAGCATATGAAATACATATATAATTTGTAACAAAAGGAAAGTCATATGTGTAGTAGAGAAAATAAAAGTAGAAAAATCTCTACATGCAAGAAATCAACAAAGTAAGTGCTGGTAAAGCTGTATGGTTCAGAAGTCTCCTTCACAACCTGTGGCTCAGTTTTACCAAATGCTTAAGGTTGACCATTGCCTTGTGAGTGGAATTTGGTCAACACAAACTGTGTAGAAGCCAAGAGAGAGAAGGGGGAGTGTGTGTGGGTGTGTGAGGGGGGAGAAAGAGGGTGAGTTTATGTGTGTACGGGGGGGGGGGGTTTACAAACATATATCAGCAAAACATGTGAATGTTAGTGAAAAACTGAAAAACCAGTATTTCATGAATGAAGTTCCCCATTACATTTCTTGTTCAGTGAGTAACATAAGATGATCTCTTGTCATTCTTGTTATTAGAAATATAAGGAACCAATGATTTGGCCTAGAAGAAACCTGGAGCCAATGACACTATTGTTTGCAAATAGCAATATAAAATAAAAATAAATAAAACAGGCTAGGTCAACATCTTTAAGATATATAATGAAATTTTATTTTTTTTAATATGGGGATTGGGAATAAGCTCTCTAACCTTTTATGTACCAACAACATTTCTAAGAAGAAAAAGAGATTATGTAGGGATAGTCTAAAAGGCAGGTGGTAGAGAGTCAACTGTTGCCGCAGGCAACAACAACATGAACAGCAGTCTATATGAACAACTGGTCAGAAAAGTCATCATCATCATCATCATTTAAAGTCCATTTTCCATGCTGGTATGGGTTGAATGGTTTGACAGGAGTTGGCCAGCTGCAAAGCTGCTCTGGCTCCATGTCTGTTTTGGCGTCGTTTCTATGGCTGGATGCCCTTCTTAACACCAGCCACTCTACAGAGTGTACTGAGTGCTTTTTATGTGGCATCAGCACCCACAAGCCCGCAAGATTAGGAATGCTTTTGTGTAACAATGGAACATGGGCAATAAATGTAGAGGATCAAGTAAAATAGGAGAACTTTTATGAATCAATTTGATGGCTCAATACAAATTTGAGAGAAGTGCTGAGCATGAATTCTGAAAGTAATTGAACAGTAAAAGCATTGTTGATTGTTTGGGAGATAATGTACTGATGTGATATGCATGATGTATGTTGAATAGTTTGGGTAGAAGTTATTAGAGGTGGGATGTACCCCCCACCACCACCACCACCACCACCACCATACACACACCAAAAAAAAAAATATCAAAATGAAGTAGCAACATCATTTTTGAAAAGATTACACTTCATAGATAAAGTGAAGCAAAAAAAAAAAATGAGATGAGAACACATGTAAAGATGCTGCCTTAACTTTAAATTAATCTTTTTCAGAATCCAAATTGAATGTCCAACATCATAATGATTAATCCTGTATGCTATTGCGATAACAACAAAACGCTTTGGTGCAAGTTTTCAGTAC
Source organism: Octopus bimaculoides (assembly GCF_046866305.1). Taxonomy (NCBI): domain Eukaryota; kingdom Metazoa; phylum Mollusca; class Cephalopoda; order Octopoda; family Octopodidae; genus Octopus; species Octopus bimaculoides. The sequence continues at coordinate 100,689,317 of NC_142932.1, read as the reverse complement.
AATTGTAACATTCAATTAGTTTATAATTAAAGAATAAAACTGAAGACAAAAGAAAATAATTTAATCACATTTAATCAGTTTCACTAACAATTATCAAGGATAAATTTTCAGTCTTAATGTTTATTAGAAATCAGCAGTAGAGTTAGTTTCTTTTCTCTTTTTTTTTTTTTTTTATTATCATTTTCAAAATCATAGCTGATTTATCATAGATGTGTTTTGAGAACATGAACAATTTCCTTCCACCTGTAAAAGATTATTCTTTCTAGAACATGCAACTGTCAAATTATAGATTGAATTTTAATATCAAATCTAGTTTCTTAATTTAGTTCTATTTAATATGCTGTTTAAAAGAGTAAAATTTAATTATAGAAATGGTTGCAAAATTTGCTTTGTGGAGTGCACATTTGTGAATATAGGTAGCAGTGTATCCCTCTTTCATTCATAGTTTATGCAGTTATTCTCAGTCACAATTTATACTAACTGATCAATATAATTCTTATCTAAACTTTATCATGGAATTACATAAACCAAATTTCTTATTACAGTATGAAATAGCAATTTTTCTGTTGAAAGCCCTTCCATGTTTGGAGATATGTATACGGCTTTCTCACAAATGTAACCACACTGAAAATGGTCAACAGACTTTTTGTTTTAACCTCTTATTAATGTGTTGCAAGAAATCAAATCTAAGCTGAGTCAGTATAATTTAATCTTTTATCATTTTTTAAGAATAAATTTCGTGGCATTGAATGACACATTCACATTTCTCTTAACATTGAGAGATTACCAAGAATAATCTTAAAAGTATCTGGCCCTCAGGGGCTTGTCTTTAGGGACATACATACATACATAATTTTAATTAGTCATTATCATGAACACCAAACATCAAGCTTTTTAGTATGACAAATATTTTTGTGTTTTCATTTATTTTTAATACAGTTAGTCGTATTTCTAAACTCTAGATTGGAAACTAAAATTCATTATATTCACACACAATTATGTAGAATGTTGTTATATACATGTCTTCATTGACATGAATTGTAAATAGAATATTGTTTGATGTTCATTGGTTTATAATAGATATTTGTGCATTATGTTTTCTTGTTTTTAAATTAGAAATCCATTTAAGTCCACAGCCTCTGGCTGAAACAAGTGTAAGTAAAAGACTTGATTCTATTTCTAAAATAAGGAATAGTTGGACATTGTTTAAATTTTTCAGTATGAAATAAGCATCAAAGAATTATTTCCAGCTGGTTTCAATGTATATATTTAGAAATTTGTAAAAAAAATATTTTATCACAATGTTTATAGAATAAGAGAGAGAGAGAGAGAGAGAGAGTGTTTGTGTTTATTCATGTATGTAGCTACACACCAGATGAATCCATCACAAAGCATGTGTATTGTGTCTTAATTTATATTGCAATCAGAAACAATCTGCTGCAGCTTCTCTTTTATTCTCTCTTACATATACATATATTTTCACCATACAGTGTTTAATACTAAGAAAAAAATATATTCTGTTCAAGTATGATCACTCCAGGTGAGCAATACATAAGCCGATATGTCATCATAAGTCTGTTTAATTGCTAAGAAATTTATGGTTATAAATTCATCAAGCTCTGTATTTTGCCAAACTATTTGGATACTGAAAGGCCAAGCAAATATCAACAAGTTCTACCTATCACTGATACTGAGCTATATCTCTGACAGTTTCACTCAGGTGTCAATGGCTCAGAGCAAAAGAGTATAACTGACAAATGTTTTGTTACATTTCAATGTTATTTTCAAATTTGTTTTTATATGGAGAAAAATTGCAATATTCCAGGATTCCTAAGTGCAGAAGAAAGAAATACCTTTCAACTGATTATCACAATGAAAGGTGTTATAACTTCTGCCTTATTTTAATTCGAGAGGTCACTTCTCAAGAGCAAAAGCATCACTATTAAAAGATATTTTCAAACTAAGTCCTATAAGATCTTTCACATCCCACTAAATCTCAACACACAGAATCTAGATATTTCTAACCTTAGCTATGATTATATCATAAGGGCCACTGACTGGCTCCCGTGCCAGTGGTATGTAAAAAAAAAAAGCACCATTCGAGCATGGTCATTGCCAGTGCCACTGGACTGGCTCCTGTGCAGGTGGCACATAAAAAGCACCATTTGAACGTGGCCGATGCCAGTACCACCTGACTGGCCCTCGTGCTGGTGCCCACTACACTCTCAGAGTGGTTGGCATTAGGAACGGCATCCAGCTGTAGAAACTTTGCCAGATCAGATTGGAGACTGGTGCAGCCTTCTGGCTCGCCAGCCCTCAGTCAAACCGTCCAACCCATGCCAGCTTGGAAAGCAGATGTTAAAAGATGATGATGATGATGATGATGATGATGATGATGATGATGAAATACATTTTCTAATTGATCAAGTATGCATAGAAGATTATTACATTATCATGTGGTACGTTGATAGCAGAATCTGTAAAGTACTGGACAAAATACCTTTAGTTATGCCCCTGTATGTTCTATGTTCAAATCCTTCTCAGGTCAATTAGGCCCTTCATCTTTTCAGGGTTGATTAAATAAGCATCAGTGAATAAAAATCAATACTATAGCCTAAAAGGTGGTGTCCAAGAATGGCTATAATCCAATGACAAAAATTTGTAAAAGAATAAAAGAATGTGTATATGGTGTCAATTACATCAAATATTCCCTTAAAAAACATGAAGGAAACCATAATAATAATTATCATTATTTGGACAGTAGATTAGCAGAATCATTAAAGCATCAAACAAAATGCCTTGTGGTATTTGTTCCAGTTTTTTACATCCCGGGTTCAAATCTGCTGATGTCCACTTTACTTTTTATCTCTTTGAAGTCAATAAAAACAAGTACCAATAAAGCACTGGGGTTGATTCACCTGACTAACTCTCCCTTCAAATGTCCAGCCTTGTGCTTATGTTAGAAACAATTATTATAATCACTATAGGCGTAGGCATGGCTGTGCGGTTAAAAAGTCTGATTCCTAACCAAATGATTTCAGGTTCAGTCCCACAGCATGGCACTTAGGGTAAGTGTCTTCTACATAGCCCTGGTCTACTGAAAACCTTGTGGATCTGGTAGAGAGTAAATGAAAGAAGCCAATTGTGTGTGTGTGTGTCTTTCTCTTCCTCTCTCTCTCTTCCTGCCTCTCCCCTCCCCCTTTCTCTCTACACCATTCCACAGTAATAACTGTCACCTTCATACAAGTGGTGTCTCTCATTTCCAGTCTTCCACAAAAACATGTCCAGCCATGGTTAAATATCATCTAGCTTGAAAAAACAGATGACAACACAAAGGGCATCAGGCTTTAGAAAATCTGCATCAATGAATTCTGTCTGGCCCATACATGCATGGAAAAGTGGATGTTAAAAGGATAACGATGACAACAAATCAAATTTTCAATATTGAATCTGATGTTGACAGTTATAAGACCATAGGTTCATTCCATTAAAATTAGATTTACTTTAAAAAATATTTTAATGTCAAAAGAACCAATGTGTTCAGTTCGTTAAAGTCATACAGAAACATGTATACATTTCATAGAAGGTTTGTTTGTTGTTTTCTTTTTGTTTTTAATTGGTTTTAGCAATCTAACTATTTCAATTAAAAGAAACAATTTATTTAGATTTCTTGAGATAAAGGATGCATAAAGAAATTTTCAATTAGAAGATCTAATTATTTATGTAGAAATGTCAATTTGGAAAATTGAGCTGATGTTTCTGACATCTGTTAATGCCACAGCTAAGAAAAAAAAACAGAAAGTATTAAACCATCAATGATAGATAAAGATAAAAATTTAATGCCCAAGGTTTAATTAGAAGAATGACTTTACAGAAGTTACTGAACTTCTAGGTACCTTTCAGGGTCTGAAGAAGTAAAGTCACAAGTGTAAGTATTCTATTGTTACATTCACACATAAATATTGGTTTCGAATTTTGGCACAAGGCCAGCAATTTCAGAGAGAGGTTAAGTCAATTACATCTACCTCAGTGCTTAACTGATATTTATTTTATTGACCCTGAAAGGAAGAGAGGCTAAGGTGACCTTGGTGGAATTTGAACTCAGAATGTAAAGACAGGTGAAATGCTGCTGGGCATTTTGCCTGACATGCTAATGATTCTGCCAGCTCAATTGACCTCAACCAATTTCTGTTATGAATAGGCTCTACTGACATATTATGACCTTAGATTGACTCTGAGTGGGTCAGCTCTAAGTGTCTGCTTCAAGTCTTCTCAAAATTATTAATTTTTCAGATTATTATTATAAGGCAGGCCAAAATGCAAGAGGATCAGAAATTTATATTCTGTACCCTTTGTTGTTCTGAGAGTTTACAACTGGAAAAAAATGGTGTTTAACAATTATTTTCCCACAGTCTCTCACCTATAAACAAAGTATTTTTCCATGAATGTAATTAGGAAGGGCATCCAGCTGTAGAAACTCTGCCAGATCAGATTGGAGTCTGGTGTAGCCATCCGATTCGCCAGTCCCCATTCAAATTGTCCAACCCATGCTAGCATGGAAAGCAGACGTTAAATGATGATGATGATGATGATGATGTCCATGCCACCAAAAAGTAACAAAGAATTCCTTTTATCCTTTATCTTTTTAACTATTCTGAACTCAGCTGACCTTTTTCTTTTCTGGTCTAAGAATGAAACTTACAACCTTAAGATTGTGACCCCATCAAGCCACACCACAGTCCCCACCCATCCCTACCACACATAAATTTATTTAAAAACTACCACAACTACTGTTTTGACCTCAGGTCATTATCAAATACCCTTGATAATGATCTAAGACCAAAACAATCTTTGTGCCAATTTTTCTTTTTTTTTAAAACTATAAAACTCAACACTTGTATTTGTATTGAATATAAATATGAAACACGGCCACTTTTACGGAACCAATTTCAATGGAGATAATATAATACATACATATAATCCTCACACTTCTTTCTTAAACAAAATATCTCCCTCCACTTCTCTTCCTTTCCCAATATTTTCCTACTCATATGCACTTCAATATTAATAGAACCTTTCTCTTTCTTTCTCCTCTCATGTTGGCTTACTGCATATACCACTATTATTTTATCATGTTACCTCACCATTTCCTCCTTTCTACTGCAGGGCTGTATCATTCTTCATTCCACCTCTCTCTCTCTTGTTGGTGCAAACACTTTCACTCTCTTTTCTTCCATACCTACTTAAATTCTAATGTCTTCTCACCTGATGGCTGATCTCACTTGTTGGTTAACTGCTGTCTCTCTCTTTCTCCTCTCCCCTCCACCACATTGTTGATCTCTCACCTGTCTCCTATCATACCACTTTCTCTTTCTTCCACCTCTCTCAGCATGCTATCACTTTCTAGTTTCAACTTCCAATAGAAATGCAGAAAGAAGGAAACCAGCCAACAAAAATGGGGTGCGTGGCTTGGCCTTTATATACTAAATTTATTGTTTACATGTTAAAATAACTTTATTTTGAAAATTCCACATCTAAAGCCTCCTTACTTCTCTTGAGTTCATGGATCTACTCCAGGAAAGTTCCTCTCCAAAGTGGAACATAAGGCAAAATGTTTTATGGAAAACTAACCGTCCATGCATGGAAATCTCTGCTCTTCAAGCCACTGATGATCTCCAATAGAGTGTAGGTTGTGTATCAACACAGGCATTACTGTCAGAACTCAAAGAGCCAGAACAAATGTCACAATGTATCTTGTCTGACACTCTGACAATTACATGAATCTACAACCATGAGAAGCTACTATTAGATCCAGTCCTTACTGCTGTACAGTGGCTTGGGTGTCTCAATGACCCTGAAAGCTATATATCAATGGCGTGCAAGCTCCTAGTAGGGCCTTCCATGTTGAATATGTCAAAGGATAGAAGCCAGACTTAAATGGACCACCTCTTCCCAGAGGTAAAAATGGGTTTGCATAAGGTCAACATACTCATCAAGGAAAAATGTTACAGAAGCACCAATGACAATTCGTATCTAACAGAAGAGAGAAAGTCATCGATGACTTATGCTCCGGCTTAAGTAGGTAAGAACAACCATGGGCAGGTACTTATTTATTGGACTCTGGAAGAAGAAACGTAAAGTTGAGCTCAGCAAAATTTGAACTCAGAGTGCAGAGAACTATTACAAGAACAACAAGGTCTTCTAGTCAACACTTTAAAAATGTGGCCAACTCACCACAGATGTCTACAAATAAGACTTTGTTAAAGTCTTTATTTTTGTAAATGGTTGACATTTTCTCAGTTGAATTTTAACAGCTAGCTGTGACAATTTTTTCCAACAAAAGGAAAACAATCCTCAATGCTAATTGATAGTATTAAACATGCATGTTGTTTGACAAGCATGAAATGGTGCTGTTTGGTAAATACAAAATTTAGTATTGTTTAAGCAAGGTAGCTGGCAGCAAAACAAATGACAGGGAAATTCCTAGAATTTCATTGTCATTTGTGTTACTAACAATAGCTTACACTTTAAAAGCAACAATTTGCTTGACAAAGCAAATGATTTTCACAAACTTCTGGAAGTCATGATCTAGGGATAGAAATAATTAAAAGTAGAATACTTGTTACCAAGAAAATATTCCAAGAGTTAAAGAAAGCAAATATTCATGTTCTGTACTAGCTAATTTGAATTAGGATGTTAGTCACTAATTTCTTTATAGCTCTGACCTCTACACAACCCCTTACATACTCACCACTTCACTCACATACATCTACAAATAATATGAATTTGTTATTCTGAAGCAGAGAAACAATACCCAGAACTATTTTATGTCTTTCTAGATTAGGAGTTAGAGATATAGGAGTGTATGAAGTGAGTACATCAAATATAAATTGCAGTAAATTAAAAACTGGGGACAAATGTGAGCAGAAAGTTTTAAAGTGATGCAATGCCAAGGAAGAAGGACTGGAAAAAGCATTTAACATAGAGTTTATTATTATTATTATTATTATTATTATTTCCTTGAGATACAGAGTGTCAATATTACTTATATTAAAATGGGCCAAGCAGCCAAAACTATATTGTAGAATATTTAGGAAGCCTGGCAGGTACTGTAGCAGTTGTGTATAGAGAGATGATGTCTGGTGTGTAAAATACAAACAGAAAGTGTTATATCGATGACTTAGGAGTGACAGTAGTTCTAAATGATTGATTTGAAGTAGAAGACATAGCTGAGCATCAAAGCATACACAAGTTGACAAAGTAAAAGAGCTAAGAAGGTTTTATCAACACTGTTGGAACACTTCAATGATGCTGAATATATGATACATGCAAATTAACAAAACAAGATCAATTATATTAAACCTTTTATTTACAAGACTTAACCAGAAGAGGAAGGGCAGCACTCACAATCTGTTTTATGTCCTAATTCTTACAAGAAAAAACCCAGGTCTAAATGCTTACAATACCCAGAATGTACTAAGCTAAAGTCATCTAAGAACAAAATGGAATGTTTAAACAGGCAACAGAATAAGTCAACCACTTAAAACCAAGAATGACTTCTTCGATGAGCATCCAGACAAGGCTTTGGTTAACCTGCAAGTATGGTAGAAGATATAGCCTAATGTACTGCCAAGTGAGAATAAATCCAAAGGTACATAGTTGCAGAGTAAAGTTAACCACACTCTGACTTAAACCGGTGACTAACATGAAACAGAGCAAAAATGGAAGAATGCTGGACTAAATACCAAACAGTTTTTTAATTCATCTTTATGTTTTCTGAATTCAAATAGCAGTTGGGTTTAATTGGCTTTGCATCCCTCATTATTGTCATCAATAATCAAGTATCATTATGAACATTAGTCAAATCAGCTAACTAAACCAGTCCCTGAAATAAGTAGTGGTTAATGAGACCATGACAGAAAGTGCTGCTACTGCTGTTGTTACTGCTGCTGCTGCTGCTGCTACTACTACTACTTGTGAGAATGCATCACTATATTATCAAAGATTGAGTCATTGTATTTGCTTGTGAAGGAGAGATTGTATGATGCTTATATACAATGCTGTATGGTAGCTAAACATGAGTATTGAGTGAGAAAAATGCATAAAAGCAAGAAAGAAATGAAGCAAGCATGCTCTACTGGGTGTGTAATGTTAGTGTGCATGAATGATGAAACCCAAATGAGTTGAGAGAAAAATGGAATATAACAGCTTTCACATGAGGAGTGCAAGAGAGAAGACTGAACTGGTATGAGTAAGAGTGTTGATATATATATATGGAAGATGACAATTGGGTAAAGAAGTATCAAGTGATCCAAGTGGGAGGAACTTGCTTATGAAGAAGACCAAAGATAGTGAAGGCTGATCTCAAGAGGATGAACAGCATGAAGGAAATGACAAAGATGTGCAACAAGTGATGAGGCACTGAGCTGAAGAAGACATGGCCAATCTATATAAACATTAAAAAAAAAACGAATGTGTAGTGTTGTTGGTGGTGATGATGATGATATCCTCAGCAGCAATATCATATTTTTTTAAGTCTTATTTCAACTAAAATTTAATGTTATAGGATAATATTGTATATTGATTTCACCAGAATACATATGGAAATGCTATAGAATGTAAGCAAGTATTACTTCCAAGCCAATAAAAATTAATAAATAAATTTACTCAAATTGTTTTTGATCCTTAGGAGAAAAATACTAAAAGTACAGTTAAAAACAGCCAGTAACACAATGTCTCACTTTGTTTATATATTTCAGATGTACAGTTCATCAGCAATGTAAGTAAAGTTACTTTCTTGAGTCATGCCGACACACAAGGGCTGGTTTCCCAGTTTCATGGTATATGTATTCCCCACCTGGATGGGATGCCAGTCGGTCACACGATTACTCACTTCTGCCAGCTGAATAGACTGGAGCAACATGAAATTAAGTGTTTTGCTCAAGAACAAAATGCATTGCCTGGTCCAGGAATCAAAACCACAATCTTATGATCATGAGTTCAACACCCTAACCACTAAGCCATGCACCTCCACTTCAGCAATGTCAATGTCTTACATACATTTTGACACTTTAGCTCATATGCAGTGGAATGAAAGTATGACATATAACCAGTCTGATCATACCACAGGGCACTGACTATACTATGAAAATCTATCTTATAAGCACGTTGTCCCTGATATGCTAACAACAATGACTTATCACATGTGCAATGCACTAACAATATATCTCAAAAAATAGTTAACTAATGGTGTGCTTCATATCAATGGAAATTTATCTCTTGATCACTGATAATGAGTCTCATGTATGATACTATGATAGTGGGTATCACAAATGGTGTAATAACAATTTATCTCATGAGCAGGATAGATACAATTTGTCTCATGAAGAGTGAACTGAGTTTGTCTGGTCAACATGAATGTATGCACGGCTAAGTGGTTAAGAAGTTTGCTTTGCAATCACTTGTTTCTGGGTTTGATCCTAGTGTTCAGCACTTTGGGCAAGTGTCTTAACCCAAGCCTTGAGAATGGAATTTGGTGAATGGAAAGAATACATGTTTTGGAGTGGAAAACTTAATCTGTCACACAGTTTAACACAGTCCAATGCTACCTGGCTCTCAGGTAACTTTAGGAGAGCTCCTTGTGGTGTAAGTATTCAGACATGGTGTCAGGTCTGAGAATAAGTTTATATCTTCCTCTTTATACCCCACCAATCTCAAGGCCAAGCAAAAAGTCATTGGTGTTACCCTTCCTCCTCTAACTAAACTAACAAAACAAGTGTCTCAAGTGGCACATGGCTAAAATGCACTGAAAGTCTGCCATAGGAATAGTACATTGATATACTTCTCAGAGTGTACAGTTGAGTTTAGTTTTAACCAACAGTAAAAAAAATAGCCTGATATCTTCTCAGCCATGTGGCATTGATTAGTCTCAAGAAAACTTTTAACTACAATCCTATGATGAGACAAGTTGCATAGCATGAAATAGGTACAATAAAGGTGGTGAAGTTTAGAGCAATGAACAATCTGTACTAGTATTAAAACAATACTGAATTCAAATCTATATTGCAGTATTGAGAGGAAATGAACTCAAGACACTGATGAAGTCTTCAGTGACTCTCAACAAGTCATCAGTTTATGGAACCTATAAGCTGCTTAATTAACCCTTTTGTTACCATATTTCTACTGAAATAAACAGTCTTTATTTCAATTAATTTTGAAAATAATAAAGAATTTATTAAAATAAGTTTGTCATAATTGAACTGGTGTTTGGAACATAAATTAGCATGCAATTCTTACATAAAATGTTAATTAAGATCATTTTGAAAGAGGGAGTTTGTATCAGAACTAGGGCAATTTCAAATGGGTTGGTACCAAAAGGGTATTCTTCCCTCTCTTTCTACCGCCAACAGCAATAATAACTGTTCTTAGAGCAAAGTTTTGAAATGAGCTACTACTTATGAGATATTCTTATCAAGAAATGAAACTAATAAGACAGACATATGCTTTACCCAAAGACACAATTCAATACAATATTTAAAGTCATGTTCCTTAAGACATCAAATTAAAACTTGGCTTCACAAGCTCAGAATTAAATGATTCAATAAGTCTGATTTCAATTTGATAATCACTAGTTAACAAGACCACTATGCAATTAATAGTAGACAGGTCATGCCATCATTATTAGCTAATAAATGTCTCTTATGTCTGCCTTAGCTCACTTCTGATGGTTATTTTTACTTCCATTAACTTAAAGTTTACATTTTAGTGCAGTTCCTAAAAGATTTGTAGGGGTGGTTAGATATGTTAACTATTGCCAGTTATTAGTATGTAGCACTGACCCTTAGAGAAAAGATATCACTAGTAGGGAAAAATAAAAACTAGAAAATTATACTTCAACAGAAAGTGTGAAGTGAGTTTGTTTTTTGATTCATGTCTTGGTTTTGCTTTTAATGTGTACATGTATAGAATACAACAGGTTTAAATGAGTTTTCACAAAAAAAAAGTTTGAAGCTAATGTTCGCGTGTTCCTTATCAGTAAAATGCAAGGTTAACAGTAGTATATATAGCTTTATCAGTAAAGTGGCATGGAAATAGATCAGCTGGACTCAGTTCTAATAATTAGAACTTCTAGAAGGGATGAAATGTAATGTAATCATGAAATTGAGTTCATATCAACACCCCACTTAAAGGTTATTATCACTTATGAAGTTTTATAAATAAAAATTTAGCAGTATAAATTTCCTATAAAGATACATTTACATTTCAAATACAAAGAACACACACACACACACACACACAAAATGAAATTCAAATTTTGATAAATCAACAGTATAATAGAGGTACAACAGATATATAAATATAAACTTTTTGTCCACAAATGAGAGGTTTAAATTTTGGAACAATCTTTCTTAATTATTAATTTCAACATTGACTTTGTCATAACAACTAGAAAATGGATAGAAGGCTATAGAAAATGAAACTATTTTAAAATATACTATCGCAAGTGCATAAGCACCAAGAAGGAATATGAATATTCAAAACAAAATTCAATTTGCTTTACTACTTCATACAAGCTACAGATATTTTGAAGGAAAAATATTGAACTTGTTTTGTTCCTCTACCCAAGTACATGAAAAGCTATGGCTGGTACCTTCGAAAGAAGCCAGTGAAAGAAGAGATTTTGTTTTTAAATTAGACATTGTGGTATCACGTAAAACATGGACTATATACGGGGCAAATATCAAACCATTTTAAAATACAGCTTTCACCCTGGCTCTCAACTAAATGATCCAAAACAAGTTTACTTCACAGTTCAACTATGTCAAAAAAAATATGATCACTAAATTTTACTAAACATATCTATTATGACAATTAGAAGGAATATAAGTTTAGATTATAAAAAAAGCCCTACTTTCATTTTATATATTGATTAGGATAATTATATAATTATCATATTTCGTTTTATGCAGAGTCTCTTGTTTTTAAATTCAACTATTTTACTAATCCCTGTAAAATAGTCACCACCCACTGATGCCTTCAAAGCAATCACAGAAACATACATGCAGCAGCAGCAGCAGCAGCAGCGCCATCACTGCTACCATTGCTACTACCTTCATCATTTTAATGTTTACTTTTCCATGCATGTACGAGTCAGACGAGAATAAGTTGGAGCAGAGTTTTCTATGGCTGAATGTCCTTCCTGTTGCCAACACCCACTTGATTCTAAATGAGGTAATAATCTCTTCCAGTCAATCAAATAATTAAAATCCCAGACATGTTGAAGTAGAGAACTGGAAACAAACAGTACTGCATGGGTGAGCTGTTTGTTTACAAAGGTAGCAAAACATGTCAAGAAGCTTGAACATGCACTCACAGTGGACTGCAAACAAATGACAATGTTAGCAAAGCTATTGTTTGCAATCACTGAGTAATCACACATTGAGAGGAAATACAAGCACATTCACAGAAACACACACATACACATGTATATGACAGGCTTCTTATATCTGTACAGTGTTAGTTAAAGTGTAAAATATACCAGTTTTTAGAACATCTTTATGCATATACTTTGAAAAAGAGACTGCAAAAAGAACCCATCTAATTTTCTTCAAATGATCTCCATAGTAACAAAGATCACAGAACTAAACTCCATTTTATTTTTTTCTATATTATATTATATTATATTATCAGTATCACCTGACTGGCCTTCGTGCAGGTGACACGTAAAAGCACCTACTACACTCTCTGAGTGGTTGGCGTTAGGAAGGGCATCCAGCTGTAGAAACTCTGCCAAATTTAGATTGGAGCCTGGTGTTGCCATCTGGTTTCACCAGTCCTCAGTCAAATCGTCCAACCCATGCTAGCATGGAAAGCGAACGTTAAACGATGATGATGATGATGATGATTATATTATACTAAGTTATGTTATATAGGCACAAACATGGCTGTGTGGTAAGAAGCTTGCTTCCCAACCACGAGGGCCAGTCAGGTGGTACTGGCAACGGCCATACTCAAAATGGTGTTTTTTACGTGCCACCTGCACAGGATCCAGTCCAGCGGCACTGACAATGACCTCGCTCAAATATATATATACATACATACACACACACACCACAAATTTTCTCATTGGTTGCATAAGCCATTAGGCACATACAGTCAATATGAAATTTAGTAAAATAAATTTCACTCTCCATTCAGTATTGAATGTCCCTATCAGTAAATATTCCTTTGTTATTTTTAAATTAGCTTTAAAATAACCTCTGACTATCAATTTCATTCACAAAACACTGGTCAACATCAGGTTAAAGAAAACATTTGCCCAAGGTATCTAGATCTGTGTGTGTGTGTGTGTGTGTGTGTGTGTGTGTGTGCATGCTCAAACACATGTACACATGCAAACACACACACTGTTTTTTTATGCAAGTGATAAACAATTTTAATAAATGAATACTAAGGTTAGTAGGTGAATATTAATTTTTCTGTAATAAATAAATAAAAGGCACAGCTTGTGTTCTAGAAGATGCATTTATAAACAAGAATATGGAACATATGGCATTTTTTTTTTTTTTATGATAATCAAGCATTCCTCTCTGATTAGGTTTTAGTGAAGAGAAAGAGAGCAGGGGGAGAGTTTGTGCACATTGTTTCTGTGTATGTGTGTGTATGTGTGTACTTGCAAATGTAGTTCTGAACATCAGGATCTCAACAATCACATACAAACATAAACTGGAAGAGCTAGAATGAATCTGAAAATGTTCACATTTAAATATGTAGTTGGAGCAGGTGTTTTGAGGCTAATATCACTCCTAAAATTAATCGTATTCTTTAGTTAAATTAGAAACTAATTTTCAAACAGCTCCACTGAAACAATATAAAATTTGCATTTTTAAAAACCCCAAAGTAATATGAAGCCACAATATAGAGATCCACACTTTAATCACACAAATACCACACACACATGTATTTAAATATATATATATACACACATATACATATCTATGATGAGTGTTAGTATGTATATGTATGCATGCATATGAGTGTGTATATGTTTGCATGTGTGTGCATGCGCATGAAAATTGTCATTTCTGCTTCTGGCATGAGATCATCTAAGTAAAAAAGAAATGTCATTGTGTTTACATTCCTGGTGAACATCATGTCTGATGGGTCTGCACTCTTGAAGAAGTGGAATACAAAACCAAGATATTCTTTCCTTGTATAGCAGGTAGCTGTTGCCTACAGGAAACACATCCAGCTGTGAAAATACTGGCTCGAGTGACAGCATAGAAAAATGGACAAAAATGATTCAACAAATTAAAAAATGCAAACAGACACACATGCTCCAAGCATATATATATATATATATATATATATATATATATATATATATATATATATATATATATATATATATATATATATATATATATATATATATATATTATTTTATTTAAAAGAGTTCCAACTCTGTCTGTTTTTTATGTTTTTTATTTATATTCTTGTAAAATTTATGTGGGATATAGAATATGGAATATATAATATATAATATAAAAAAAGATGGATGGTACAATGAAATGAAGTATTGAATGTCTTATTGAATATATGGAATATGTCTTATTGAATATATGAAATATTGAGTGTTCAATATAAAGGATTAAATATATGAATATATAAAGGTGAATACGTATTTTCTATACTGTAACAGTCTGTTACAGTCTGTCATACCGGCCATGATGAAATACCACAAGGTATAGAAAATACGTATTCGCCTTTATATATTCATATATTTAATCCTTTATATTGAACACTCAGTATTTCATATATTCAATAAGACATATTCCATATATTCAATAAGACATTCAATACTTCATTTCATTGTACCATCCATCTTTTTTTATATTATATATTATATATTCCATATTCTATATCCCACATAAATTTTACAAGAATATAAATAAAAAACATAAAAAACAGAGTTGGAACTCTTTTAAATAAAATAATATATTCCTCTATACACGATCATACAAAACCCTTTTTTTTTGTATTTAGTTTTACTCACATATATATATATATATATATATATATATATATATATATATATATATATATATATAAGCATATGTGTGTGTGTGTATGTATATATATATATATATATATATATATATATATATATATATATATATATATTAAACAAAATGAGACAACAAAGCCAAGGCAGTGTGAAATTTTTAGGACATTTATAAAGAGAAAGGTAGTCTTACAGCTGTTTCAGGGATATTAGGTATATCCCTTCATCAGAGACGATATGAGAGAGTTAAATAGAAGAAAATAGTAGAGTTCAATATAAGAAGTTATTGTGGAAAAGGAGGGGTACAAGAAATATAAAGGGAAATAAGACAAAAAAATAAAAATATATGTAGGTTGTTACAGTTGCAGTTGTATTATCCAAGGAAAGTGCTGTGTAGAATGGGTAGAAAGGCTTCTTGTCCATTGTATTTAAATTCTTAAAGGAGTTCATATTTTAATGTTAGAAATGGATAGTGTGGAGACATTAATTCCATGTGCTGTTCATTCAAAGGGGTCTTGTGGTATGAATGAAATTGTGGTAGGGGTAAATAGATAGAAAGAAGAGAATAGATATGTTAGAAGGAGGAGAATGACATTAGTCAAAAGGAATAGGGGAGGAAAGAGGAAGAGAAAATGAAAAAAGGAGTGCTAGATGGTGGTCAAGATATTGTAAAGAGGATGAGATAGGAGAGCTATCAGTAGATAAAAAAGAATAGGGGGAGGGATAGAAATGGAATCATGTTATGACTTCACTTGTACAGGACCATAGGTTGACGTTCAATTTCTCCTTGACGATTGGTATTATTTTAACCAGAATGTTCTTGCTTATTCTTTCCAGGTCAGATTTGGTAGGGCATATGAGGCATACAGGTGGTTTTGTTATGAAGTCATACTTATGATTCTTAAGGTTGAAGTGTGGAGATGTAGAGCAGTAGGTTCTATTATATATATATATATATATATATTATTTTGTTTAAAAGAGTTCCAACACTGTCTGTTTTTTATGTTTTATTTATATTCCTGCAGAACCAATGTGGGATATAGAATATGGAATATACAATATATAACATAATATACAATATATAATATAAAATAAAATAAAATAAAATAAAATAAAATAAAAATGGATGGCACCATGAAATAAAGTATTGAATGTAGATGAAATATTGAGTGTTCAATATAAAGGATCAAATATATAAATATATAAAGGTGACTCGAGTTTCAGGGTTATTTCCCTTCGTCATGGCCGGTATGACAGACTTTAACAGACTATATATATATATATATATATATATATATATATATATATATATATATATATATATATATTATCTTTTACTTGTTTCAGTCATTAGACTGCAGCCATGCTGGAGGGAACCACCTTGAGGAATTTTAGTAGACCTAATTGACTTTAGAACTTATTTTCAAGTCTGATACCTATTCTATCAGTCACTTTTGCTGAACTGTTAAGTTACATATAGTGTGTGTGTGTGTGTGTGTGTAATGTATGTATGGTTGTTTGATAAAAGATAAACTATGACACATAATTAGATTGATATTAATAAAATAGAACAAAATCTGATCCTTTGATTAAGATTTATTAGCAAGTACAAAATAGATATTTTGCCTTAGAAATCAAATATGCTTTAGTTTTGAGTTGGACTTGAATTCCTACAGAGCCAAAAGACCTCTCTCAATGTGGAGTTTCACTTGTAAACAATCTTGATCTGCCAGACTTCTGATCAAAGGCATTCAACAAGTAATCAGTTGTTGTTGGGTTTTTTGGAGGGGAGGGGGGGCCTTAGGTTATGCAGGACTACATTATCCAATCTGTCTTTCGTTCTCCAAGTAGGTCGTGAAATGAGTGTGATCTGACTGCTTTTTCTAGTACACTGAGCAACTGCATAGAAGGCTCCTCGCTGGTTCATTGATGGCTTAGCTGTTGTACTTAATACATTTATTTAGCTTCAAAACACCCTTTACTAAAAAGTACCAACATCACTTTCAAAACCATTCATTCTATGTTAGAAAGAGAAATTAAATGGCTCTAAGTGTTGTTGTAATTTAGTTCCAGGTCAGCCTTAATCAAAGTAGACCAATAATCAAAGACGTTCCAGCAAAAATCATCTTATTGTTTTAGGAGTATCTTGGAATACATCATTCAGTGTATTCCAAGATAACTCTTTTTCTGAGTTAGTATAATGTGATTTGTAGGTGATTTGGCTTCTATTTCTAGCAGGTCAAGTAGCTTCAAAGAGGCTTCTATAGGAGTATGTGCTGTATTTACGAATAATCTAAAAATAGAGATAAAATATGAAACATCACCAGGATTTTACACTATAACCCTACAACATGTGGTGCATGTAACTTGGTTCTAGAATGATGATAGTAAAAAATTCAAATAAGTACAAACTTTCTGAGCCATATAGAAATTTGGTACTCTTGAATATAAGGATATAAAATTAAAAAAATTTAAACCTTGAAAGATGAAGCCAATTTGAGTATTAAGAAAGCTGTAGTATAGATTCAAACAAATATTTTAGAAATGAGTAAAAAAAATATTTTTCTCCTTAACCTTTGATTAATCTATTCAGTTTTGTTATCATTCTAGACATGATTATATAAATATTCTGACCAAATCCTTATCTCCAAGAAGGAAAGAAAGAAGACCTATTATACACTCACGCTACTTCTTTGTCAGAATAAATAAGGTAACAGAAGCAATGATTTGAGACTATGTAGGTCAGAATAAACAAAAAACTAATGCATATCCCAATTAAATACATTCTTTCTCTCTAGTAATAACAGACAAATTTTCCTTAATAAAAGTTACCTTAATAAAAATTTCCCTTACTTAATAAAAGTAAGAAGGACATGTAGATAATATAGTCATATACTAGAAAACAAGCATGGTATGCTTATAGGCATACTGTTTCAACAGCCCCAAATGTTCAAAGACCTGATCATCTACTGTCAGTTTGAAAATCCATTTTGGATGAATACAGAAGGGTGTAGCCATCATTGTTAATTATATCCTAGGTTTTCATCTGAAGGCTCATATTAGAAAAGCTATTAAAGCTGTTGCAGGCATACGTCTGTACTAAGAAAGTGGTGATGCTCGAAACTGAGTGGACAACCACCATACATGTAGGAGTGTGTTTGTGTGAACATATAAAATACATACACAATGACTATATACACACACACACACACACACAACATGATGATGATCACACACACACACACACACACACATATATATATGCATATGTACAGCCAGTAGACAAGAAAGTGTTCTACTTGTGAGTCCAATGTAACAGTCTGAGTCAATATTTACACTGAAATTTAAATATTACATTGGTTGTATGATGTATGCCAGTAAAGTGGTGTAGTTATTATTGTACTTAGTATTATTACTGATAATAATATACAGAACAAATGTCATCTGTTCCCTAAACAAACCATTGTGGCACTTGCATATTGAGTAGTGGGTGTTCATAATGCATTTGAATGCATTATATACATATATATATATATATATATATATATGAAATATTTATGGAGAAGTGCTATAGAGCAGTGGTTCCCAAAGTGGGCAGCATTGCCCCCCTGGGGGCGGTGGAAAGATCGGGGAGGGGGGCGTTGATGAAAAATGGAGTGATGATGGGGTGACCAAAGCAGGGCAATGGATGTAAAAAAAAATAACAAAATAATGGGTTAATTAAGTTTAAGTTTTACTTGTGAAATACTGTTGCTTCAAATTGGCTGCAGTAAATAGTCTATGCCTGTGGTTGAGATGGGGGGGGGGCACTAGGAATGTGGCCTTAGAACCAAGGGGGCAGCAGCCTGAAAAAGTTTGGGAACCACTGCTGTAGAGCACTACACCCTAAAACAGTCAGAAGAATTTCTTGAACTTCTATAAGAAACAGATAAAGTTGGAAATATTTCGACTGTGGTTATTGAAAGTCTCTTTGCAAATGCCCCAGACAATGAACATAAAAACCTGGCACAAAAATCATTCAGTTTACCAAGGAAAATACTTAGTTTTTGTTGAGATGTACAACTGAAATTTTCATTGTGTACAAAGCAATCTATAACCTAGAAAGATAGGATGGACATAAGTTCACTTCTCAAGTCCACATTTACAGCAGTCTACATATCTAATGTAGAGACAAAAAACAAAAAACAAAAAAATCATTATTCTTCAGCACAACCATATTATCTGTGCTGATGACCAGGAAAAGAACACATACAACACGTTTGTATTGGCTCTATTTTGCCTTAGCTGACACTTGTAACCCAGTATGACTTGGTAGTAAGAGAAAAGTTGCTTTTTGATTGTTTTATCATTTCTTTACAAGTATAATGAAAATTTATATCCTAATATAAAATCTATAACATAATTCTTTCCCACATACTTATAGACTTCTATGAGGATACCGTCAACACCAAGAGCTTCCCTGATTTTCGACTTATGAATGGCAGTTATTAGCTCTTCCATATTCAGCAAAATATCCAAATTAGGATCTTCCAGAATTTGTGGAATACATTCCAGAATCTCATGAGAAATTGCTAAGGGTCACTTGAGAAGCTCACTGAAATGTTTACACAAATGCTTCATGATCTCACTTGTTTCAGTGCAAAAATGTAAACCAGCCTTATTCTTCACTGGTGTGTTAACACTTTTCTAAAGAATGAACAACTCTCTCAGACTAGTGTAGAAGACCATTACATTGTGAGAATCAACAAGGGCCTGAATTTTTGCCCATTTTCTTGTCTGATCAATCTTTCAGATGATGCCATTCCTTTTATTGCAAAGCATTGACAACTTTAGTTTGCTGTATAACTTGCCCTTTTAGAACTCCTTGATAGTACTTTTGTCTTTCAGAAAATAGCAAATCAATCTTTACATCATTTCATCAGACGAATCAGTATGTTTGCTTTTGGGGAGGCCAACTGAGGTGGTGGCTGCTTTGTTTGACTGTTTCATACAACTGTGCTCAGTATGCATCAGCTGGTAAAATATCAATTGGTGCAGAATCAGGCTGCACTTATAATTAGTTGGTCATATTTGCTCTAAGTGCACTTGGCACTACAGGGTTTTTAAAACTGCTGACAATCAGTCATTTTGGCACAATTCTGCTGACTTTCTTGCACTCACATCTTCCAGAAACTTGTATGTGATACATAACAGATGATCAGTAAAGCAGTCAATACAACTTCATGGCATATGTCCAATTTGTATTCACAATAGTCTCTTCAGATAAGTATATGGTCCAACAAATGTTATCCATTCAACTGAGAATGACACCAGCTGTAAAAAACCACTTTTCAAGAAGTTGGAAAGTGTTTGTTATGGTCAGATCATATTTGGCACATAGTTCAAGCAGGAGTCTCCTACTGGAGTTGAGGTATCTTTTTCCAGAATGACCCAGTGCTCAGTCCCATGTCTGGTAAATCCTACCCCACTCATCATCAACATCATTGTCATTTAATGTCTGTTCTCCATGCTGGCATGGGTCAGACAGTATGGCAGGAGCTGGCAAGCCAGAGGGCTACACCAAGCACCAGTTGTCTGACTTGGTATGGTTTCTATGGCTGGATGTCCTTTCTAATGACAACCACTTTATAGAGTGTACTGGGTGCTTTTACGAGAAGCTGGCATGGGTGCTCCTTACATAGCACTGACACAAGTGCTCTTTGTGTGATGCCAGTATGGGTACTTTTTACGTGACACTGGCACCCAGTGAAATCACTAAAGGCAAGTGTCTACATAAAGTATCATTAAACTCCTTCTCCTTATTCTGCTCATTTGTCACTATAGGAGCATAACACTAAAAACAGTTACATTTTAATTTCCAGTTGGATCGAGTCCCACCTTCATTAACCTATTAAATGCAATAACAGAAAGCAATCCTTATTTACTAGTAACATAACAGTATACACTCAAAATGGAAACTAATACAGATAGTGAATGTCAACTTAGATATAAAATAGAGCCAGCCATCACCAGCGAACAAGTATTGCTTGGTAATATGTACCATGCTTTCACTAATTGTTTTAGGCACCTATGTAATTATGAACAGTCACAGACATCCTCTCAGCTCAATCTTTGACCCAGCATCACATCCAGAATGTGACAGGTGGAAGGAGACAGAGACAGGTGCACCAACAATCAGCGGGTATTCATTTCCAGCTGAGTAGACTAAAGTAACATGAAGCAAACTACCTTGTCCATGGATACAATGTACCACCTGGTAAAATACTTACTCATAACATTATGATTGTGAGTCAAACATCCTAATGACTAACTCACATGCCCTCACAGATATAAAATACCTGCAGGCAATTTCAACAACTAAAGAAGCTCTAAATGAGGAAAACAAACCTTAGTTAATTACAGGTACCCCAACAGATAGGTCACACCATACAACACTAAAACTAATTCATTTACATTGATATAACAGATGTAGCATCCTACAAAAGTATTCAAACTATGCATATTGTATACTACAAGAATAAATGCACTCTGGTTATGGAGACAGATACAGGTATCACACCTAACCACAAACTCATTGTTAGAATATATTACAAAAACACAAAAATGAACACCTCTACCTCAACACAAAATTTCAAGCCAACAAATCACAGGAATATGTTCAAATAACTGACATAATCTGTAAATTCTAATGCAAACAAAGTTGTAAACTTCATGACCCAAACGGCTACATTGGTTATAGAAGTATAATACTTCCTATCAATTCCAACAAGGAGCCATTACAACACATTACAATACAGAACATGCAACAAAAATCAATAGAAAAAGAATTGTCAACAATACTAGACAGATACCCTCTCAATTCTCCCACCCTGTGACCCATGTAAACCGTCATTACTATCACTGTTACTATCCTACGGCTCTCTTTCACTCTCCTCTGTATCCCTTTACCTTCCTCAACTGCATTATTGGTCAACCATTACTCCCTACATCCACCCTTCAACCCTACCTAATCTTTACAGTTGTTGCCAAACTTCTGTCTTCTTTTCTTTTGCTCTCCCATACACTCTTGCATATCCTCATCCACTCACACTCGGAGTTCTTCTGTCACAATTCACTCCCACTCACCTCATACCTTGAGGAGCCAGCTGGACTTGCAAATGCCTACTGATGATTCTTCTCACACTCTCTTCTAAATGTGAGTAATTATGCAGCTCCTCTACAAGAACCTACTTGCCCCTCCTGCCCTCCCCTTTTAAAAATATTTTAGCCCCTCATCTCTTTGCATAAAGCCATCCAACCCCCGCCCAAGGTTTTGTAGTCTGTGAGCTGCAAGGCAATACCAATGGTCTCGGTAACATGAAAAAGCAAAAAAAAAAAAGCACCTGGTACATGTTATAGAGTGGTAGGCATTAGGAAAGATATCCAACCATAAAAACAATGCCAAAGCAGGCACTGGCTCACAATGCAATGCTTGGATTTATCAGATCCTGTCAAACAATCCTACCCATACCAGTATAGAACTGTTAAATGATGATGATGATGATACAGTCTGCTTGTTGATTGGTGCCAGCTGCAAATACCGTAAACAACTCTCACCATTTGGCAAAGAGCACCATTTTTAACTTCTTGCCTGTAGCTAAATACACAAACACACACATATTTATTCCAGTAACTCCCACCTATGCTTCTATATGAAGAGCCATGTAGTTCTTCTACAGCAAGAAATCTGTTCTGTCCTAGCTCCTTCTTTCATACTTTAACCACTCATCTCCTAGCAACCCCGTCTCTGTTTTAGCCCCGTTTAAGTTGAAGGTGATCTTAGTTTTGCAAGTTGCATATTGACATCAACAGTACTGGTACTTTAGAAATAATAAAAAGCAACCAGTACACTTTACAAAATGGTTGGTGTGAAGACGGACACCCAGCCATAAAAACTATGCAAAAGCAGACACTAGAACATGATACTGACCTCAGACCCATTGGATCCTATCTAACTGCCCATGAAAGATGAACATTAAAAGACGATGATGATAATACACACACGCACGCATGCATGCACACACATACACACACGCGCATACACACACACACAATGAGAAAAGAGTGGGTAGACAGTCACTGGTAAGAATGTTTACACTAAGAAATAATGCTAACACCAGGATGAAGACAAAGAAAGATTTCCGATCGTTTAGCATGACAAATTCATAATATCTCTTACATTATATGCATATATATATATATATATATAATTTATAACTGGTGTAGGCACACTTGTAAAGAATCAAATACACACACACACCAATAATCTTACAGATACACATACATTCACAAGAATGTCAAGAGACATATATATATATATATATATATATATATACACACATACATGTAAATATATACACACACGTGTGGGTGTGTGTGTGTATGTATACATGCACACAGGTACACATATTCAAAAAACTACATACACGCTCTTACATAAATATATAAATATACATGTATATATATATACATAGACACACACACACACACATATGTATATACATTTATGTACATAAATACTTCAATACATAAACACACACACTTATACACATGTATACATATGCTTCACATTGTGCACAAATGAATGTTATAACACACAACACACACTCACACAGAAATAACCATAGAAACAAGCATTTGTGATTATAGGGATTTATGACGATATAAACATATAGATAATCATTCACACATATGCTTATTCCTAATAAAAATGCACACATATAACCAATCATTAACACATATGTACATATTGCTTACTCACATGCATATTTTCCAGTTGTGTGTTTCCATTCTTATGCTGCTTGTGCACATAGTAATAATGATATGTGCACACACATTGTTAACCACTTATACATAAAGTAACGAAATATTTCATAAATAGACACAAAAGTATTCTATGCACATGAAAAATCACAAACACACGCACAAACAAGAATTAACATTTATGCAGACATACACATCTGTATACAAGCATGTGCATTAACAGGGTGGGAAAGGTAGTGTATGAGAGAGAGAGAGAGAGAGAGAGAGAGAGAGAGAGAGAGAGAGAGAGAGAGTGAGAAAGAGTAGTGAATGAAATCTATAATCACAGACACAAAACACGTGGAAAAAGAACACGGATACAAAACCCATCACAGACATAAAAAGAAATTCTACACAATCAGATTAAAAAAAAAAACATCAATAAAACCAATAATGAAGCTTACTGATACAGACAACAGAGAAGAAAGAGAAAAATGGCAAACCTTTCTGTTGTTATTATGGCCACTGTATGTAAAAACCATTCTCGATATGTATTATCCTAGAGTGTGATACACCTCCCCTTTGTTACGATAGGTGTGCATAGAGAGAACAAGAAATAGTCGTGTGTGTGTATATGTATTTATATGTACTCAGTATGTATAATATATTTATATGTATATATATATATTTAATTAGTAAGGTAGAAATATGTATATGTATACCATTTATAGATTGTCATTAGTTATCAGCTCACCTTTTCTGCACGTTCTAAAGCAGCTTCATGTTTTGTTAACAACATGCTAGTTAACACAAGCCGAGCAAGACTCAGGAGCTCATACATACTCCGCCAGGAAGTTGACTGTTGCTATAGCAGTGTAATTTATCCTCAACCCAGTGAGCAAGCTGTTGTTAATGGATTGAATACACTGGAAAGCCAGCTGTAATAGTAAACTCTCTGTATTTCCAGCTTGTAACAATGAAGCAATGAACTGTACATAAATCAGCTCAGTTTTAGTGATGGAGACACATGGTGTAGGTAGGTCTATGGCACTAGGTGTACGCTTCGGTTTAAACAGTGTGTATTTTAATTAGAAATGATAGTAACAAATGGGTGAGGAGGAATGATGAAGCAGAAAGAAAGAACGAGTGAGCATAATATATAGTATGTATGTGTGTGTGTGTGTGTTTATATATATATATATATATATATATATATATATATATATATATATATATATATATATATATATATATGTGTGTGGATGTGTGTGTGTAGAGTTATGTTTTAAATCAGTTTATAAAAATGATTTCAGGCAGTATGAAAGGTGGTAGTAGTGTGTTCTTTGGATAGGAAACAGTAGAAGAAAAAATATGAAAATAAACAAAGAAAAAGTGAGACTAAAGTATTTCCAAAGTAAAAGAGTAAGAGGCAGGCACGCTGAAGACAAACAGTTAGCAACAAGCAGTATTATCACGGACTATAGTTGAAAACGGTCAGATAAACACCAACCATCAATTGCAATAATATCAAGTAAATAGGCAGGCTCTAGCAACTGTCAGTAGGCATTTCTTTTTGTTATTCCAAATCACAGGTTTCACTTTTTTACAACAGTAACATCTTACAGCAAATCTTAACATCCTTTGCTTTCTTAATCCACAGTTTCATTAATTAAATTTCTCTCGTCTTTTTTTCCCCCCTCTCCGCCACTCTGCTAGGTGGGGTGGGGTTGATTGATACCGCGTTAAGTCTTTCCCAGTCTACAAATTGACAGGAGTTTTTTTTTTACAATTGCTTCTAGTGTTCACTTAGTTTTGCCTTGGTGTTATGATAGGGAAAACAATTGAACGCAGCATGAAAATAAGCCATACAAGTCAGTGATGTAATACCAAGAACACATTACACAGAGTACAAAAAAAAAACAAGTGAAATACCAAATTAAATTTAGTAGCTGGACGAAAGAAGAAAAAAAGTATAGCAGTTAATGAGCTCAAGTTCAAATGTAGGTATACACACTATGTGGATGTTTCTTAAACTGGGTTTGGTCATAGAAAATATTGATCAAAAGATGACAGAGCCAATTACAGATTATCCTATTATCGTCCACTTGCTTAGTGTACTAGAATGCTGGAGATTTAATAATAATTTTATACAGTGACTTACAGCAGTGGATAAAATAAAAAATAAAAAATGAAACAATGCAGCTACATTAACAATAGCCAACTGAGGAAACAAAAGGATGAACTATCTAAGCATGTCAAGCCCTGCTATATTATTAATAAATAAATTACTTAGATAATTTTTATATTATAGTAGAATGACATACTTTTATATTTTTCTTCCCCTGAGAGCAAATAAAGCTTCATATGTATTATGAATATGGATAGACTGAGTTTTTAAATCTCCTTTCGAAAAAGATAGCAACCGAGATAATCACTATGGTAACTAGGTATGTGTGCAGGCATGGCTGTATGGTTAAGAAGCTCACTTTGCAAACACGTGGTACCAGGTTCAATACTACTGTACAGAACCTTGTGCATTGGGTTGACCAATACACACCAAATGGAATTTGGTAAGACAGAAACCATGCAGAAGTTCTTAATACATATGTAGTGTGTGTAATGTTTCACTATATATATATATATATATATATATATATATATACATATATTGGTAAACTATATAAAACAAAAAAAAAACTGAATGACACCCCTGGCAATATTGAGTATTGAGCTAAAGACACTCCCTTGTCTCTCTTCATAAAAAAAAATACAATGAAGCAATAATTAGCCTATTGGAAACTTGTAACCAGTCATACTCAATCACAAACTCATATAAAATATAAAATAAATAATTACAAAAATGGTTTTATACAATTTTTTTTTTTCACAATTCCAAAGTGATACAATATTGCAAATTCAACCTATCTAAACTAGCAAGGAAGAGGAAAAAAATATTTATTAGAATTACAAGAGTTACACTGTGTTCCTACTGCATTAAGATCAACTAATTAACAATTTAATATATTACATTTTTTTAAAAAACTGGTTTGCTATACAACACATGATCATACTTATTTTCTCGTTTCTTTAGACTGTTTTTATAGCAAGTTGTATGAGTAGAAGTTACGTGCCCCTAACTCAAACCTACAGTATTTCTTAGAGGGAAAAAACATTATGAATGGTCTCCCACAACATCCTCACAGAACAGTGTAGCTGACTCAGAGGGGGGGGGGGGAGAAAGAGATGGGTGGGGAGAAAGAGATGGGTGGGGAGAAAGAGACTGACACAATACTTGATTGGCACTTTATTTATTGATCCCAGAAGGGTGGAAGGTAAAAATTAACCCCAGCAGGATTTGAAAGATATATCTAATAAATCAATCAAACACACTATTTTGTGTGCCAACTAACTTTTAGATTTAATGTTGTTGTATATTCTACATATCTAGCTATTTGTACCATGCTGAACTGATAAATAAACCCTATTTTCTTTGTGTTCACTTGACATTAGCATAAGCTGCATAAATTTTATGGAACTTTTTTTTAGAGTGAGAGGAAAAGGTGATGCCAATACTGGTAAGAGTAATTATTGTGATGTTAGCAGTGTTGTTGACAGTGGTGATAATGATAGTGGCAACTAATGGTGAGGGGAATATTGGTTGCAGACAGTGAAAGAGGCAGCAGTAATATGGTGATAGAATTTGTGATGCTGATGGTGACTATAGGTAAGGTTTTGATGATAGTGGTAGCAGAAATGATAGCAATGGTGGTGATTACACTATAGCAGGAATTTAAATTCTTTATTGAGATGGATTTTAAAATGTTATAACTATTACAACCTTTAAGTTTAAAAGCTACAGACTTACTTTTTCATATTTTCTGCTTATTGTATTAATGAAGAAAAACAATAAAAATAATTTATTTTGACTAGGCACAATACCAACTTTTGCAAAAGTGAGGCATTAAATAAATTGACAACGCTACTATTTTATCAATTTTGAAGAGACGAAGCACAAAGTCAATCCATCAGTATTTAAACTTTTGTAAACAAGGCAAAACTAAATGCTATAAGACAATTAATCTGACAGCTCATCAGATCTGCCAACACATTGCCATAATACAGAATTCTTACATAAAGTTGAACTGACTTACAGTATATTCATCATCATCATCATCATAATCATCGTTTAATGTCCATGTTCCATTCTGACATACTGATGGGCTCAAGGACTGCATTGTGCTCCAGTGTCTACCTTGGCATGGTTTCTATAGCTTGATGACCATTGCTAGTAATTGTTTTATTGAATCCAATGGTATTTCAACATAGAATATAAATAGATATAACAAAATAGTGCAAAGAATTTAATCCTACATTCTCTAGTGCTTTACATGTCACCAAAAGAAGAGACAATGGCTATTTTGAACTAGTGACCACAGTATTGAAACTGGATACAAAACACTGAAAACTCTTTTATCAATAGTAATGATTTGTTTATTAAATTTCTATTGTTTCTTAATTTAAAAATAATACACTTTCATCAGCAAAACCAAACAAAATATCACAAAGGACATTATATATATTTTTTTTTTCCTATTATGCTTTCAAAACTTTTCTCTCTCTCTTTTTTACCACAACCCACTTTTTGACAAATCCTACCAGGACTCAACTTTTTAACAATAACCAAAAGTCAGTCTGATTTAATGTAGGGAAATTTAAATCTAATCAAAACAAACAAGTATTAACCTGAAAAAAATTTCTTTAACTATTTTTTTTTTACATTATTACTAAGCCAACAATATTATTAAGTAAAACAGACATAACCTGATTGTAAGAAGCAACTAACAATTATTAACTAGGAAGATATTTAAGCATCACTTACTTCCTTAAAGTCCATAGAATAATATATATGATAGTTAGGTGCTTTGACTTATCTTGTTTCTTAGATACCTTATAATATCATAGCAATAGATCAATTCCATCACATGTTGCTTCCGCATTATTTATAAGTTTCAGCAAACAAAACAAATGGGTTACTAAATTTTCAGTATTCCAGAAATACCAATTACAAATATAATAAGCCAAAAATTCTTCAAAGCAGCTTGATTGGAAAGTTAAAGAAAATAATGGTGTCTGATTTAGGTACAAGGTCAATAATTTTAAGAAGGATGGGGTTAGTTGATACTCTTGACAGTTGATGATAGCCTCTACCCAACTCCAGGACTTGACTGGTCATCCCAGGAAGGCATGAATGAAGTTTTTGAAGGCTGATCTGAAAACACAGAGCCTTACAAAGGAGATGACAGAAGACTGAGATATGTGGCACACTGCTGTATTTGAGAAGACTATGCCCATTACAATACAGTTGAGATCCTAAGACCAAGGTGCCACATAAAAAGCACTGGTGTTAGTGCCACCTGTGGAGTGGTTGGCATTAGGAAGGGCATCCAGCCATTGAAACCAAGCCAAAACAGACTGTGGAACCTGCTGCAGTCCTTGGCCTTACCAGTTCTTGTCAAGCTGTTCATCCCATGCCAGTAAAAAGAGTGGACGTTAAATGATGATGGTGATGAACCTCAGTGGGAACTGAACTCAAAATGTAAAGGGATGGAAGAAATACCACAAGGCATTATTTTGTCTGACACACTAATGATTCCCCCAATCTTCTGCTATGAAGTTAAAGCAAATAAATATCAGAGTAGAACAGCTCTAAAAACAACAATTTCTGTTACAATAACAAGAAAGATGATTAAACTTTTACAAGTATGGTGTGATGTTAAAAAAAAAAAAACCCACGTCATGATCTGAGAATCAACGGAAGGAGAACTAACCAAAGATTAGAAGACTAATGAGAAAATAATATTTGATTGATGATCATGGGAGCAGTGTGAGTAATGACTATAAATATTTTGATAAATGTACACAGCAAAGAACACAAACAATAAAAAAAAAGTGGAGATCAGTTGAAAATTTGGAGATGACTCATAACTGAATACATAGATTAGCTTCAAAGAAGCCACATCCTGTTATAGTTGTTGTTAAGCTCCAAATCAAGCAGATTGCTGTGACCATTCATTTTCAGTTACAGTGTATGAAAGACAACCTCATCCAATAAAGAAAACAAGGGTTGTATGTATATATGTATATATATGTACATACGTACGCACGCATGCATACATATGTATGTACTGGAGAGAGAGTGAGTGAGTGAGTGAGATGTGATTTCATCTACTTCCCATGATAAAATGGGTTGGACAGTTCATCACAGTTTGAGCTAAGTCTTTTTCACAGTTACTGTCCTCCTAGAGAGCCTGCATCTCACTTGGATGTTCTAAGGTATATACGTATCCATAATGTGTATTCATTTAAACAGGATTTAGATAATCCTATCAGGTGGTGATATTAAGTTAGACATGGCCTGGACCAATCTTTGGTCGAAACATATCTAAGTTTATCTAAGTTTCTAAGTTTATATATGTGTGTGTGTGTGTGTGTGTGTGTGTGTGTGTGTGTGTGTGTATGTGTGTGTGTGTGTGTGTGTGTGTGTGTGTGTGTGTATGTGTGTGTGTGTCTGTAGCATATTTATGTATGTATACATGAAGACATGCTGCTCGACATTCATTTCCCCATGTTTTGGCAAATTTGGATAGTTGCACAATGTGGGAACAACTGATTGTACAACTCGATACCATTTTCAATGAAAAGCATCAACCTAAAATTGATCAACCATTTTGTGAGCTAGGCAAACTGAGCTGAGTGGAGTTATGTGCCTTATTCCAAGACAATACATTTGCTGTAGCAAGACAGAGAACTGAAACATTATTACCATGCATCATTAAGGCGGAGCTGGCAGAATCGTTAGCACGCTGGATGAAAATGCTTAGCGGTATTTTGCCCGTTGTTCCATTCTGAGTTCAAATTCCACCAAGGTTGACTTTGCCGTTCATCCTTTTTGGGGTCGATAAAATAAGTACCAGTTGAAGACTGGGCTGATGTAATCAACTCATCCCCTTCCCCAAAATTGCTGCCCTTGAGGCAAAATTTGAAACCATTATTTCTGTGCATCATTGAGTACAAACAATTCAATGCCTTTCTTTATGTATTTGTTTTGTGACACTATGACATTCCTTTAAAAATGCAGGTTTTTGACGAGTACATATTTGAAGGGATAACAGAAATAAAAGGGAGGCTACATTGTCTTTTTTAAGATGAAAATTTGAGGCAAAATTAAAAAGTGATTTTTTAAATTTAATCATTTTTAATAGAAAATATAGAGTTTCAGCACAGAAATGTGTGAGGTGGTTTTAGGAAGACTGAATACTTTATTTTGCCCAAATGAAGTAGACAGCTGCCATAACTGCACTTTTAGATATAAGAGATATGTACTTCAGAAGAAGATATATGGCTTAATGAGTAGCCAGAATTATAACCTTGGTACAAGCAATATACTGTGAACCCAGTGAAACAATTAGTAAATAAACTCAATATATGACTTTTAGAAAGGAAAGGTATTTAGAAAAAATGTCACTAAGTACAAACTTCAGCAGATTGTGTAAACTTGATTTTAATATACAGCAAAATAGGAAAACACTTTTCCAAACTTATTATTTTGGTCCTAGGTTAAGGTAGAATAACTAACCAGGAAATACACGTACTATCCTAAATAAATCAAGAACATTTGCAAAAGACTAAATTTTTAATATAGTATAATTGTACAGGTATCACTATGTTTGTTAACTAAAAATACATTACAAAGCTTGCAATAATATTAGCAATTTTTCTTACCATCAGCTCACCTCAACTACTAAAATGGTATTAGAATAATGATGATGATGACAACGACCATGCCAGTAGCAATGATGACACTGACAAAAATAAACCTATATATGATGGCATTTAGCCCGACATTTAATATTATTAAAGAACTGACATTCTAGACATATTAGATTTAGAGACATATTTCAAACTTTTTGAAGTTGAATCTAATAATTCATATCAATTGACCTTTAATTTCTTCAAATGATAATATACAATGATATTAATTTTTGCTTGTTGGTGACAAAACAACCTTAAGTTCTTATTTTAGAAAAGAGACTGAATAACTTTCTAGAATGTTGTATGCATAAAATTTTAGCAAGAACTAAAGTGATTTGATTAGAAATAAAATATTCATACTTTCATATTTCTTTGAGCATCTCCCCATATATATATATATATATATATATATATGAAGTAGCAATGATGTTAAATTAGCATAGCCACTTATATAATATAGTAAATGTTAAACTAGACTATAGTTTATACAGTCAGATATTTGATTATTTCTATGGACTCTTAACAAGAAACAGAAAGCATGGGATATCTATAGGTCAAACAGGGAGATATTTCAAAAGGTTGCAGCTTTGGAGGGGAAATATTGAGGAAAAAGAAGAGTTTTAGAACATAGTTTGAGGATGCAAAACATATTAGAGGTGGAAAATGCAGGGGGAGTATGGAACACCCAGAGAACCACAGTTTGTTAATTTAGAGGGGCAAGAATCATTGTAGCATGAGTAGATGAGACATAGAGAACTAATGGTGAATGCATCGTCGTCGTTGTCGTCATCATCCTCATCATCATTATCATCATTTAACATTCATTGTCCATGCTGGTATGTGTTGGACAGTTTGACCAGGGCTGGCAAGCTGGAAGCTGCACCAGACTCGAGTCTGATTTGGCATGGTTTCTATGGCTGGATGCCCTTCCTAATGGCAACCACTCCGAGAGTACAATGGGTGTTTTTAAATCCCACTGGCATGGGTGCCATTTGCATGACACCAGTATCTGTCACGACTACGACTTTACTTGGTTTGATGGGTCTTCTTCTCAAGCACGGAATAATGCCAAAGATTTTGCTCATTCGTCATTGCCTCCGTGAGACCCAACACTCGAAAGATGCTTTTATGTGCCACCAGCACAAGTGCCAGTTATGTGACACTAGCATTGGCCACAACCACGATTTCATTTGGTTTGACAGATCTTCTCAAATACAGTATATTGCCAAAGGTCTTGGACTCGGTCAAAGCAGAAAAGAAAGATTAAGGAAACATCTAAACTGCATGTACATTAGCTTGGGAACATCTTACCTTCAATAAAAATCAACTTACAGTTTAGTTTGTTAAGATCATATATGTTATCATCATCATTTTAATATCTAGTTTTCCTTGCAAAGGTCAGACAAGAGCATGTTGAGGCAGAGTTTTATTAAAGCTGGAAATCTTTCCTGTCAGTAACTCCAACTCATTTCCAAGTGAGGTAATAATCTCCTAGCCAATTAAGCAATAATAATCTGGATAAGGCTTATGCTGGTAACAGGAAAGAAATAACACCATTTAAGGAGCCATTTGTTAACAAAGGTCACACAGCATGTGAAGACAAGAAGCCTGAATATGTTCATGGTGGACTGCAAACCAATGATACCAGCAGGAAATCATTGTCTACAAACACAAAAGAAACACACACACACACACACACACACGACACGCTTCATCTGCTTCCATCAACCAAATCGACTTACAAAGTTTTGGTCAGTCATGGTTACAGTAAAAGTTATTTATATATAGTACCATGCAGAGCGACTGAACCTGAAACCATGTGGTCAGGAAGCAAAGTTCTCAATCACATAACCATGGCTGGAAATGAACTAGTTGTATTTTTAATTAATGTATTTTGAAGTATTATTGATCAGCAACACAATTTTAAAGACTAATCCCATTTGCTGAATATTAATTATTTATTAGTTTACTATTATATTATTCTAGTTATTCACATCTGTTTCAAAAAAACAAAAAAACAAAAATGAAAAATGATGATGGGGAGGTGGGATATATCTCGCCTACATCACAAACTGAGTTACTAATTTTCATTTGGTAAACAGCCTAAATGCAGCTGTGTACATCACTTCCAATTTAGGATAATCTCCAATTCCTTCCTCCTACAAAGTTCATATGGTTCCAGATGTTAAGCCTTTACCACCTACGTTTACTTTACCTTTGCTTCCAACACAAATACTGAAGTAGAGCTAACAAAGTCTACTCTACAAAATAAACAAATTTTGTGTGTAAATCATCATCATCATCATCATCGTTTAACGTCCGCTTTCCATGCTAGCATGGGTTGGACGATTTGACTGAGGACTGGTGAAACCGGATGGCAACACCAGGCTCCAGTCTAATTTGGCAGAGTTTCTACAGCTGGATGCCCTTCCTAACGCCAACCACTCAGAGAGTGTAGTGGGTGCTTTTACGTGTCACCCGCACGAAAACGGCCACGCTCGAAATGGTGTCTTTTGAAGACACAATATAGTTACTTGGCCTGCTTCATTTAAGTACCAAATTTATCTAAAAGGAATCACAAGAACTAGTACTGAAAATCTAGAACAGCCTTCCTCAGCCCAAAGGAAAATGACCAGAAATATAATGTTTATCAAAAGAAATTCTATCTAATTAAACACTGGTCACTTTGATTAAGTAACAAATATTCTTATAGTAGGTATTTAAGAGAGACAAACAATTAGGGAGAGAGTTAGTTTAGACAAGATGCAGTGTGGTTTTGTGCCAGGGAGAAGCACCACTGACGCTATATTTTTGGTGAGGCAGCTGCAGAAGAAATACATAGCCAAAGATAAACCTCTGTACTTTGCCTTTGTTGACTTGGCGAAAGCCTTTGACTGGGTCTCCTGATCCCTTATTTGGGAGCCAATGTGGAAACAAGGGACAGACGAGTGGTTGGTGAGAGCTGTACAAGCTATGTACAAGGATGCTACCAGTAAGGTGAGGGTTGGCAATAAGTATAGTGAAGAATTCAGGGTACAAGTAGGGGTTCACCAAGGATTGGTGCTCAGCCCCCTCTTGTTCATCATAGTCCTTCAGGCAATAACAGAGGAGTTCAAGACAGGTTACCCCTGGAAGCTCCTCTATGTTGATGACCTTGCTCTTATAGCTGAATCACTACTTGAACTAGAGAAGTTTCAGGTATGGAAGCAAGGTCTAGAATCAAAGGGCCTTAGAGTTAACATAGAAAAAACCAAAGTCATAGTAAGTAGGAAGGCAGACAAATCATAAATCCCTTCAGGTAGATGGCCCTGCTCAATTG
Organism: Octopus bimaculoides; assembly: GCF_046866305.1. Classification (NCBI taxonomy): domain Eukaryota; kingdom Metazoa; phylum Mollusca; class Cephalopoda; order Octopoda; family Octopodidae; genus Octopus; species Octopus bimaculoides. The sequence continues at coordinate 100,654,341 of NC_142932.1, read as the reverse complement.
TAGAAAAGGTGTAGGTAGAAATTGCATAAGATGCACCTAGTGTAAGCTTTGGATATATCAGGGTAAAGTTAACAGGGAAACTAGCTCTTGTATGCAGAAGTTGCACAGGTAAAATAAACACTGAAAATGGGCAGAAAACAGACTCCATCAACTGCCAAGGGGAAAAGCTAGAGATAGTAGATAGCTTCCTAATGGAAGCTATCTACTGGTAGTGGACGTGGGTGCACCGAGAGCGTAACTGTGAGAATAAGATTAGGATGGGTAAAGTTTAGGGAACTCCTACCCCTGCTGGCAACAAAGGACCTCTCTCTCAGAGTGAAAGGCAGATTGTTTGAAGCTTGTATGCAAACAGCTATGCTGCATAGCAGTGAAACATGAGCTGTCACAGCCAAGGATAAGCTAGGCTTGAAAAAAATGAAGCCAGTATGCTTCACTGGATGTGCAATGTCAGTGTGTATGTTCGACAGTGTGCATGAGAGAAAAGTTAGGCATAAGAGGCATCAGGTGTAGTGTGCAAGTGAGACGACTGCACTGGTATGGTCATGTGATGCATATGGACAAGGACAGCTATGTAAAGAAGTGCCGATCTCTAACAGTAGAGGGAACCTATGGTAGAGGTAGACCAAGAAAGACATGGAACGAGGTAGTGAAGCACGATCTTTGAACTTTGAGCTCACAGAGGCAATGACTAGTGACTGAAACCTTTGGAGATGTGCTGTGCTTGAGAGGACTAATCAAGCCAAGTGCACCCATGTTGGTGGCATGTAAAGAACACCTTTCAAGCATTCAGCCTCGCAGAGATAAAGTGGCTGAGTTCCTTTCAAGCATTGGGACTCCCGGAGGCAAAGTGGCTGAATTCCTTTTGAGTGTTGGGCTTCACAGAGGCAATGACTGAAACCTTTGGCATTATATCGTACTTGAGAAGACCCATCAAACCAAGCGAAATCGAAGTTGTGACAGATACCGATGTCACACAAATTGGCAGCCATGCTGGTGGCATGTAAAAGCACCCATTACACACTCAAGGTGACTGGCGTCAGGAAGGGTATCCAGCCATGGAAAACCATGCCAAATCAGACTGGAGTCTGGTGCAGCCTTCCAGACTATCAGCCCTGGTCAAACTGTCCAACCCATGCCAGCATGGAAAAAAAGGACATTAAATGATGATGATGATGATGATAATTGATGTGCAACAAAACAGTCTTCAGTAGAATCAGAAATATCCATTTTTGCAGAATAAATTTACAGTTGCTTTCATGATTTTCAACAGATACCTAAAGATGCTGAATATGAAAAGTTTAGAAGCTAATATTCTTATTTCTTTACTGCCCACAAGGGGCTACACACAGAGGGGACAAACAATGACACAAATGGATTAAGTCAATTACATCGACCCCAATGCGTAACTGGTACTTAATTTATCGACCCCGAAAAGATGAAAGGCAAAGTCGACTTCGGCGGAATTTGAACTCAGAATGTAGTGGCAGAAGAAATGCCACTAAGCATTTCGTCCGGCATGCTAACGTTTCTGCCAGCTTGCAGCCTTATTTTAGAAGCTAATATTCTATTTGGAAGCAGAATACATGAATTTAATATATGAAGAATGTTCATAAGTGACTTCCATGGAGTCATTTCAATGAAAACAAACAGTAACAGCTTTATACAACTACATAGAAAAGGAAAAAAAAAAAAAATCAGGTATATGTTGTGTGGTGACTGGCATGCCAAAGAATAGACCCAAAGTTTCTTCTGCATATCAGAAAAGGTGAGTGAAAGGGGTTGAGTTAGAATTTGCAAACCAACCTTGTAAAACTCTTGCCAGAAATGACTACCTAAGCAGATCCATGGGTTGGAGAGTTGTCACTTGAGCAGTGCAAAGGTGTCATCTGTGAGGAGTAGGGAATCACTAACAAATGGTAGATGCAGTGTTACAGCTCAGGCCCCCACACAACTACTAATGCTACTGTCTCTAAATCCTAATAAGTATTTTGATATAGTAGAGTTAAATTTTTGTAAGGGAGACAATCGAAGTATAAGCCAGATTATGAATATTATAAACATATTTTAATCTTACATAATATAAAGTTTTTATGAACTAAATTCATTTAGTTGTCTCTGTTCACTGATACAGATACTGCTGAAAATATTATGGACACTAGCTCTCCTTCTCAACGGAAATAGTTAAAGAAATACAGAGCAATAACTTCAAGCTTAACAAGGTGGTGAGCTAGCAGAATCATTAGCATGCTAGGCAAAATAGTGGCATTTCATCCATCTTCATAACCTAAGTTCAAATTCCAATGAGGTTGATTTTGTCTTTCATCCATTCAGGATTGATAAAATAAGTACCAATTGAACACTAGAGTCAATGTAATTAACTTATCTCCTCCCACAAAACTGCTGGCTTTGTACCAAAATTTGAAACCAATAAAATCAGAAACAAATATAATTTCCAACTTCAATTTTTATTTTCTCAAATGAACTTATTGACCCAAGAAGCATTTTAGTGAACCAGATTAACTATAACAAAGATATTTTCTATTACATTTACAGCAAGGTACAATTTGAGAAAAATTTGGTTGCTATTTTTAGCAGGTCAATTGACAACATATTAGCTCCTGCATTAGGTTGTATTTTTTGTTTTATTTATTCATTTATTCTGTTTTCTTATTTTGGTGTATCTACGTGCAGCAAGTAATAAAGAAAGGAAATTAGTAGGTGCAATAGTTACTTGTACACGAAGAGTTATCTCCCTTACAACATATAGCTGTTGGTTTTGTATTTTACGCACGGAGTATGAGAGTGATTTTGTCAGTGAAGATCGCCGCCGTCATCGTCGCGATCGTGTTCGCTAATGTAACCACCATCGTCCTCTGTCTAATCAAATTTTTTATTTAAAAAATGTTTAAATGCTTTTATTTTCCATACTTTGTGAATAAAAGTAGTCAGTTCTGTGAATCAAAGGCAGTCATGGTTTCACTTTACAAAGATCTTACTATATCAACTGAAGAACCAATGAAGAGGCCTTTATATGAAGTTTGGGCAACCTTTTCCGAAAAGCATACTGCATAAAGCATGACACATTATCAGGCGGACCACACTATTAAAATAAATTCGAAGTAATTTCCCATTAGGCATGCCATTCAGAAAGTCTCATAGGCCATAATTTGTCCACAACTGCTCTATAGTCACTTAACCTGCTAGAAAACCAGACAAATCTTCCTCAGATTATATAGTATTGTCTTAAAAACCCACACTGGACAATGCAGTCCTTGCTATCCCTAAAAAGATTGCAGACTCTGAATGTCTTTCAACTTGGTCTGCTTAATCAAGGCTGCCATGGACCTCAACAACAATAGACATGCTGACAAGGGAGACTATATGGTTGCTCATCCTGCTAAAAGAAGAGGCCAAATCCCTCTCAAATCAAACCTAATTAGCTTAAGAAAAAAAAAAGAAAAAAAGAAGGTACACTGCTTCATGTAATCAATGATATACTATACTGGGACGGGTAGAAGTGAATTGTGGAGGCACATGGCCTAGTAGTTAGAGCAGCGGACTTGCGATTGAGGGATCGCAGGTTCAAATCTCCGACCTGGCGATGTGTGTGTTTATGAGCAAAAACACCTAAGCTCCACACAGCTCTGGCAGAAGGTAATGGCAAACTTCTGCTGACTCTTTCGCCACAATTTTCTCTCACTCTTTCCTCCTGCATCTAGCAGCTCACCTGCAATGGACCAGCGTCCCACCCAGGTGGGGAACCTATACGCCAATGAAACCAGCTCTTATGAGCCAGGCATGGCTCAAGAAGGAAAAAAACAACAGAATTGAATTATCAAGGGTGGAAAACCTTTGATCGTAGGTCAAGAGAGTTAGCGCAATTCTGCATCTAAACAACAATTAAATATGATATACAAAGCAGAAATATGAATTTTATTCAGAAGCAAACATTAGCTGAAGTGAACATATGAGGCACTAATGAACATGTGGCACCTTAACCTATCTCAGAGAATGTCTCTTACCCAATGAAACAATGAACTGGAAAGTTTCAGAAAATTTTGAAGCGATATAAATAAATGGAAAAAAAAAAATTCCCACAAAAAATTCTCTCATGTAACAGATCCCATTATCATTACCTATTTAACATTTATTTCCCAATCTGGAGAGAGAAAAAAAACACCTTATCTCAATTGGTCATTATTCTTAGCAATTTTAACAAGAAAACCTGACTTTCCTACATCTAATTTTATTTCTTCATCACAAATCTTTCTAAGTTTACCTTTCTTAAGCTACAATTTACTTACAGCACTACATTACTTTTATTCAGCATATAACCACCACTCTCATTAAATTTCTCATTTGAACTAACTAATAATTATAATTTTAAAATAATATTTGTATTCAACACGGGCATAAGGCTAGTAAAATTGCTAGTCAATTATATCAACCCTTGTAGTTTGGTATTTTATCAGCCCCACAAAAGGATGAAAGGTAAAACTGACCTTAATGGCATTATAACTGAGATGTAAAGAACCATAAGAAGTACCACAAGACACTTTTGTCTGACACTCTTACAGTTCTGCTAATCCATAATAATAACAAAATGGTAATGACAATTTCTTACATTTTAATAATAACTACAAATTTGAAAGGAAAGCAGTATGATGGACTGAATCGATTCTGTGAAAAATTTTGTACATATTTTATCAACTCTGAACAGATGAAAAGAAGTCACCTTCAACATGATTTAAACTCAGAAAATAGAGAGAGACTCAAAAATATACTACATTACATTTTTCCAATAGTAAAAGACATGTAGCTCTGCTAGCAAATGTCCTTCATTTGCCACAAAAGACTACTGCAATAGAATAGAAAACAAAACTAATACAAACATGTAGATATTGTAAACATGTAGAGACTATGAATAACATTGATTTACCTTTCCAGCTATACTGCCATCTTCTTTGGTAATATGTCGGTCTCTCAAATAATCAAGACCAGGAGGAGGAACATAATCATCATCACTAGAAGTTAATCCAAGTTCTTCTCCGTAGCTGATGTGAACCCAATGCCATTGCTCTTGCGGTGTCATTGGCTACAAGTAAAAGTACACACATATAGATATAATTAATATTTATATTTACATAATTAATATAATTAATACAATTGCATTATATAGCAAAATATTACACACTATAAGATAATGTTTATCCTCTGCTTCGGGTGGTAACAAAAATAGGGGTATTTTCATGCAGACCTTATTTATAAAAGATTTAAGCATTTCCTGAGACAGGAAAACAATGAGTTGATTCCAGAGAAATATTAGTAACTATGAATGAGAAGATTTAAAACTTTTGAGTGGAAAACATAATATATATCAGTATAATATTATTTTGAAGGTTTTCATTAATGGAGCATAGGAAGCAGTACTTTGATAGACTCATCATTTCAAGACTCAACTTCTACAACAATGAGACCACACCAAAAAGGTAAGATTAGCCAAATCAGCGAATTGGCTATTGAAGGACATCCTAAGTTCAGTTGAAACAGATTAAGACAACAAATCATCTGATATTTCACAAAACTGTGATAGTCAAACAAAGTGAAGAAAGTTATTGTATTGAACCACTAAGCAAAGCAAAAAAAGCATTTCTGTGAATCACAGAATTTTCCTCTTGGCATCTAGCAGTGGTTTCCCAATTACGTTCTGAGTTCAAATTCCACCAAGGTCGACTTTACCTTTCATCCTTTTGGGGTCGATAAATGAATACTAGTTATGTACTGCAGTCAATTTGATCGACTGCCCCACCTCCCCCAAAATTTCGGGCCTTGTGCCTAGAATAGAAAAGAATACTTGCAGATTTTTACAGAGAACACAGTGCTACCAAAAATACGAAGTAGCTGACAAGAAATTTAGACTGGTCTGTAGCAAATGATTGAATTACTGATTCACCATGAAGAAAATCAAGTATAGAGATATAGGGTAAAAGGGTAAAAAGCCCCTTCAGTCATGAATGACCATGGGATTGCACCTAGAAAGTTACCCTTCAAGTCACAAGTCTGGGCAAGGCAGTTGCCCATGCATACCAGCCTCTCCTCCCCAATCCACCGATGTTATCCAAAGGAAAAGCAAGGTTGCTACAGCTTGGCACCAGTGATGTCAAAACTCATTTCTACAGCTGAGTGAACTGGAGCAATGTGAAATAAAGTGTCTTGCTTGAGAACACAGCACACAGCCTGGTCCAGGAATTGAACTCACTACTTCATGATTGTGAGCCCAATGCTCTAACCACTGAACCATGTATAGAGACATATAGTTGCATAAAATGATGCAAGCAATTTCCTTTAGACAACCTGCAGACGGTACAATGCAGCAATAACTAACAATATTTGTCATCACTCTCTTTACCTAATTGACACTTCCTTTAATGTCACTGATATATGCAATGACTTCTGACATTATTGGATTTATTTTATCATTCATCAATTTTAAAGAATCCTTGTATTTTATCATCATTGCAAGACTTCTGCAAAATAGCATCTCTTCAACCAGTTTGCTATCATCAAGAAATTGTATATATATCAATTGATCGTTTCCATGCCAGCATGGAAAGCCGACGTTAAACGACGACGACGATGATGATAATGATGATGATGATGATGATTCAAGTTCATTAACTTTATTGCATCTTAACATTTCTTCTAAGCTTGAGAGTAGCTTTGTTGCTATCAAGGGCAACAACTTTGTTTACACCAGAATCGTAGGTAGATATAAGGTGGTCATATAAATATCTTCTAATTCAAACTAAATCCCAAAAAATCTTAAACTAAAAAAAGCGAATCACTAATTAAACATTAAATAATTTTTTCTACTCTAGGCACAAGACTCGAAATTTTTGAGGAGAGGGGCCAGTCAATTAGATCGACCCCAAAAAAGGAAGAATTTGCATTGTATCTTCCGCATGTATTTTTTCAATGTTGCATGATTTTGATGGGGTACTCTTCAAAAACACAGTAGCTTGTCACATTTTGCTGTCCTTTGTCGACTACTTTGTGGTCTTCATTTACCACTTATGTCTGTGTCTTTCTTTGTACCCCCTATACTGCACGTTTCTTCTACTTGGGTCATTTGGCATTTCTTTAACCAACTATTGACCTCCATATGAATAATGCATTCATACCAACACAGTTTTCTCTATAGCACATCTCAACCACTTTCTCCACCATCCAATTCTCTCAGCTCAACTGTGCTCTGTTGTTGATGAATATTAATACACTTAGGGGAGCATATTTTGTTTCATTCCTCTCCAGCTTTCATACATTCTCTGCATTTAATGTTTGTATTCTGTTACCAAGCAACATCACACTGTATATATAAGCATCAAACAACTTCACAAATTTAAGAAACAATTCAACTGCTGAAGGATATTAACAAAGTTAAATTACTCAACATGGAAATTCTTTGTTTTGCCTTGAAGCTGACCTTTTTGTTTAGCCTGTAAGAAGCTTTTGTCATTGTTTTAAATCAATTACTATTTTTTTAAAATTATATTGATTTCTTAACTTTTAGTACAAGACCAAAACTTTAGTAAAAGGGAACCAAGTCAATTAAATTGACTCCAGTACATTATAATTCTATTGAATCTGGAGAAATGAAAACAAATTCAACACTGGCATGTTTTGAAATCAGAACAGAAGGGACATAACTGCAAAGCATTTACTCCAGCACTCTAATGTTCTCTGTCATTTCCTATATCGGTTGGTAGCTGTCAGGACACTGCATCCTTCAAAATTTCCATGCTTCCTAAAATTCACCAATGCTATTTCTGACTTGTCTATGAACACTTTCCTCTTTGTGGCTCCTATACTGTCCATTTTGCTGTCTCTCTGTCTTTTATTGTGTATTGTGCACGTAATTCTAGCTCTCATTGCCATCTTTCTTCAATTGACTCATGGCTGCTTTCTGTCCCTTTCGTAGTGCTTATTATTAATAAATTCAGTGCAAATAATGAGACCAAAGGATCTGTTCAATGTAACAAAAGAGATTTTTCAATGGACGTGCCATATACCAGACAATTAGATATTTTAATATCTATTATATAGAAAAAACTTCAGGTATGAAAATATCACACAGAATGAAGATTTTCAATATGCACAAAATATTTACCTGATCCATCAGGGCATTTTGCCAAATCCTGAACAACATCATAAAAGTTTTGTCTCGAGTCCCAAAAGAGGTGAAAAAATATTTGTCTTTTTCTGTAGCTATTTGTATAGCATTTGGTATCACTCGGGCAGTTTTCTCTTTGGTAATAGCACATATTTCCTTGCATGGAATAGTTAACTGAAATAAACAACAGCATGCAGTATAGATTATATCCAACTCAATGAGATAAATGTCTATTTATGGTTCTAAGTTCTAATGTAAAATAACATGTGTCTCTTTCCAATCTAAAATTCAAAAATCATTAGCTCTAAATTCTGTGTCATTCCATTTAGTATCCACATTCAGAGGCTAGCCACAACATCAATTTGTTTACTCATATTATGGATGGCCAAATGAGAGCAAGCAAAAACTACTTTTCCAACATTCTAAAGTCTACTTTTCTCATATCTCTGATCAAGGTTGGTTAGATTTGAACAGAATAAAATATTTTGAGAAAAGAAAAAAAAAAAAAAAAAAAAAAGAGTCGAATCAGCTACTGGTGTCATATATATATATATATATATATATATATATATATATATATATATATATATATATAAGGAGTTGGTGTTAGGAAATGCATCAGCCGTAAAAACCCCGCCAAAACAGTGAAAACCTAGAGCAGTCTTCTACCTAGCCAGCCCCTGTCAAACAGTCCAACCCATGCTAGCATGGAAAATGAACATAAATGTTGATGACGGATAATGATAAGTATGTATGTTTATGTATGAGTGTGTGTGTGTGTGTGTGTGTGTATATACATATATGACAAGTTACAATGTTCTACGGATATGATGCATTTTAAGATTATGAAACCACATTTGAAAATGTGATTTCATCATCTTAAAAAGAGTTAATAGATTGCGTGGATTATCCCAACTAGGGTAGTTATCCTGTTTAATTGTCATCAATCATCAATACAGATTATCTATGCAGATAATATTAGATAATATGCAAAATAGCTCTATTAATCTGTGACAGATATAGCAACAGTTAAAAGCATTAAGATGAGCCAATACTTCTATAATTAAAAGAACATGTCATCTCTGATGATATATACAGAAACACCAGTATCAGAAGAAAAAAGAAGACAAAATGAAAAGGAATATGCAATAATAAAGGAAAGATACAATAATCTCAAGATACAGTATCAGATTAAGGAAAAGTTAAAAAGAATAACTGCAAAGTTAGCACAAAATGTTACTGTGATTTAGTCAGTTTTAACATGGCAGATCTATAATCAAAAGCATTCTAGCTGTGACCAACCCACCTTTTTGCAGGCATGGTGTATCCTTGAATGCATTAGCCAATGTATCTTTCATTTTTAGAGACAGGGCATGATTTATGGAAGATTTGGCCACTATTTCTAGCAGATCAAGTGGTCATAGAGAGGATCTTATGCTGATTCAAGAGCAAGATGTATTTAGATTAAGTATAGATAGGATTTCTATTAGAACATTCATTTTTGATTCTATTTTTCTGGTAAGAAACCTGCAAGTTCTTAGCAAAAAACAAAGAAGATTCAACACACAGCAGTCATTAAGCAATAAAATTGTTGGGTATTGTGGAATGACTCATGATAATAAATCAGACAGTTGTGTTTTTGCTCTGGATCATCTCTAACTGAGCAAACCTATAATCAAAGGCAAACAAGCAATGATCATTGTCTTTTATTCAAATATAGTAGATCTAGGATTTGTTTATCCAATAAAGTTTTAAGCTGGTGAGGCAGAATCTGAGGGAGATAAGGCTGTTATTTCTAACAGATCAACCAACATTATGTAGAATGATAATTAAAACAAGCTGATAAGCAGAGTCCAGGTGAATGTCTATCAGAGTTATGTCCTCAGCCCCCCCCCCCACTTTTTTTTTTTTTGCTATTATCATGAAAGTAATGACAGTAACGACACAGATCAGGCCTGGATGTTCTTGGGAAGTTCTGTAGGCTGATGACTGGCTTTCATGGCATAACATCATGAAGAATTATGGAAAATTTTGAAACTAGGAAGACTGGTCAAAAATCAAACAACAATCAAAACCTCGAAAATTCAAGATAGTGAAGATCACCAACCACATGGTTCTGGGTTCAGTCCTACTGCGTGGCACCTTGGGCAAGTGTCTTCTACTATAGCCTTGGGCCGACCAAAGCCTTGTGAGTGGATTTGGTAGACGGAAACTGAAAGAAGCCCGTCGTATATATGTGTATATATATATGTGTGTGTTTGTCTCCCCCACCATCACTTGACAACCGATGCTGGTGTGTTTACGTCCCCGTGACTTAGCGGTTCGGCAAAAGAGACTGATAGAATAAGTACTAGGCTTCCAAAGAATAAGTCCTGGGGTCAATTTGTTCGACTAAAGGCGGTGCTCCAGCATGGCCTCAGTCAAATGACTGAAACAAGTAAAAGAGTAAAAAAAATGAGTGGAAACAAAAGCTAAGAAAACTGGTTTTGTTCAATACAATGAAAACTTGAAGTATATTTCTCAATACTTTCACTAAGATATCTTCGCTTGAATTAAACTTTCAATTGTGAACAGTTGAAAAAATAATTTGATACCAAATTTTGTTTTTTTCTGTTTACAATATTTCCATACTTGCGGTTTTGAATAATGAGGATATTATCACAGATTGTGAGAAAATATAAAAACAACAAACTGCTAACAAGCCAGAGCAATAAAATGCAATTTATTATCTGTAATGTAATAAATTGCTGATATGAGATACATCAAACTATTTCTGTATTAATGAGCACAAATGCATTGCATTGCTAAAATATTAATAACCTGCTAACATGTCAACTTCAGAATACAATTATTAATGTTTAAATCAGTCTAGCTGGTAACTTTAAGGGAAAAGTCTATTGGGAGAATGAAAAGATTCATTGATTTTTTTTTTTTTTTTCACAAACCCATAACTATACAGGACACTTAGTTTCATAAATATATGAATATCATTTACTCTCTCTCTCTCATATTGTGTCTGGGGAGAGTCATTTTCTTTTAATGCCTTATTAATTAACACACACACCGGTTCAGTTTCCACTCATTTACTTATTTATTTTTTCAAAAATATTTGTTGCGTCTTGCAATCTTTTCAATATTCATTGATTCTGTCCATTATCCAAGCTGCATTCTTTTTGTTTGTTTGTGCACATGTGTGTGAGTCAGTGTACGTGTGCATACACATATGTATGTATGTATGTGTGTATATGTATGTATGAATGTGTGTATGCATATCGATATATGTATGCATGTGTGTATGTATGTATGTATTCTGCACATTCATGTGTTTGTGTGTTTATGTGTGTGTTTGCATGTGTGTGTGTGTGTGTGTGTGTGTGTGTGTGTGTGTGTGTGTGTGTGTGTGTGTGTACCTCTGTCTCCTTGTGTGTGCATGTCTGAATGTGTCTGTGAGTGTCTCACACACACACAAACACACACACTCAGACATGCACACACAAGGAGACAGAGGTACACACACACGTGCAAACAAAAACACAATCACATGAATATGCAGAATACATATATACAAACGAACATAAAACAGATAGAATATTTGGGCCAGATATGACCAGTTTAAATGCTAAAAGGTTAAGCATCACTTTACAAACAGCAGCCCTGCACATGGCATGCATGGCTCTCACATGCTATCCCTGCGTCCCTAGTTTGCATGGAAACAAACATTAAGTATAGTTATTTACTCTTTACTACAATCTATCTGGTTCTACCATTTATTGCACTAACATGAATGGTAGCAACCTTGATGTTCTGTGTCTGAAAGGTAGAGAGTTGTTAGGACTGTTTGATGATAGTTAGGCGGTTAGAAGGTAGTCATACCTAGCTAACTTACTGCCATGGGTAAATTTTAGTTTTCATTATACAGTTAGTGTTTTAAGAATTCTGTGATTATCATGGGGTTTTTAATTTTGATTTTTTTTTTTTAAGATGGATGCCTACCATTTTACAGAATGATTGACTGTATACATCGTGCCACCAGTACTAAAAAGGCTGTCTGCTAAGGAACTATATATGTACACGCACAGACACACACACAATCTCACTGGCCTTTATTAATATTCATCATCATCATCATCATCATCGTTTAACGTCCGCTTTCCATGCTAGCATGGGTTGGACGATTTGACTGAGGACTGGTGAAACCGGATGGCAACACCAGGCTCCAGTCTGATTTGGCAGAGTTTCTACAGCTGGATGCCCTTCCTAACGCCAACCACTCAGAGAGTGTAGTGGGTGCTTTTACGTGTCATTGTATTATTTCATAGTCTTTATGAAATATATGTGGCAAATGGAATAAGCTAATTGCTAAATCACATTGTAACAGTTTCCATGTTCCCATACATTTTAATAGCAAAATGAGTATTCTCTTGATAGAAATGAGTAAAACAGTTCACACGGATGAATGTCACATTATTTCATAATTTAATGAATACATGAAGCAAAACACAAAGCATTTTAATTTGCAAAATTGGAATTTATGAAAGTTGTTAACATTAGTAGCTAACATGTTGGTAAATGAAGTGCCTGAAATAGGCAGAAGGTTAGAACAGAGTTAAGTATAATTGCTAAATTTTTAATATAAGAAGGGAGTTGCTCTTTTACTCTTTACTTGTTTCAGTTATTTGACTGTGGCCATGCTGGAGCACCGCTTTAAGTCAAACAAATTGACCCCAGGACTTATTCTTTGGATGCCTAGTACTTATTCTATCGATCTCTTTTGCCGAACGGCTAAGTTACGGGGACGTAAACACACCAGCATCGGTTGTCAAGCGATGTTGGGGGGACAAACACAGACACACAAACACACACACACACATATATATACATATACATATATATATATATACGACGGGCTTCTTTCAGTTTCCGTCTACCAAATCCACTCACAAGGCTTTGGTCAGCCCGAAGCTATAGTAGAAGACACTTTCCTAAGGTGCCACGCAGTGGGAATGAACCTGGAACCATGTGGTTGGTAAGCAAGCTACTTACCACACAGCCACTCCTGTGCCTTATATTCATGATTAAGATCTCATAATTACTGCATCATGGTTTCTGATTTAGGCCCAAGACCAGTAATTTCAAGGGAGTGGGGGTTAGCCAATAACTTTAAGCCCAGTACTTTACTGATACTTTATTTTATCAAGCCCCAAAAGATGAAAAGCAAACTTAATCTCATCAAAATTTGTTCACAGAATATAAAGAATCAGAACATTTTTTTCCAATGCTCTAATGATTCTGTCAATCCCCCATCCTTGATGATGCTGGTTGATTGGCCCTCCAACAATTTTGAGAGATCAATTTTTTTTTTTTTTTGACAATTATTACTGTTCTATCCATTAAGTTTCAAATAAAAAAAATGTATTACCAGCTGCCAGTTCAGTTAGCAATTCTACAAGTACTACCTATGGATAGTTCTACATATTCCATACTGTCAATAGTTCTAGAGATGCCATACTTGGACACATTCTCAATGATGTATCCTAGAGTTAGTTTTGTGAATTAATCAAAGAACTAGGAGCAATTCTCATGAACTTCTCAAGACTTTCAAAACTGATAAGATCAATGTGGTGAACACTGCACAGAACAATTGTTTTTATAGCTGGATGTTTATTCTACTGTTAACCTCTCAAACATGAAGTAAGTGTGAAGAGCAAACAGAATCATGCATTTTCTCTAGAGTCCCAAACTCAGTTGTGATATAAGGGTTTGAATACACAACCACACAAGGTGTCATCTACATTTCAACTTACAACAAAGTGCTCCTAATCATATCCAAATACTATACTGTGAGGAAGTGTTGTAAACAACAATCTTACTTTAGGATATTAGAATTTCAAACTATATACTAATACTTCTTTCTAACTTTTGGCACAAGGCCAGCAATGTCGAGGAAAGTTGTAGTTAATTATATCAACCCTATGCTCAACTGGTACTTATTTTATCAATCCCTTAACTGACAAACGGTAAAGTCGACCTTGGCAGCATTTAAACACAGAATGTAAAGTACTGAAAGAAACATTGCAAAGCATTTTGTCTGATGCACTAGAAATGTATTCATATTTCATATGTCATGTATTATTTCAGTTGGAACAGAAAGACCCTCCCAAAAATAAAAAGCAATTCCAATATAACATTTGTTTCCATATTTAAATGGTTTCTGAAAAAATATGTTCAGAAAACAGTGTGTATATTTGTATTTTCTTTCCAGTTTAGGCTAAAGAAAAAATTGTTTTAAATATTTTGTCATTGCATAGATGTAGAGGGTTAACTTTTGAATATATAGTTCTCCTTGAGTGGAGGCACAATGGCCCAGTGGTTAGGGCAGCGGACTCGCGGTCATAGGATCGCGGTTTCGATTCCCAGACCGGGTGTTGTGAGTGTTTATTGAGCGAAAACACCTAAAGCTCCATGAGGCTCTGGCAGGAGATGGTGGCGAACCCTGCTGTACCCTTCCACCACAACTTTCTCTCACTCTTACTTCCTGTTTCTGTTGTGCCTGTAATTCAAAGGACCAAACTTGTCACGCTGAATATCCCCGAGAACTACGTTAAGGGTACACGTGTCTGTGGAGTGCTCAGCCACTTGCACGTTACTTTCATGAGCAGGCTGTTCCATTGATCGGATCAACTGGAACCCTCGATGTCGTAAGCAACGGAGTGCCAACAACAACAGGCTAAAGATAAAATTGTTCTAAATATTTTGTCATTGTATAGGTGTAGATGGTTAACTTTTAAATATATAATTCACCATCCATTTCAATAGATTCTATACACAAGAGATTGTTACAACAATGGATGTATTATTTAGAAAATCACAAGAATTAGCTTTTAAGGCGAACATTTTGTAGTAAAATAGAAAGGAAAATGATGTTAGGAGATATCATTAGAGAAGAGAAGAAATTGAAAACTAAATTGAATGGAATGTAATAAAATCTCTAAAAATTTATTTTTCAAAATTTGACATAGAATGATGGCAGAAAACCAGAAATTAATTATAAAATGGCAACAAGTTATTTTCCTTTCAGAAATTTGTTTGCATGTTTTTCTTTCTTTGACAGGCAATCAAATGAGAACTAGTATAGTTGCATTAAAGTGAACATAGCGGTGCAGGCATAGCCATATGTTTATGATCGCTAACAAACATGGTTCTAAGTTCGATCTAACTGCAAAAGACTTTGGACAAGGGCCTTCTTACATTAGCCTTGTGAGCAAAGTTTTGTGAATGAAATCTGGTAGACAGAAATTTTACAGAAGCTTATTGGATATATATATATGTATGTTGTAACTGGATGGATGCCAGAATTGATAGTATCAAGCAATGTACCTAGTGGTATTTAGTTACATCCCTGCCCAGATCAACTTTGCTTTTCCTCTTTCCAAGATCAATAAAATAGGTACTAAACAAAATACTAGAATCAATGCAAAAAAACTAACCCTTTCAATGTGGTTTCCTAGTATTCTTTTATATTGAATGTTTGCTTTTCTATGCTAATATGAATTAGACAAACATATTATTGAGGTGTTGTTTTACAGCTGAATGCCTTTCCTGTCATTAATCCTTACTTGTTTTTCAAGGGAGGGACTTCTTATTTCACACACTGCCAAAGACACAAAGTCAGTGGATGACTTTAATGACATCACCACTAGGTCCAAGACATGCAAATGTAAAGAAACACACACACATACACTCACTTTATCATTATTATCATTGTTTTAATGTTTGATTGCATGGTGCAGACAAATTTCATTGAAGAAAATTTTCTACAGCTGGATGCCCTTCCCATTGCTAACCCTCACTTATTCCCCAATGGCTGGAAATGTTTTCATGGAAGATTGGAAACGAGGGATTCCACTTGTGTAATGGTGACACTCATTTATAACTATCTTTTGATGCCAAAACAAGCAGACACATGCACACACAGATATATGAATGACAAATTTCTTTCTGTTTCCACCTACTAAATCTACTCACAAAGCTTTGTTCATCCTAGAGCTATAATAATAGACATTTTCCCAAGGTGCCATGCAGTGGGTCTGAACCTGAAAGCAGGTGGTAGTGAAGCAAACCACTTGAACTGACATCAAGAATGAAAACAAAGAATATGTTACAAACAATAAGAATTAGTACCAAGGTTTATGATATTCCACATGACATGTTTAATGGCTCATATTTTGTTAAAACTGAAGTAAACCATTGCAAGCAAGAACCATTAATATTGTAATTGCACACGTCATCCATAATCTATGATTTACTGAATTAAATGCAGCAGCTGAATCAGCTGTAAGTGATACAAGCAGAGACCATCATATGCATCTTTGTAGATAATGTTACACAACCAAATCAGCAAATAAAAATCATTAACAACTGAGATAAGTGTCTAACCCTTACTGCAGGAGAACTGAGCATGTGCACTTGAAACATAGGAACTGAGTCAACACATTTTTGATGGTGGTGTACTTTCCAGATTTCTCCACATTTCATATGATATAGTACAAACATTTTATTTTATTTCAACAAATCAATACAGTACCTGCATGGTAGTATGCAAAATTTTAATCAGTACAATGAGGGCGTATTTTTGCCAAAGAAAAACTCAGAGTAAGTTAACATCATGTGAAGAAGCACCCATTAGACTCCTGGAGTGGTTGGCATTAGGAAGGGCATCCAGCTGTAGAAACCAAGCCAAATCAGACTGGAGCCTGGTTCAGCTCTCCAGCTCATCAGCTCCAGTGAAACTGTCTAACCCATGCCAGCATGGAGAGTGGACATTAAATGATGAATGATGAATTTGATGTCCAAGCAGGAATCTGTTAAGGCTCCCAATCTGAATCCTTAATTTGTCTCTGATCTAGATATCAAACAACAAATACCATCTGGCATTGCGAACACTACATTCCTGATAGACAGGTGCTGCCATCAGACATTTAATTGTCTGATTTTGACATTTTTTTTTTAATCTATTGCTTCAAACAAATAAAAACGGTTAGATATATGTATAATATAAAGAACATTACTCACCACAGTTTCCCATCTAAATATGTTTGCATAGAAGCAGACCCAGTTCTGAGAAATGAACATGCGACCATGCACAAGTATGTCTTTTTGAAGCGCACAAGAATAATCTGAAACACAAAGCGGGTAAGGGATAAGGAAACCAAATGATATTTTAGTTGCAGGAGCAAAACAAAACAAAAAAAAAAACAAAAAAAAATAGAGATGCAGGAAAGATTAAATCACTACAAAGGAACAAAAGCACAAAAAGAATAAAAATACTCCTCTCCAACCCCTGTCTTTTTAATCAAAAGAGAAAGTTTTTGAGGGAAAAAAAAAATAAATACAAATCATTTCTGCAAAAGGATTATGCATGTTTAAGGTGTAAGGAAACAACTGCATGGAGAACATGGCAGTTTCAAAACTGTAATGTTATTAAATTTTAATACAGTTTCCACAAAAGAGAAAAAAAAAAAAAAAATTAATTAGTATTTCTAAGGTACCATAGAGTTAATACAAATATATACACCAGTGGTCTTGACCTTTATAAAGCACTCAACATTTTATTGCAAGTCATCATTTCTATGTCAGCATCTATAATTAATTATCTTCAAAGCAATTACTAACAATTGTAGGAATACACCCACATATTTCAATGACATATGCAGTAAGTCTTAATTTAAATGTGCAAAAAAAATATATTATTCTCGGCCTTGATTATCATCTATTAATTTGCTTTCAACCTTACTGCAAGCCTAGTGTTTATCATGTCCCTCTTCCCCTTTCTTGGCTATCATAAATTCTTTTCAGACATCACATCATCACATGATTTCCATATAAATGAGAGGTGGGTAAGGGACAATATACTTAAGTAAGGCTAAGTTATAGCTCTTTGTCAGAAAATGACATGTGGTGATAAAATTACATAGTTTTTGACCCTTCACAGAAACAAGAAAAGCAAAGACTGCATCTTAGTAAATGAAATACACAGAACCATTTTTAACCTAAGAAAAAATTGCAACACATGAAACAAAAGTGTAAATATCAAATGTTACACATTATACAAAATATTTTAGGTTCTTTTTTTTATATCTTTTCACGAAGCAAACTTTGATTTGATAGGAATACTCTGTTTATAATGATGTGACATAGTTTTATAACATTTGTGGCAGAGTGAAATTCTGAACATCGTGTGATAATAAGACTATTATGAATAGTCATACCATCAACATTATCATTATGCATCTGTTTTCCATGCTGATATGAGTTGGATGGTTGGACAGGATCAGACGAGTAGGAGAGTCACATCCTGCTCCAGTGTTTTAGTTTTGACGTAGATCCTACAACTTTCTTAACACCAACCATTTAACAGTAATACTTGCTGCATATTTTCATGATGGCCCTCAGCAAGACTAAACAGGCCCCTCCAGCCCAGTATTGTTGCTTCTCAGTTCACGCACATATATCAGGCCTCAAAATCAGAATTACTACTAATCCATCAAAGACAATTTTTTAGATATTTTTTCCCTAGACTGAAACTCCCCTTCTTATAAACTGTATCAAAAGCCAAACAAGAAACTCTCTTACAAACATAAACAGTCCTGTCACTCCCTATATTGTTTAGAACCTGAGAGCTAACATTAGCAATAGCATACCAAATCTCTTTTTTTCTAAAGAAATATTGGTTAAGGCGCGGGAGTGGCTGTGTGGTGTGTAGCTTGCTTACCAACCACATGGTTCTGGGTTCATTCCCACTGCGTGGCACCTTAGGAAAGTGTCATCTACCATAGCCTCGGGCTGACCAAAGCCTTGTGAGTGGATTTGGTAGACGGAAACTGAAAGAAGCCCGTCGTATATATGTATATATATATGTATATGTGTGTGTATATGTTTGTGTCTGTGTTTGTCCCTCCAACATCGCTTGACAACCGATGGTGGTGTGTTTATGTCCCCGTAACTTAGCGGTTCAGCAAAAGAGGCCGATAGAATAAGTACTAGGCTTCCAAAGAATAAGACCTGCCTGGGTCAATTTGCTCAACTGAAGGCGGTGCTCCAGCATGGCCTCAGTCAAATGACTGAAACAAGTAAAAGAGTAAAAGAGTAAGGTGGTCTACCTACAATAACAATGCCTTGGCTAACAGTGACTTCAAGGATAAGATATATTACAACCCTTCAAGTAAAAATATGAATCATAAAAATAGACCAAGGAAAATAATTTGTTTTGCTCCTCTTTTCACCCTACATGTTAAGATTAAGAAAGGCATGAAATTACTGTCTCTTTTATATAATCATTTCTCAATAAATCACAAATACAACAAGATTTTTAATAGATGCTCAATTATAATATCATACAGCTGTTGCCCCAATATGAAGAACATTATAACTTGCAAACATCACCAAGTTGTACCTGGCTGTCTGCCAAATTTCAAAACAAGTAGGCATCTGTAAAAGTTTGTGCCATAAATTCTAAAAGAAAAATCGAAAATACATTTTGTTGCCACAAAATTTGTGCTGTATATGCTGAAAGATGAATGAAAATAGGAATAAGTGATCATCAGTCAGGTGTTGTTTGATTAATTATCTGAATACTGATAAAAACTCTCTAAAAATGGGTGTAACACTTTGATGCTGAAACAAAAAGACCATCACCACTGTGGGTTGGATCATGGTTGCTACAAAATAATAATAATTAAAAAAAGCCTATCAGACACACTCAAATGTGATAGTGATGTTGATCATCTTATCTGATTAAAAGGGTTTCGTCTATATTGAATTTGCTCTATGTGGTCAAACAATCAATAAAGAGTTTTACTTGGGGGTCTTGGAGTGTTTCAAAGAAGCAGTGTGAAGGAAGTGGCAAGAGTCACAAATGTAATAAAACCTAAATACTGTACATAACAATGCACCTGCTTATCTTAACCACAACTTTTGGCAAAACACAAGATGATTCTTGTCTTCCAGTTGCCCTACTCAACAAATTTGACACCTGCAGTTTTTTTGTTTTTTATGTTTTTAGCTCTCAAAGAACTTCTTGAAATCAGCTGAGAACAGTTGTTGACATCAGACATTCGAGATCGATGAAAATTAAATTCACTACAAGAACTGCACACTTCTTGCAAGCACATGTTCCAGAACGCATTTCAGAGCTGGGGGGGGGGGGGGGAGAGTGTTGAGAACAATGTATCAACAGGGGAGGGAACTATTTTGAAGGTGATGAGTTAATTAAACAATAACTTCCATTTTTTTTTTCTTAACAAAGAAAAAAAAAAGACGAGTTTTGTTTTGTACAGATCTTGTTACATATAACAGACACAACATCCAAGTTGAAACTATCTGTAACAAATAAACAATTGCTACTTTTTCAATTCTGAACTGATGATATCTTACAAAGGAAAACAATAATTGCTTTTTTTGTTTGGTGTCTTATTGTGCTTGCTTTAAATGACATCGTTTACTGTGCTTTTCACAAATAAACATCTAATGTCTCAATTTATTGAAAAATATTCAACAAAATGAAATGACTTATCTCATGGACAGATTTTATCTAACTCAAAATTCTATAAGTATCTGCAACTATCACCAAGTCCTAAACCATGTGTAACTTAAATTCAAATAGTGCTGTTGTTTGGAACTAAAAACTGGATCTAAGCACCCTTTGGGACAACAAAGTTTAGCCTCATTTTAGAAAGAACTTCTTGTCAAAAGAATTTTTTGCTTGCACCATGTATGTTTAGTTATTTTAATTTTTGTGTGTTATTTATTTTATTTTTGTGTGTTTTTTTCTCAAATGAATTTCTCCAAATTTTTTCTTCCTTCAATTTTGGTGCATAATAGCAGTTAATACAACAAGCAGCGAGTTAGAATTTGGTGATATTATTTAGTAATGATTTTATTATTATTTATTATTTTATTATTATTTATTATTTTATAATTATTTATTCAATTAGAGAAAGAAATATTTCAGTATCATCAATAACACCAGTGATATCAATTCTGAGCAGGAGTGGAGTTATTACATAGTTAATATTGCATCAATGCTTTCATTTGTGCATAGTAATGACTTAACAAAAGAAATCATTTATTTACCAAAATATTTTAAAAGTAAGATCACAGAATATTGGTAGGTTTACAAGAAGAGCATAATTATTCTAAGAATAAATTACAAAAACTTGTTGGGCCTTACAGAACCGTTGACTGTAAGAGATTAAGGCATATCTTGGAATACTTTTTTCTAATGGGAGTTGTATAGCTTCCAGCTTACAGAAACTAACTGGAGCAGAAATCCAGCTGAGACAGGAAATCAATATTTTGTAAACATGTGAAAAGACCAACAAGTAATTAATTTGCCTGTATGCAATCTACCTGGGCAGTTGAAAGTTGTATGATAACAGGTAAAAACTACACTTATAATGTACTGACAATCAACATACTGCATCAGTAAATTTCATCCAAATTCATACTATAGTTATATTTTTATGATTTTTAAACTGGACTAAAACTATTTCATTAAAATTCCTAGTTTCAAACAGGTTGGAAAGTTTATATACATGAAAGCACTTCAGGACTTTTAAGAGTCAAACGTAGTCAAGGGTACAGATAATCCAAGAGAAGAATAACCGAAAAATAAGATTAAAAAAATAAAGAAACAGGTTGCAGAGAAAATCTGTACAAAATGTAGGCATGACTGCAATGAGAGGCTACTGTAATTAATCATGGCCCTAATTAAGAATATGCATCTAAAACATAACTATATACACAGTTTGTACTGTGAATCCAACTTGACAAGGATATTTAAGACTGCTTTTTGATAAAATCTTTGGTCCCGAATCTTTCCTCAATTACTTAATTGTGTTCTTTGTGTTTTTTATAGAGGGACATCTTTTAAGTTGAGATATTGATGGTCAGTGGATAGCAGCTATGATAGAGACTGCTGTGACTTATACAGGAAGAAACTTGAGAGCACTGTTATTCACCTTGGAAACTGTAATATAGAAGATTTAATATCAAGGTGGCTAAAGTACAGAACAATCTTGTAGATTACAAATACTGAATACAGTTGCAATATCTTGACAGGAAAATAGAATACATTACTGAAATCCACAACATAACACTAATTGATATTGAAAACTAAATTGTCTCCATGAGAGTGGAATCTCTCATATCAATTGTTCTGAAGTTGATGGTTTAACAGCAGAACTATTAAAAGAAACTTCCTATAATACAAAAGACTTCTCAAGACACGTTAGCAAAAATGAAACTAAATTGCTGTCTGAACAAAAGTTATTTTACAATGCCATACTTGAGAGGCTTTTGTTTCTTGATGTTCCAGCAAAGAATTGGCAAAACATTTGTCATTAAACTGCTGTTTGCCACATGGAAACAACAGAAAGAAAAATAACTTTGACTGATGCTACTTCAGGTATTATTGCTACTTTACTTCCAGAAAGAACAGCCCATTCTAATTTACTCTGCTATTCACAAAAGGATTCTCTTTGCAAGGGAAAAGTAGATGGTATGATGCTTCTGTTTGAGATGAGGTACAGTACAATAGAGAAAATATGAGCAGTGAATACACAGAAATTGCAAAGGTTGGGGTAAAAAATGAGGCATGCATGCTCTATTGGATATGTAATGTTAATATTCATGAATGACCAAGCACAAATGAACTGAGAGAAAAACTGGATACAAGTGGAGTCAGATATGGCATGCAGGAAAGGGAACTGTGCTGAAACAGATGTGTAATATGTATGAATGATGACAGTTTGTTCAAGAAGTGTCAAGTAACCTATGCGGAAAGAATCTGTGGAAAAAAGAAGACAGAGGAAGACATGAGAAAAAAGTGGTGAGGGATGACCTCAGGAGGCTGAACCTTACCACAGAGATAGCAAAGGACTTCAACAAGGGGCAAGGAGACCAGTCGACTCATATAAGCATGGAAAAATATACAAAAAATTATGATATACACATATATGTGTATATCATTCTTTTTACTTTTACTTAATGTGTTGTTACTTGCAAATTGATTTTACAAAGTAACGAGAACTTGATACCTTAAGTAAGGGAAATGAGTTTTATTTATTTATTTGAGCAGTTTTACATCTAATTAATTCAGAATTTAGAAGTAGTAAAAAGAAATCTGACACAGTTGGCTTATACTGTACTAAAAGGATGTTGTGTGGTGAGTTTCTTGTTACCTACATCCCAGATAGCAGTTGACAAACTTGTGATGCAGTAACAATCTACATCCAGCATCTGAATCTTGTTCAAATGTCCTATTGCAGTTTTCAAAATAAATTTAATCTGATGGTGAAACTTGCTAGTCAAACTGTTATTTTATTAATTAAAATATTTGTCATCTTTGATGAGAGGTTACAAATAGTTTAGCCATTAATGTATTTACAACTATATACTAAAATTAGTCTTGATGTTTGAGAATTGGTGTTACTCTCCTTTAATTGTCATACATATCTTGATAAATCAGGTTCATTCCTCTTATTTGCATATTCATAAGTGGGTTTGTGATTTGTGCAAGGACTCTTGAAGGATCCTTCACACATGACAATGTAGTATTTAGTACACAACAGATTGTGAAAGAGAGAACAGGATGTTCAGCTGGTAAATTATCATTTCTGCATTACATTTATGATTCTGGACACATAACACACCAAATTTACAAAGCAAAGTTCCAATTTAATTGGAAGGTGTAGGGCCATTTGCATGATCACTTAACTGCATATTACTGATGTACAGTTAGTGCATGCATACTGAAGTAGAGAGAGAGGGAGCATACTTTCTGTTATATAAAATACAATGAGAAATAGGTTTTTGCACATTTGTACATTCATTGGTTTCTTGTCCATTTGCCTATCAGTATATTCATTTGATTTTGCTCATTTGACAGTGAAAGAGACCCTAGATTGTCAATTTTGAGAGATGAGACGTGGGAATCAAGGTTTTCAATTTTGGTCTTTGGGGTGGGAGAACACAATTTATCAAATTTGGTGTCAGTGTGGCACATCTTCTAAGGTGTCAATTCTGTAGAGGAAGGAATCCTAGGCTGACAGTCTTTTTTGGTGGAGATCCTAGGTTAAGAAATGAGGAATTCTAAAATGTCAATTTCAGTAAAGGAGGGGATCTTAGGTTACCAATTTCAGTGAAGATGTTAGCACAACCTGGCTTATCAATCTTGGTGGCAAGGATGAGAAATCCTACATTGTCAGTTTTGGTTGAGTGGGTAGGAGATCACAGATGGTACATTTTGATGGACAAAGTGGAAGATCCAAGATGGCCCATTTTGATGGTGAAAGTAGAAGTGTGGCAAACATTCTTTAGGAGGGATTTTTGCCTAACATGCAAATATTCTCGCAATTCCAGAGAGAAATTTTGCCTGCTGCACTAATTGTTTACAAATTTCATTGAACTAAATATGGGAAAATTTTTCTAAATACATATATGTGTGTGTGTGTGTGTGTGTGTGTGTGTGTGTGTGTGTGTGTGTGTGTGTGTGCGTGTGTGTGTGTGTGTGTGTGTGTGTGTGTGTGTGTGTGTGTGTCCACTTGACAACTGGTGTTGGTGTGTTTATATCTCTGTAACTTAGTGGTTTGGCAAAGGAAACTGATAGAATAAGCATCAGGCTTAATAAAAAGAAAAGCACTGGGGTTGATTTGTTGGACTAAAATTCTCCAAGGTAGTACCCCAGTATGGCCGCAGTCTAATGGCTGAAACAAGTAAGAAGAATAAAAGAAGAATACAGAACACAATTATCTTAATGTTTTTTTATCTTAGAAATTCCATACCTAGCAGCCATTTCACATGCAGACTATGTCACTGATAGTGAGACAATGGCTACTTGAAAGCTACAAATCTATTCAAGAGACTCAGAAAGGAATTTGGCCAGCTGTGCTAAGTTTGTATTACAAATTCAGAGAGCTAAGCATTATTAATTTTTCTAAATACATTTATGAATTAAAAAATATATCATTCTCTCTCACTTCCTACACAAACACACACACACACACACATATATATATATATATATATATATATATATATATATATATATATATATATACACACACATATATATATATATATACACACACACACACACACACACACACACAATCTCCCCCTCCCTCTCTATCTATATGACTTCTCCCTCTGTCTACCACAATCTCTCTTACCTACTCATTCATTGACTTCTTGCTTCAAGGGAAAAAAACACACTACTGTCATTCTTTTTCATCATTGATTATCATTATCAATGCAAGCTAAGTAAATATTCTGATTTGCTAAGTCAGTTGTTGTAACTAACCAATTAGCCCTTTCAACTATCTTCTGCCTCTACTTTAGTTCTCTTTGATTCACACCAAAGTACTTTTTGCTCCCAAACTTTATTCCCATGAACTAAATAAAATCTAATTTCTTCAAAGAAATTTTCACTGTGGCAATTTATTCTCCACTATAACCCAGTGTATGCTTTCTCTTCAATCTCAGTCTCTTTCCCCGTTCTCCTTCACCCTCTCCCATCTCTACCTTCCAATATCTTTCCCACTCGTACACTTTCATTGCTTCAAGGAAACAACATGCTGCTATCAGTTTTGTTGTTCATTATCATTATTAATGCAATGCAAGCTAAGTGAAAATTACAATCCACATGTTGTCTTATGACTGCTATTTTAAGCTCTCTTCAATACACACTCAAATTTTAACCATAGTTTCTTCTTACTGATCTGCTCACCTGTCCTACCCTACTATCATGCTCTCCCTTGGCAACTAGCGCTACAAAAGTAACTTCATTCTGATATCCCTTACACAATCTCTTCATTGACATACAAGTACGAAGTTCCTATATGCATGCACCCATGCACATGAACCCTCTCTCCACATGTACTGAAACATTGCCACATATCCCTATAGCTATGTGTGTGCACATGTGTAGTACATACGTTTATGCCATATATATAGGTAATCTTCATCATCATCATCTATTAACATTTTCTTACCATCTTGGTGTGGGTAGGACAATTTGTCAGGGAACCAGAAAGCTGTAGGACTGCATCAAGTTCCAATGTCATTTTTGGCATGGTTTCTACAGCTGGATGCCCTTCCTAATGCCAACCACTTAACAGAAGATATTTATTCTTAAGGTGGCAAGCTGCAGAAACGTTAGCACGCCAGGCAAAATGCTTAGCAGTATTTCGTCTGCCGTTACATTCTGAGTTCAAATTCCGCCGAGGTCAACTTTGCCTTTCATCCTCTCGGGGTCGATAAATTAAGTACCAGTTACGCACTGGGGTCGATGTAATCGACTTAATCCCTTTGTCTGTCCTTGTTTGTCCCCTCTATGTTTAGCCCTTTGTGAGCAATAAAGAAATAAGAATATATTGGATGCTTTTGTTTTTCTTTTTGATGTCACTGGCACTACCACTTTGTAGAGTGTACTGAGTGCTTTTCCCATGCCACTGGCACTAGTGAGGTTGCCATGTAACTTGCAATACAGAAAAGATCAGAAGAGAAGAAAGAAAGGAAGGAAAAAGCTTCCACTACTAAGAATTATTTGGGAGATAAACTGTATGCCAGGTGTTGAAAGGCTGAAGTACAATAGACAAGCACAGGTGTCTTGATATAGAGGAGATATATGGCTGAAGGAGACGAGAGGAGGGTGGTGATGGGATACTAGAGTAAACTCACAAGGAACAAGTTAAGTGAACATAAGACAAGATGAGGATGGTGGATCATAGGTGGGAATATGATAGTGGATGCTTTCATAAGAGTGTCGGAGTGGGAGTAAACAGGTGTGGGTAGAGCTTAGTGTAGTGAGTGAAAAACAAGGATGGGGGTTCAGATGATGGGAAATACCTGTGTACTGAGGGGTGGAGGAGGGAGATATAGGAGTGACTCAGAAAGTAATAGAATGATGTGCAAGGTGTAGGTGTTGTGGAGGGGGAGAGATAGGGATACATAAGAAGCTATAGTAGGTAGGTTATGATGGTAGAGGGTATTGAGGATGATAGCAGATAAGAGAGGTATTTAGAATGGAGTATTGCAGAGGGGAAAAAGAGCAGTAGCTGATGGCTACTGATTGATTGAAATGGTGTGGGTAAGAATGATGAAGAATGGAAGTGGTTCATGAAGTGGGGTGGGATGATTTTAATGAACATGTTGGACAATACCAGAATCACTTCCCTGACATTCAAGGAGTTTATGAGTATGGTACATAAGATGAGCAGGGATCAAGGCTGCTGTAGTTTTGTGACACAAATGGCCTAATCATCTGCAATTAAAATCCAGGAAACTGACCAGTGATCTAATCACCTTAATATATTTGGTGAAGAAAGACAGATGGTTGTAAATGCCAAGTCCCGTTTTGGTCAAGAACGTACCACCTAACATAGATTAGAGATTAATGACATCAAAGTAAAACTAGACAGATTCATAGACAAAAGGCAATTTTGAGACAGAAGACATGAAAGAAAAGAGCTCACAATTAAGCAAAATTCTCATGGAGGCTTGTAACAGTAAAAAAGGAAGAGCTAAAGACTTAAAAATGTAGAGAAAAACTGGAAGTTGCTACAGAACAATTTGTTGAGGGCTACTGACTAAATCTGTGGCTGTTGTAAGGTTCCAGCCACACAAGAATGGTGATGTAGACAGAGCCATAAAAGCCGAGATGAGCCAGGGAAAGCTGAAAGAAAGGAAACAGCAGAGAGCGAATAGCTAGAACAGAATCTAGGTATTAGGTATACTAAGCTTGGGGAAAAGCAGAATGAAGAGAAGCAGTATGAAGATCAGAGGTGTGAGGTGTTCTGGATTGCAAGGGTATGTGCTAGAGAAAATTGAGAAGCCTGTGGAGAGAAGTATATTTGGTATGATAATGGTAGATGAGTCTTCACTGATAATGAAGAGAAAGAGGCATGGAATTGTTACTATGAATGATAACTAAATGAAGAGGATGCATGGAAAAGAGAGGACCTGCCACAAATAGACCCAAGAGATGACCTACCACAAATAGTGGTTACTAATGCTTTGAAAGCAGGGAAGAGCTGGATCATGGAGCATAACTACTGAGATGCTGAACATATCTGATGAGGTAGGTCACATGCAAGTCACAAACATTGTCACTAAGGTAGTGCAGAATGGTACCATACTTAATGACTAGCATAGTATTATCAACATTAACTGCCACTTGGACAAAGGAAATACAATGCAAAAAGAAAATTATGGTTGATGGACCAGGCTATGAAAGTTACTGAAAGAGTGATAGCACAACTTATCAGAAGCAGAATTAGTCGAGATGAGATATAGTTCAGTTTTGTATCAGGTGGTGATACAACTGATATCCTCTTCCAAAGGAAAGAAGTACTTGGATAAGATAAACTGCTATAACATTTCATTCATTAACTAGGTGAAGGCCTACAGCAGACCTACAAGCTCTGTAATCTGGTAGTCATTATGAAACCCAAGGTTAGGCAAATGGATGTTGATGGCTGTGTAAATCATGTACAAAAACAGATAGAGTATGCAAGTAGATATCTACAATGGTTCAGTCTTGTTTATTATAGTCCTTCTGGTCAAAAGAAAAGATTTTAAGATCAGCTGTCCATAGGAACTGTTATATACCAATGACTATGTTTTTATATCTGAACTGGTCAAAGATTTCCAGAAGGAATCCTAGACATGGAAGTAAAACCTAAGACTAAGAGGCCTCAAAGTAAGCAATGTGTCAGGCTGACTTTGTACTATGCCAAATTAACAAACAGGTCAACTTTGATCAATTGCTGTTCCACTATAATTTTCAGGTTCATCCAAAGTACTGCTCACATATTGACAATAGTGTTGCTACAATGCACAAAGAAAAATATTGTAAACATTATCTAAATGAAGTCTATACGGCTGACTGGCAGAGACTCACTAATGTATGCACTATTTATTCTTTTTTTTTTCTTTCAGTCACAACAATAGTTTTTACTCCTCTGATATCAATTCTGCCCAGACCCACTCAAAGTACACATTTACCTCGTCTCTTCTCGTCACCCTATTGTTTCACTCTACCAAACACAATAATACCATTCCCAATCAACTCTCCCCGCAAAATGCTGCCTTCTACTCTCTTCACTTTTCCTACAGAACTTCAAGTTAAATATCAACTAGGAAAGTTTCTAAAGAATATAGGTGCTGTTCTTCTTCCCTTGATTAAGTGCCAAAAAACAAAAGAAAGGAAAAAAAAACCACATCTAATTTGTAAAATGGAGATTATCTAAAGTTCAGATATTTCTTACATTATAACTGCAATTAGAAATCATAAGCTACATGAAAGAATGAATTTCTTATTAATTGAATAGGTTTCCAAAAGCATTTGTGTCTACATTTTACATACTCTCTCTTACATGGTTTCTCTCTCTCTCTCTCTCCCCATCACCATAGCATTTTTTTCTTAATTCTTCATACCAAGGAGATGTTTCTTTGGTAACAATAGAAATCTAATACCGTAATTGCTTCCTTTGTGGCAGTGAAAATCCTCATATCAACATGTTATGTTAATGTATCATATCAACATTCCATGCAAACACTGACAAAGTTAACAGGTTTCATTTTTAATTTACTCATAAACCATCTGGTAGTGGCATGATAAACTATTTATAGCATATAATATAAATAGTTTGATTAAATTAATAAATATCAACATTAGCTACAGAAGCAGTACAACAATGATTCTAAATGTTAATAGGAGTAAACCAACAAGTGAAATGGATGCTCTTCTGTCAATTCTGTAATAGAATATAAGCATTCAAAAACAATCAGTTTGGAGAGAATTAAAAATTCAGATCATGATAAACAAAACTGCAGGATAACCTTTAACAATGGTGGTATTTATATTTTCTAATGGTCAGTAAATCAATGTAGCTGTGACAAGTTATACCAACCATTAGGTTATAATCACTTGTTACAAAAACTGACATAGGATATTAAGCTTTGAATAGAATAAAATCTACATACAATATCAAGCTTTGATTTTGACAACAAAAAAATAATGCATAGAAATCATACACACAGAAGATAAATGTGACAAATAAACTCAGAACAATGAATATAACTGAGACAACCATCATCATTATCATCATCGTTTAACATCCACCTTCCATGCTATCATGGGTGGGATGGTTTCACAAGAGCCGGGCAAGCAGAAGCCTACACCAGACTTCTGTGACTGTTTTGATGGGATTTTTACAGCTGGATGCCCTTCCTAACACCAACCACTCATCAGAGTGGACTTGGTGCTTTTTATGTGGCACAAGCACAGGGGAGGTCAGTTATGGCAAGGTTTTTACAGCTGGATGTCCTTCCAAACAACAACCACTTTACAGTGTGGACTGGGTGCTTTTAAGTGGCACCTGCACTGACAGGGTCAGAAAGTACTTGCAAGACCAAAAAAAAAAACTTTCAAGAGGGGAGGGGGCATTAGAAGAGGTGATCTTGTGTCAGATGATGGAAGGTTATAATGAGACAGAGAGACAGAAACAGGTGTGCTACCACAAAGGAAATACATGGTTACCCAACCTAAGGGAAGTGCAGGAGAAGGAGAGAGTGTGGGAGACAGCAGTATAGAGGTTGTGGCAAAATGCCGGGCATACTCACAAGGGACAGGGATCAGAATATAAATGGAATGGTTGAGTAAAGGAAGAGAGAGATATAGATAATAGCAAGTGCCAGGGCAAACTCTTGAAGTTCGAGCACCATAATATAAGTGGCAGGATATTGCGAAGGAAGAGTGATTAAAGAGTGCGGAGGCTGGGAGTGAGTGGCAAAAACCTGGATATATATAGTCAGGGGGGCTACCGGATAGCAATGATACAGAGGAACAAGGCCATGAGGTCAGGATTGGTGAGTAAGAGCGAGGCATAGTGTATGAAGGAGGAAATGTGAGGAAGAGAAGAGATGTGGAGATGTAGATTGGTTTGTTGGGATAGGGTGAGTGAAAAGATTTCTTGTTAAGTGTAGGTGGAACACACAGGTCGGGGCTAGCAGATAGCAATAATAGTGAGACAGGGTACGTGGCACAGGGCCAAGAGGACAGGATTGGGGAGTGGGTGGTAAGCATAGTGCACGAAGCAGAAATGTGAGGAAGAGAAGAGATGAAGAGACGTAGTTTGGTTTGTTGTGGTGATGTGAGAAGTTTTCTTGTCAAGTGTGGGTGGGACACAGTGCTTCTAGAACTCAGTTTCGCTGACGTGGGCAGGTCTTCTCTAAAACTTTATATTGCCAGACATCTTGGTCCATTGTCATTTCCTCTGAGAGGCCCAACATCCTGAGATTGATCCTTACCACTTCATCTCACATCTTCCTGGGTTTCCTTCTTCCACAAGTACCATCCACTTTCAGCAATCGGCATTTCTTTATGCAGCTGTCCTCATTCATACACATCACATGTCCAAACCAACGTAGTCTTCTCTCTTGCATACTACATTTGATTCCTTTTATGCCCAACTTTCTTCTCAATACATTTGCACTTTGCACTGATGTAGCACATCCAACGGAGCATACTACCGTCATTTCTCTCCAGTCTACGCATGTCTTCTGCATTCAGAGCCCATGTCTCACTACCATGGAATAGAGCCGTTTGCACACAAGCATCATAAATTCTACCTTTCACTCTGAGAGAGAGTCTTTTTTTTCGCTAACAGAGGTAATAGTTCTCTGAACTTCCTTCACCCAATTCTTAATTCTAGAAACAATACTTTCAGAGCATCCTCCACCATTGCTAATTTGGTCACCTAGGTAACAGAAATTATCTACAACCTCAAGAGAGCCTCCTGGGCATTTGAGAAAATCTAAGTCCTGTGTGCTCTTAGTGCTTATCACATACAAAGACGACTTTATCTGTTAATCTACCTGTGCTTCCACTGCACCTCTTACGTATCCATAGTTTACACAGGGTGCAGCAAATGGAATTTTTTCCAACTCCTTTCCTACATACTGAGCAGGGCCATTTACCTGACAGAAAGAGAGTTTTATCTTCTTTCTTACTAACAACAACTTTTGCTAAACTGCTAAGTTACAGGGATGTAAACAAATCAACATTGGTTGTCAAGAGTAGGGGGAATGGCACAAACACACATTTGTATATGAATACAACAGGCTTCTACACCATTTCTGGCTATCAAATTGATTCACAAGGCATTAGTCAGCCTGAGACCTTTCCAAGATGCTGCACAGTGAGACTGAACCTAAGACCACATGGTTGCAAAGCAAGCTTCTTAACAGTCACATAGTCATGCCTGTACTTATAAATAAATTCACCAACATATTATTGTATCATTTAATGTCTCATTAAAATCAGAGTGGTGGGGCTGTATGTCTATATGTATATATACCCACACGTGTGCGTGCATGCGTGCAGAGAAAGAGAGACAATTAACATAAAGTAAGACACAGATAGACAGTTAAAACCTGCAACCACCATTTGTTGACATTCTTTTATCATCAACACGAGCAAGTATAAGGACCCTGCTATTAATAAATTGAAGTCTAAGATCAATTAAATTCAATCAGTTTTAGAAAGCTGTAGAAAATTAGAACTGTAGATCATTATCTTTGCCAACAGATTCAATATGTTTATAAGTCAAGATATTTCTAACAAATTTACATTATGTATAAGAATAAAATAAGCACTGAAATCTTACTTGCTTAAAGCAATATTATCAATCTATCTCTTGTTTTTTTTTGCTTTTTTATTGCCACTTTCTTGATTGTTAATTGATGAATATATAAATAGTAGCTAATTAAAACTTTCAACTTCATTATCTTTAAATTGTTTATCTCTATTAACTACACACTCATAGCTTCTCAAATTCCTTCTAAAACAGGTTATCTGGAAAATATAAATATGCTTGTACATAACTGGAGTTTAATTCAAATATTGTTAGATATCAGAATAGTTGGAGTATCAGACAAAATACCTTTATATTTTGTTCCAACTCTTTATGTTTTGAGTTCAAATTTTGCTTGGGTCAACTTCATTTGTATACTTCTGGATGGAGTGGGAGATGGGCATTGATAAAGTATCAGTGAAATATGGGTGTTGATGTAATTGATGACCAAACTCTCCCCAAAAAGGAAGTGACCTGTTAACTGTGTGAAAGAATTAGTAAAGGCAGAGATATTGTTTTCAGTCATGTTTGTTTGTTTGTACATGGACAAGATATCTCAAGAACCACTGGATGGATTCGAATGAAACTTTCAGGGATCCTTAGCTTTATGACTGGCATGAACTGATTAGATTTTGGGATCAATCCGGTACCAAACAAGGATTCTGGATTATTTTTCCTGTTTTTTTTTTCCACTTAATTTTTGAGAGTGGTCGGGTTCATTTTTAGTATTCTCGTTTGTTAGAGCAGTTGAGTTTATTCCAGATATTCTCATTTTAAAAATTATCTTTAGCTAATCATTGAGAGGACGTTGGTGTTGCCTTGACAAAGGTTTGTGCACTCTGAGTGCTCTTGTTATCATTATTATTCACATAAAAACTGTGGAATTGCAAAAACCAGTAAAGCACAAGGCTAAATACTTCTAATATTTAGTTCCATGTCTCTCTCTACATGAGGTCATGAGTGGCATCTTTGGTGGAATTGTTCTAACAATTTAAAATGCCTTTCATAACAAGTCCAAGTTTCACAGGAATACAACAGGGATGGTAACACAAATGATTTGCAAAGTGTCAGCTTTGTATTCTTATTTATAGTCAGAAGGCAAACAAATCATAAATCCCATTAGGTAGACAGCCCTGCTCAATCTGTAGAAAATGTGTAGGTAGAAACTCCATAAGATGTACCCGGTGTAAGCAATGGACACATAAGAAGTGCAGCAATATCAAAGGAAGGTTAACTGGGAAGTTTTTGTGTGTGCCAGATGCACAGGAGCAATAAACACTGACGTAAAGAAAACAGATTCCATCACATGCTAGGGGAAAAAAACTACCAAGTCAGTAGTGGAGGTGGATGCTCTGAGAGCATAGCTGCTAGAATAAGAATTGCCTGAGCAAAGTTCAGAGAACTCCTATCTCTGCTGGTAACAAAGGGTCTCTCGCTCAGAGTGAAAGGTAAACTGTATGATGCATGTATGCGAACAGCCATGTTACACAGCAGTAAAACATGGGCTGTGACTGCTGAGGACGTGTAGGCTTGAAAGAAATGAAGCTAGTATGCTCCACTGGATGTGTAATGTCAGTGTGCATGCACAACAGAGAGTAAGCACCTTGAGAGAAAAGTTGGACATAAGAAGCATCCAATGTGGTGTGCAAGAGAGATGACTTCGCTGGTATGGTCATATGTTGCGTATGGATGTGGATAGCTGTGTCGAAAAGTGTCACACCCCTAACAGTAGAGGGAACCTTTGGAAGAGGTAGACCCAGAAAGACCTGGGATGAGGTGGTGAAAACACAACCTTCAAACGTTGGACCTCACAAACGCAATGACAAGTGACTGAGACCTTTGAAGATATGCTGTGCTTGAGAAGACCCAGCAAGCCAAGTGAGATCGTAGCCATGGCCGATGCCAGTGTCACATAACCAGCCCGTTTAAAAGTACCCTTCAATCCTCAGGCAATATGCTGTGCTTGAGAAGACCTGTCGAGTCAAGTGAAATTGTGGTCGTAGCAGATGCCAGTGCCGCCTGACTGACACCCGTGCCATGTATATATATAATAATGGTTTATGTTTGAGATTTGAAGCTTGTATTTGTAACAAGAAGGAAGTGTAGATGTAATGGACATATTGTGCAAATGTTTTTCACTCCTGCTTCTTGTCTATTAAGCAAGGCTATTTTTCCCAGTCTTTCATAGAAAACATGTCTAGCTATGGAAAAATAAGACCTTGTTTAGAAACAGGTCATGTTTGGCAACAAGTGCAGCGCACTGTAGAAAATCTGCTTCAACAAATTCTATGTGATTCATGCAAACATGGAATAGTAGACATTATACGATGACAATGGTGATGATGTATACATTTCTTTTACTCTTTTATTTGTTTCAGTCATATGGCTGCGGCCATGCTGGAGCACCGCCCTTAGTCGAGCAAATCGACTCCGGGACTTATTCTTTGTAAGCTTAGTACTTATTCTATTGGTATCTTTTGCCAAAATGCTAAGTGACAGCGACATAAACACACCAGCATCAGTTGTCAAGTAATGCTAGGGTGACAAACACAGACACACAAAAACATACACACACTCATACATATATATGACAAGCTTCTTTCAGTTTCCATCTACTAAATCCACTCACAAGGCTTTGGTCGGCCTGAGGCTATAATAGAAGACACTTGCCCAAGATGCCATGCAGTGGGAATGAACCTGGAACCATGTGGTTGGTAAGTAAACTACTTACCACAAAGCCACTCCTGTATATATATATATATATATATATATATATATATATAAAACTTTAATTTCCAAATGCTAAGATGATTTATAATTAAAATATGTACTCTTGTAACTACCTAGTAGTGATTTAATGTCCTTTTTTAATATATATTAGTTTGAAGAGTGCTAAGTATATTATCAATGTGAAGATGGTAATTACATGACTTGATGCTGCACCAGTGAAAAATCATTCCATGGTAGTTATCAAATTTTTCCCTTACATGCACCTTATAAAAAACACATTTCTTTTCACTAAAATATTAAAACAACTCTTCCAATAGTTCTCTTCACATCAGTTTTCAAAAAGATAAGCATTTGTTTTCAGTTATGGAAAAAGAGTGAGTGAAATCCTGACAAACATATACTTCAAAGTACCTTCATTACACAGCTGTTTTATATATGTTATTTGATTAAAAAGGGAAAAAAACTGCAATGATGCAAAAATATTTAAAAGTACACTTATTGCACTAGTTGGAAGATATAAATAGATAAGTGCAATGTCGAAAATCAATAGTTTCATTAGCAAAACCTGAAGGTAAACTTAGGTTTCAGAAAGAACAAATACTTTTCAAATATTATCAGCTTTGACAAAATTTTTGAAAAAAAGCCATCAATTATCACTAAAACTCTTTTAAACATTATGTAACTGTTCCATCAGATTTCCTTATATACCTTAGGAAATTCATTACACATCCATGGAGGTTATTTACTACACATACTTTTCCAATTTTTCTTGCTCAGACTATTTTGTGACCAAAGGTTTTCAAAAGTTGGATCATTTTGAAGCTCCTTTTCATACATTTCCTAAATTTTTCAAAATTTCTTTTACCCTTCTCCTTTTAATGATCTTTAATGCTAGGTTTTGGATAAAATTTGTCACTGTAGATTATAATTAAAAAGTGGGGAAAAACACATTAAGTTCCTCAAATCTTGAAGCAGCTTTATGATGGACTAAGTAATCACACCCTTCCCTGAGACACTGTTATGTTATCGATCTAAATATTGTAAGTCACAAACAAAACTAGAAATCAATAATTGTTCAACTTTCACACAACCCCAATACTAAAATTATAAAATAAAAGACTGAGATGTTTAACTAATAGATATACATATTTCTTCACAGCAATAATCAAACTCAAAAACAAAAAAGATAATATATATTACAAACACCTAACCATACTCACCTACAATTAACCGTTCATCATTTGGTATTTCTTTGAAAATTTTCTTGTAATCCTCACTGCGTGATTTATAGGTAGGACTTAAAACCTACAATTGAAAGAAAATTTACGGATATTAGTTCATGGCTTCAGAAAATTTTCTTATGAGAACTCACAGACTTGGAAATATATTAGAAATTAATTTTCTCAATAATCAACAAATGTCTAAAAGAAAGGTATATTAGGTGAAACTTCATCCTGCATAGAACAAATAAATATGACACCCATTAAGTTTATTTACATTATTTGCAACCAAACAAAAGCTTATTTATCTATCTTTCCAATAAAACAACAGAATTTTATGGTCTCACATACAGTGAGAAAGAGTGACAGAATGAGAGAGAGAGGTAGAAAAACCAGATATGCACACTGGGGATAGTGACCCCAGAATGTTATACAGTACCATTTTACACAACAAAACACTGTGCAAGTGATTCCAATGAAATGTGAACTATAAATATATCTGAATTTGTGCTGAATTTGTGGGTGGGCTATTTCCAAATAATCATTTAGTAAATTTTCATTCCATATGTTACCTAAATTAGCATGATGAGGGCTGATTAACAACAGCACCAACAACAAATTAATACAAATTGGATTATTTAAAACGGTGTCTGTCAATTTTGAATCTCTTTCTCTCTAGGTCAGAGAGAGAGAGAGAGGGGGAGAAAGGTCCTCCCTCTCCTTTTGCTCTCTGACCTAGAGGATTTGTATATCTTAGTGCTTCTTTCTCATCCAGTTATCTACATGGGTTGGGCATTTTCAATGAATTTTATCACTTGCATGAACAACTGAAATAGGTTTCACAGCTGAATATAGCTATATAATTGAAAGTAATTGGAAGAAACGCTTATTAAAATACAGTAATTAATGTAATTTGGATTTCAGTTCAACATTAATGTTAGCACCAGACCATAACTTTTAGAACTATTAAGTTGAAGGCCAAAAACTTTAATGACAGAGTCACATGCACTTCCAATTACACTCACACACATACACCTTTACACATATAATAAGATTAAACAACTGAGAATGTATAGAAATATGACAACATACAACTCAATCGCAACCTAATTCACCAGGCTTCCTAAGAAACAGGTCTGGTGCAACTTTGAACAAAGACACGATTGTTATTCAAAAAGAAGTCAAAGAAAGATTTAACTGTAAACAAAAGATTGATAATATGAATTCAAGTATGTATTTTAAAGTTATCAGAAATACTTTTATTAATATACAAGTAAAGAATGAAGAAAAGATAACTAATAACTTAAAATACAATATTAATACTAATTATTCAATTTTTTTTTAAACGGTTCACACACATACACGCATGCATATACATATACTGGTTATGAAGTTTGCTTGCTAATCACATGGTTTCAGGCTCAGACCTACTGTATAGCATCTTGGGCAAGTTTTCTACCCTAACTCCAGACTGACCAAAGCCTTGTGGGTGGATTTGGTAGATGGAAACTTAAAAACTTGTTGTGTATACACGTGTGTGTGTGTGTGTGTGTGCATGAGTGTGTCTCCTTGTCTTGATATTGTGTGACGTAAATGA
Organism: Octopus bimaculoides; assembly: GCF_046866305.1. Classification (NCBI taxonomy): domain Eukaryota; kingdom Metazoa; phylum Mollusca; class Cephalopoda; order Octopoda; family Octopodidae; genus Octopus; species Octopus bimaculoides. The sequence goes on along the minus strand of NC_142932.1, from coordinate 100,615,929 downwards.
ATGTCATGTCACTTCTAATATTCTGTGGAAACATGCCTGGCTATGTGGAAATATTTACCTTGCTTGGAAACAGGTATGGGTTGGTGATGAGAAAGACAACAAGCTGTAGAAAATCTGCCTCAGCGAAGTCCATCTCTGATCCATGCAAGCACAGAAAAGTGGACGTTGAAACAATGATGATGATAATGATAAATTTGACAATTTGTATTTGATGGGTCCGTGAATTTAGAACTTTTTCATGAATTATTTAGAACGACTATAATACAATCAGATAATAAATCAGAGATGCTCATCTTTACACTAACCATAGAATAAAGTAATCTAAGAAATATTTGCTGTGCAGAGATAATTTAGGTGAGTGGTTTATTAATTATCCACAGAGCTCATTAATTAATGTGAAATCATTTTAAATTACACAAGTGGACAGAAAATGCTTGTATAGCCATTGAATTCATAACGTGGTTTCATAACAACAAAGTAGTTGTTAATTTAAATGAAACATTGCCAGCATTCACCTAGAATAACATTCACTTACATACCAATGGGGACCTATAGTTTAGTTACTGTAACATATATAGAAACATGTATCAGCTCAATCTACTTCTCTGCAACTGTGTATTGAGTACTTAGTTGTTTACATACAGTAACCATTAAACCATGAACATTCCACCAACACCACCTTCATGCACAAACAACTGCTCTAAAATTTCTGACTGCAGTCACACATCCTGGGTTCCTAATTCTGGTCTCACCTTCTGTCTGCTAAAGCAATAGGAAAGGTAGCCTGTCTAGGTCTAAAAACAAATACCATCCATGCTATAATACCATCAAAAAATCCAGCACATCCATGCTGGTAACAATGTAAATGAAGGATGAAGTCTGTAAAACAGATAAAGGTTTGGAGGGAATATATTTTTTTAAAGAAAAAGGAAGAATATTTCTGAGTGTCAACTTTGTTGAAATGTTACCAAACAAATGAATAATGGTAATAAGAATTTAGAATTGAAATGTCAATTTAGTTTCAGATGTAATAAATGATTTATCATCTGTCCTGGGTAAGACTTGAAACAGCATCTGGTTGTGAGACCCTGATTTTGGAGTAGAACCACATTCTTAGCCATTACTGTTCCAAAGTCTACTCTGACCAAGAGTAGTAGCACCTGTCTGGGTCCCAGCTATATGTTAATTAGCATGTTATGGAAAAAAATTCCAAGCACAAACCCTTGTGAATGTCTTAAGAAAGGAAAAGGTTAGGGGAGTCCACCTTGACAGCAAATTTAAGAGTGGAGACCCTCAGGCAATCTGGTGCCCTCTTTCATACCCTTTCAGCAACTCCAGAGTAGGTGGAGCTCTCCGCCAGCCCGATGTAAAACCTATAACTTGCTGGTCACTGCAGCTATCTTAGCTCACTGAGCCATTGTGATCAGACCTTCAAATCTAAAGAGCAGGACCAGATTGTACAGACTGACTCTCACTTTAAAACTACAAAGTGCAGGCTGGAACAAAAGCTCTGCAGCATCAAGAATCAGTGTACATAGCCATTTGAGGGCATACCACTCTTGAACATAACCTTTGGATATGAAGAAACTGTCATCGTCAATTGGGTTTGTAAAATGGCATCAAGGTAGATATCTATAACTTTAAAATTCATTTACCAAAGGCAATTAAGACATTAAACACTAGACACACATCAAGCCCTATTACTACAATTCACTGTTTTGTCTCAGTGGACAAAACTGAAATCTGCTTGCTTCAAACTGAGTAACTAGCAATACTTTTTTCCTATTTCATGATTGGATGATTAAACACACGCAAGAAGTGGAAAAACTCCCTTCTGCAATTATTTGCAAATGCACAATTTAGAAAAGCTTATCCTACAAAAGAAAATCGAGTTATACAGAGTTATAACAGAAAGAAAAGGAGATCATATCTATTTTTTCTTGTTTTCTTTTCTCTACAGTGACAGACTAATTTGAGGTTTGAACTTTTTTTCTCATTTATTTACCACTAGCCTATCGCTGGTTGATGAAAAACAAACTATAAGGCAAGTTTGGATTCAATCAGTAATATACTACACTGAATACCTTTGTACCTATATCATCTCATTCTTTCAGTCAATTTCTCAGTTATTTTATCAATGTTTGAAAGATGAAAGTCTAAACTGACCTAGTTGAAATTTGAACCCACTCAAACTTGTCAATATTAAGTAGCAATTCCAACATTCTTACAAATGCATTGAATAGATGTATATGCAATCCCTAAAATTGAACAACTTGTATTATATTCAATGTGTGTTAATGGAGGACCTTCTTTGTTAATCCCAGAAAAATAAAAGAGGAATTTAGTTGGGGGGAGGGGCAGTGAACTTGGGAAAGTGAGGCACTAAATTAGATTTGTGTGTGTGTGTACCCTTGTCTAAACATCACATGATGATTGTAAATATCATTGTCTTATAAGCAAGGTTGTTCCTTGCGATTCTTCTGAGAAAACAAATCTATCCATGGGAAAATACCGTCTTGCTTGAAAACAGGTGAGGTTTAAGAGGCAGGAAGGGCATCCTGCTGTAGAAAATATGCCTCAACAAATTCTGTTTGACCCATGCAAATATATAAAAGTGGACATTAAATGATGATGATGATACTCAGAATGCTCCATATTCTACTTTCTCTCAGTCATATTGTACATCATCATCATCATCATTTAACGTCAGTTTTCTATGCTAGCATCGGTTGGATGGTTCGACCGGGGTCTGGGAAGCCAGGAGGTTGCACCAGGCTCCAGTCTGATCTGGCAGCGTTTCTACAGCTGGATGCCCTTCATAACACTAACTACTCCGTGAGTGTAGTGGGTGCTTTTTACATGCCACTGGCACAGGGGCCAGAGGAGGCTGGCAGTGACCACAATCGGTTGGTTCTTTTTACGTGCCACCGGCACGGAAGCCAGTCAAGGTGGCACTGGCATCGGCCACATTCGAATGGTGCTTTTTATGTGCCACCGGCACAGGTATCACAACTACAATTTCCATATGATTTTTATTTTGATGTTGATGTACTTGACTCAATAGGTCGCCTCAAACACAGCAGGTCACCCTACGATCCAAGGTAAGCACAGCAGGTCGTCCTACGATCCAAGGTACTTTTGAATGGGCTGGGGCTGGTTATGTGAAACTGGTGTAGGATACAGCCGTGAACTCAGTTTATTTGCCGAGTCTTCACAGTCACAGCATATCTCCAGAGGTCTCGGTCTTTCGTCATTGCCTCTGTGAGGCCCAACGTTCGAAGGTCATACTTGACCACCTCATCCCATGTCTTCCTGGGTCTACCTCTACCCCAGATTCCTTCAACTGTTTAGGAATGGCACTTCTTCACACATCTCTCCTCATCTATCCATAGTACATGACCATACCAGCCCAAACATCTCTCTTGCACGCCACATCCGATGCTTCTTATGTCTGACATTTCTCTCAGGGCGCTTACACTCTGTCATGTGTGCGCACTGACAGACTATAAAAATATCTAGTTCAGTACTGTACTGTCTTGTCCATCTCCATTTCCAGTAAAGATAGATTATAATGAGATCACTTTGGTCTGATTGTTTAAATGCTTAATGAAAATATTATTTTGAAAAATGAAAAAAAAAAAATGAATGGCAATGTTAAGATAAGAAATCCCAGAGTAAACAAATAAACACATATTAAATGTATATAATACAAGTTGTATTATTGTAGGAATTGTATGAGTGTTTAGTCAATGCAGTAGTAAATATTCTAGAATTGCTACATAAGAGACAACACTGAGTTTGAATTTCGCCTGGGTTAGTTTAGACTTGCTTAACTGAAATGGGAAAATGTGGCATAAATTGGTAGATACTTTAACACAAGATAAACTCTGCATATTATTATGTGGGTTCGTTATACAACTTCATTCAAATTTAAAACATTTGAAGCACAAAAAGGAATAAAATTATATATCAAGAATAACCAGCACAATGTCCATGACAATAATGGTGCAAAACTAAAGACTTAAGAACATTTCTCTTTTCAGGTACTTTGGTGATTAAAATACTGAAATCTTAAGGTTTTCAAATAGTCAGAAAATATATAAAGATTATAACGAGTATATTTTAAAATTAATTATGCTTAGACACAATAGATGTTATCCTCATAAATTATGCAATAACTTTATTGTATTTTCAATAACAAGTTGGTTTTGATAAAACAGATCTAATAAGCTTGTTTTAATATTGTTTCCTACTCTCCAGCTTTCTGTAATTTTATATTTTCTCTTCTTTTGGGTGGGAGGAATTTTATTTACTTTAAAAACATAAGATGATTCTGCAACCAAAAAAAGACAAAAGAACTCCAAATTTCAATTGTTTTTCTATTTTGCTGCCTTTGCCACTTTTCTTAACTGTTGCTTTTGATTTCTTAGAAATATTTTTTTCAGATTTACATTGATAAACATCAAAAATTATAATTATAGAAAAATATATTTTTATATCTTTTTTTAAAGAGGCAAAAAATGTAACTGGAGTATTTAAATTTCTTTTTCTTCTCTCTTTTTTTTTTTTTTTGCAAAATCAGTCAAGGTCTCATGATGTAATGCTTAGCACTCTGGACTTTGAATCCAGGGATCTGAGTTCAAATCTCGGTGAGACCTAAGAGTGTTACTTTTAGGCGTAGGAGTGGCTGTGTGGTAAGTAACTTGCTTACGAACCACATGGTTCCTGGTTCAGTCCCACTGCGTGGCACCTTGGGCAAGTGTCTTCTACTATAGTCTCAGGATGACCAAAGCCTTGTGAGTGAATTTGGTACATAGGAGCTGAAAGAGGTCCGTCATATATGTGTGTGTGTGTATATGTTTGTGTGTCTATGTTTGTCCCCCCAACATCGCTTGACAACCAATAACATAATCCCAACAAAATAACATAACCACCTTTAAAATGAAAAAAACAAAACCGACGTATACGACTGGTATGTAAAATATATTTGTGTACTTTTTCTGTTTATTCTTAATCTTCGTGTTTTTGCAAGATTGAAAAAAAAGTTTCGGAAAGCTAACATTTTAAAATTCTTCGGGAAGCGACACTGTGATAGTTTCTATATTTAACCGTGCGGGTATATTCCTATTTTTGCTCCTGTTCTCTTCTACTTCTCTACTAGAAATGTTTACTTTGGAATTTACTTCTATTGAGAAAAAAAAATCGTGTGCATGTTATTTTGAACGAAAGTTTTCTTATGACGGCTTCTCTTCACTGTCTAGAAATCTACGGATGCACATACGCACATAACAGAGAAAAATCAAACAAATATGGACGACTTGCTCCGAAACACCACCAAGTGGGGAATGTACATACATCAAGGTATATTTGTAGAAAATTACACAAAAAATTATTAATTTTCCTGGAAGTTAAGAAGAATTTAAGTGGACTCTGTTGGAATTTCCGAAAATTGTCCCCCATCCCCATTCCAAAACACTTTCACCGGAAATTTTTGTATATTCGGATTCTACATAGTAAATACTATATGCATAGAAAATTTCATTAAAAAATATTCATTTTTCTGAAAATTATGACCTCCCAAAGTCTGGGGGGTAAAACCCTGTAGTTATGCCAACATTTTGTTGACCAGTTCATTGCAAACGAAAGTTAGAAATGCATTCAATCAATTTCTCGCACAAATCACAATTTTCATATTTCCTGCGCCACATTAATTCACATGCTCAATTGTCAACAGACAGGTAAAATTTCCAGGTGGATAAAACAGTAGAACACAGTGTTTAACAAGTGGTTTTAATATATTTGTCATCACGTGCTTTCTTGCAGACAAAAGAGTTCTTATGTTCCAGATTCTGGACAATATAGTCAGAAATATAAACAAAATGTGATGGGTGCTAAACTAGACCCTGAAAGTTATGAAGGAAAAAAAAATAGATCGTGTGAATTTTCCAGCAGTCCTCTCCTCACCCCTTCGGAAAACATTTTCTCCACAAATTTCTTTATAATCGTACTCTATGCTGTTTGAAATGCCAACGAAGGATAGCCAATGTGCTTCTGTAAGATTTTATCAAAAGATATCCATTTTCCTGGAAGTTATGAGGGGGGGAAAAACGGATCGTGTGAATTTTCCAAAATCCTCTCCTCCACCCCTTCGGAAAACATTTTCCGGCACTGTCATGGTATTAGCTGTCAGAAGTGAAAGTAGAAAAATCTGACAAGGAACGTTACTGCTGGTTTGAGTTGATTCTTTGGCTACTGACAGCTAATACCATGACTGGCTGGAGCGAGCTATCTGTCTGTCTCTCTCTCTCTCTATCTATCTATCTATCACTCGAAAGTTATTGGAACAAATTTGACACCTATATCCATGCGTTTGAAAACACAGAGAGTATAAGAGTACTACTAAAGCAGAGTGGTCCCGCGCTAGCTAGTCGTGAGTGGTCGATCCTATTATTTTAAAACTTTAAACTTCATTTGTTTTCTATTTTGATAAATTCTCTCTGTCGAAAATTATATTTTTATATTTTAAATAATTTGCAATTTCAGAAAATATATTTTTATATTAAATTTGCGTTTTCTAATTTGATAAATTCTACGGACACAAACAGAGGTGAACGAGTGATAGATAGAGAGAGAGAGACAGACAGACGGACAGATAGCTCGCTCCGGCCAGTCATGGTATTAGCTGTCAGTAGCCAAAGAATCAACTCAAACCAGCAGTAACGTTCCTTGTCAGTTCTACTTTCAATTCTGACAGCTAATACCATGACAGTGCCTATCCATTTTCCTGAACTTATGAGGAGAAAATCGGATCTTGTAAATTTTCCGAAAGCCCCCCACCCCCGTTCGTTTGCACAATTTTTTTGTTTTCATATTCGTTTTCTACACATTTTTTTTTTACACCCAGTAGGCTTTTTTTGTTTTCGTGACCGTGTCTTAAACTGTACATTAACCCCATCATATTTTGTTTCTTTCTAACTACATTGTCCAGTGTGTCCTCTCGATTTTAATTTTAAGACAATATGTTTGGTTTGAAAGCAATTTGGCTGCTATTTTTAGCAAGTTGAGCAACTACGTAGAAGATTCCCTCGTTAGTTACTGCGGGTGAGCATAAAGTTAATGCGAATATATAAAAAAGCGAAACTTTAGGTATAAAATGTTTAACCAAAGTATTTAGTATCAACTTACCGGATATAAACATCATTTTTATATTTCCCAATTGTGCGTAATTTTAAAATTGTGGTATTTTATTTTTTTTGGTTGTGGTACGTGGAATAACAAAAACGCAGTTGAAACTTATTTGCAAAAAGAAAACATTACATAGTTTCGGCTTTACGTTCTGGCTTCAAATCCCGCCGAGGTCAACATTGTCTTTCGGCCCTTCGGGGTCGGATAAAATAAAGTACCAGTCAAACATGGAATCGATATAATTGTCTAGCGCCAATCTTAACAAATTGCTAGCCTTGTGCCCAAAATTGAAACAATTATGTAGTCTCGCTTTTTGTATTTTTCTTTCTAGAGTTAATGACAACTTTGAACAAGCGATATAGAAAATACAAAATACATTAGGATCTTTGTAACTTTTGAATAATTTTAACAACGTACAATATAAACAAGGTTATACTAATGATCCAGAAAATTAAATCAAAGAGCAGATACACAAAGAAATTATTGCAAATATTTTGTAGACAAATCATTAATAGTTCCCGGTATTGCTTCCCCCTTTAACATTTCAATTATCTATGGGTTTTTAACCGAACTTCAAATAACGAAGCTGACAGCGTCAGCTAGTTTGACCGAGTGAAATAAAAACGTCAAAGAAAATACACTTGGTACGTTAAAAACAACACTGTAAGCGCGTTGGCTGAATAACCAACCAAAGAACGAACTGGTCCCTGCTTTTACGAAAACTGAAGATGTTCAAACGCCGGTACAAACGCGTACAGTTTAACATGAAATTTATTGTTAAAAAGCGAAAGTAAACGGCGATAGAAATCAGAAATGACGACAGTAGAATAGCATAATTTCATTGTATTAAAAAAAGCCTGAAAACTATGCACAGAACGTACATATAGCTTTTACACGGTCTTTTGAATCTATTTTGCCACATATGTTCATGAATCTACTTTTGTTGTTGGCACTCCGTCGCTTACGACGTCGAGGATTCTAGTTGATCCAATCAACGGAACAGCCTACTCGTGAAATTAACGTGCAAGTGGCTGAGCACTCCACAGACACGTGTACCCTTAACGTAGTTCTTGGGGATATTCAGCGTGACACAGTGTGACAAGGCTGGCCCGTTGAAAGAACGGAGAATAGGAATTTTGCTAGAACTGACAGTACCATGGGAAGAGAACATCGACAATGCAGAGAACCGAAAGGAGTAGAGATACGAAAAACTAATCGAAGAGTGCAGAGAACAGGGATGGACTGTCGAGTACTACCATCTGGCAGTGGGGGCTAGAGGCTTCATTGAAAGAAAAATGACAGCGCTATTCAAGAGAAGATTTACGTTTTCAAGCTCAGAACTGAGAAAACTGATAAGGAGGATACAGGAGGCGGTCGAAAAAGCCAGCTTCTATATATGGCTGAAGCGGGAAGACTAAATATGGCTTGAAAGTCATAACATGCCTAGGTGAGACAGGCTGACACTGAAGTGGCTTTGCTGATTGACAGGTGACGGTCTCGGTTAGAGCATGCGTGGGCTAAGATTACGCGCCCTCCATTATCAGTTAAAGTTTAGACAGTGTCACGTGACAACTTGCTGGGGCAGCCTGCTGGAGCGTAGCGGCATGTATAAAAAGGGGAATTTGACAAGCCAGTCAGTCGGACGCTGACACTCGTTGATGCTGCATCGAAGAGGCCAGGGAATAGAAGAAAGAAGACATGCACCCAACACCAGAGCTGAAGACACCTCCGAAAGGGGGGCCCCGCCACGTCAAAACGGTAGAGTAATAGGGGCCGAAACCGGACGTGGTTCCTCCTGATGATGTCTTGAGCTAACTGGATCCTATAAAGGAGCTGTTGTGGTAGCAGACCGCGAAACATGGTTGAAATTCCAGGTACAACAGAAACAGGAAGTAAGAGTGAGAGAAAGTTGTGGTGAAAGAGTACAGCAGAGTTCGCCACCATCCCCTGCCAGAGCCTCGTGGAGCTTTATGTGTTTTCGCTCAATAAACACTTACAACGCCCGGTCTGGGAATCAAAACCGCGATCCTATGACCACTGGGCCATTGCGCCTCCTATATTCATGAAGATACGATGTAAATAATACAACTCTCGTTCAACATTATGTGGCTTAAACATAAGAAACCCATCAATCAGATATCAAATGTGCCCTTGTGGCTTTTCACTTCTGTTGTTGGTTATACTGCACTGCAGCAGTGTACCCCTGCTGTTATTTCAGAAATGCTCTTGTTATTACTAAAAGATACATAACTAGGTGTCTGTCTGTGTTTGTAAAATTATGGAGTTTCACTAATGTCAATTCTAGCGCAAGTTACTTCCACTCTACACTAAACTGCATGCCAGTCCGTTCACGCGCTTTACTATTGTTGTTTTGTTTGAATTGAAAGAAAAATGCAAAGAAAGAACCGGATTATTAAAGCTGGATCTGAGCTAGGATCTAAATTATTAGAAACTGGAAGCAAATGTATAAGAAAGAAAACTAGATTTAGCTCTTTTTGATCATATTGGTCAGTTGCGAAAGTATACAAGAGCCAAGACATTTTCGTGAGTATAAATTTTTAATTATAGGCGCAGGAGTGGCTGTGTGGTAAGTAGCTTGCTTACCAACCACATGGTTCCGGGTTCAGTCCCACTGCGTGGAACCTTGGGCAAGTGTCTTCTACTATAGCCTCGGGTCGACCAAAGCCTTGTGAGTGGATTTGGTAGACGGAAACTGAAAGAAGCCCGTCGTATATATGTATATATATATATGTGTCTGTGTTTGTTCCCCCATCATCGCTTGACAACTGAAGGTTTTGTGTTTACGTCCCCGTAACTTAGCGGTTCGGCAAAAAAAGACCGATAGAATAAGTACTAGGCTTACAAAGAATAAGTCCTGGGGTCGATTTTCTCGACTAAAGGCGGTGCTCCAGTACGGCCGCAGTCAAATGACTAAAACAAGTAAAAGAGTAAGAAAATAATCGTTGTCTGACTCTATACACTAATACAGTAGCAAAGGAGGCTCTCTACACGATTATTCGTCCTGTTAGAAAAAGCAGCCAAAATTCCCAACTGTTTTATGAAAAGGAAAGATAGCAGATAAATGTAGTCGTCAATACACTATCTGAAACCAGCTCACTCTCAAGGCTAACCTGAGACGAAACAACACCATATCAGAAATAAATTTCAGTGGTATTTAGAACTGGAAATAAGTCTCTTTTCAAGGCTTATGCACGCATGTATGAAAGTAAGGTATTTATGGCCGACTAATAAGCTAGATTTCATTTAAGAGCTGCTATTCATAGAACTTTTTAATTTTTTTACCGATTGCATATTTCAAATTTTACTCCTTTTTCAATAGAACTTCTTGAATAGCAAAACAATCCTGAAGATACAAAAATTAAAAATAAGATTAAATACACTCGAAAGGTAATGGACCCTCGAGAAATATTTATCAACATTTACTAACCATTAAAGATCAAATGTCAACGCGTCATTTTATTTCGACATGTTATTACTGACATAAATCTTTAAGTAAAAATTTACTTAAGAAAAATCCGTTCTAAGTTGTTTGGTTTTATAAGAATGTCTATTTATCGCTGTCATGACAACATCGCGTTTTTACGTTGTGCTTATTTAAAACATTAATTATAACCGCATCATATCCTATCGTCTGAACAACAATACTTTTCTATCTGAACCAATCAATAATTTTATCATCTTCCGATTTATGAACATGTAACAGCGTACAATAAAAGTGAAACAAACTGAGAAGAAATGCAATGAAAGAAAATGGAAGAAAAAGATCTTAATCGTTAACAATCGGCAATGACTAGAAAATCGTCTCCATTTGTTTCTTGTAAGGAAAAGTCTTATTAATGTGGAGGCGACCAATTAAGACTGTTTATCAGTCCTCCATTTCGCCCACAAATCAACTGAGTCCACTGTCTAGACACTGACAAAAAGCAACACAAAATCGAATATTACAATTATCATTTTCTTACATCGGGTATTTTCCAATTTAAATTTTATTAACGATTTTAACTTTCATTCACTGCGCTTCTTTACAATTTGTTTCACATCTTTGTCAGTCATTAAAATTCTACGCAAAAAAAGTCATAACTTTACGACTTTTCTTTTTGACAAGAAAAGTGAAAGTAGAAAAATGCGCGCGTGTACGTTTGTATTTATGTGTACGCATGTGAATTATATGACTTCATAAATCGAAAGATGACCAATAATTTGTCTACAATAACACTTTAATGATGCCCAATGCAGATAACTTCGCCAGAACTTGTAAATTAATAACCGACACTGACTAACGATATAACCTATTACCTAACATCTCGCAAAATGCAAACCAGGGCCTGAACTTAGTTTCTCATGAAAATAAAAACTTTATATCAGGTGTACAGCTATGAGCCCAAGATTTATAGGCTCTGCTTATAACAAAGATGGTTAGTATTTATGAACGGCGCTGTTGCTTTTCAATTCACTTGCTACCACATGAACAAACACTTATACAAACACTTCGTTTCCAGTACCCTATGAAAATTAAAAGTGTTTACCTTATCAAAAGTGTCCTGACGATGGATTTGACGAATTACTGGAAAATAGATCCCTGTGGTATTTGTAACAGATAATGATGAACTCTTTTTTTTTTTTTTTCCTTTTTTTTCTACAAAAGTCCAGTCAGTTTTTGACCTGGAAACCAAGTGTAGCATCAAGTTTCTGGGAATTCTAAGAAAACAAAATCATAACACTTCACATACCTTTTCGGCGGTTTTCGAAAATTCTACGTAAGAAAAGTCATAACTTTACGACTCTTCCTGAGACGGTTTCTAAGACTCGGAAATGAGCCATAAATTGTTTTCTATTTTCTCGTTGATTTCTTTAATATTTTGCCATCGTCAGTGACGACATCAACAAAAGTGAAAGTAGAAAACTGCGCGCGTGTGCGTTTGTATTTATGTGTGCGCATGTGCATTACTATTGTTCACGTTTACACGTTTCATAAATATGAGGAATCTTCCACTCATTTCAATCATTGGATTTCGACCATGCTGGGATACCGCCTTCGGAAGTTTTGGTCGATCGAGTTGACCCCGATACTTATATTTTAAAGCTACGTTACGGAGTCGTAAACAAGCCAAAGCTGGTTGTCAAGCGGTGGTGAGTAAACAAACACACAAATACAAACACATCGGCCAGGGGTTTTGTAGAAGACACTTGCCCAAGGTGCTAAACAGTGGGACCAAAACCCGAGTCATGTGGTTGGGAAGCAAACTTCAACCACCCCTGCACCTACAATGGGACCGAAACCAGAGTCGTGTGGTTGGGAAGCAAACTTCTTATTACACAACCACCCCTGCGCCTACCCTATAGGAGAGGCGGAAATGATCTAGTTTTCAAAAAAAAAAAATTGGGGGGGGGGGGTTGTACTTGTATGTTTTAAAACCTCAAAGATTATGATTATGCAAAAAGACAAAAAACAAAAATGTTTTCAAAATTTGATTTTTTTTTTTTTTAATTTTCCCCTTCCTCTTTTTCGTAATTTTTCCTTTTCGACTTTTTTTTTACGAAAAAATTTCCAGCTGTGATTTAAACATCGATTATGATTCCAAGGGGAAAATGAAAATGTTACTTTTCTACTTTTCGCCTTTTCCTTCAATTTTCCATAACTATTTCGTTTATTTCTTGTATTTAATTTTTTCAAATATTATACAAAGAATTTCACGATATCCAACCATTTGATGGTATTTCGTTTTGAATATTTTTTATACAAATGTTGACAGAGGGGAAGGACAATTTTTGTTTTTTTTACTCAAATTGTAATCTCTGATGTTTAAAACATACAAATCAGAAGCGCCGTTTTAGTGGACCAGATCATTCCTACCCCTATTTCTACAGAATCAGTAATATTATATTGCAAATGATCATTGAGACATAATTTTTACTTGCTGTGTAAATGTTTATCTGATGATAAGCAGTGAGAATTAAAAGAATATATATTGGAAGTTTAGTAGAGATGGTTTGTAACCTTGAAAGATGGAGACCTTGAGGTCGTTGACCTCTGTCTGGCTCTGAGTATGACATCATGATTGATTGATACAAATAATCTTGTGAATTTTCACTTTATCAGTAACTTCTCTCCCCTCTCTCTAAATGTTAATATTTTCATTTCATTTATTATATTAATGTATAATTGTTATTCCAATCACAATGTATAAATGGTATTTCTGTGCTACAGCAGAGCAAAAAAATAACTGCTGATGAAGCTATACATACATCTGCTTTGAGATATTGGATATAGATCATTCATTTGACAGAGAAGACTTCGAGATAAATGATCTAAAGAACATAATAGTTCAGAACGATGAAGACTGATTTCAATGAGTCTGATACAGGTGTTCAAACAAATCCGGGACTTAAGGTGTTTCTATGAACACTTTACAGTTTTTAGGATTCTCAAGTTATAGAAAAAAAAATTGACAGAAGTTGAACTACAAACAGAAAGTAGAAGCAATGACATTCGTATGAAGCATGGTAAAAGGTGAACCAGTTACAATATTTAGATTATTCATAGATGAACCCCTGTTACAGCTGATGGGAAACTACTCAGACCTTTATAGTAAGAGCAATGCCACTTTTTAAACCACTTGAGGAACTAGAAATGTTCACTGGCTTCCAAATTCCTAGAAGGATTCTCGTAAGAAATACTTCTCTCAAACTTTTGTGAAATAAACAATGGCAGTGGGAACCATTTTAAAGCTCAATGAATAAAGGCCATGCTGAATGTATAATGGAGCACTTGCACTTCGATGGCATTAACATATGCAGAGAAAGAAGGCCAACAGATGAATTAATGGATACGCATTAGCCTCTAGTCCACAGGAATGCTACCTCCTCTCTTTGTCACTACTACAAAGGTCACTATTCGTTGGACCCAGCTGATCTCATAGTTCCCCCACTTCGGCATCTGTGATCAGTCTCTCTCCAGCTCTCAGCATCCTTGCTGTCCTCCTTCCCTAGATCCATACTAACCACTATGCCCACTTTTCCCTCCCAAAAACATTGTCCCTTTGGAATCTCCTCCCTGCTTGTGTGTTTACCTGCAAAAATTTGAACCGAGCATTAACAGCATCAGGATCATCAGTGTTTGAAAGTCTTCAAAAGTCATGGTCACTGCCCCTTCATTCAAACTCAGTAAGTGGAAAATAATTTTTTTTAAAAATAGAAAAATAAGGTTTAGTTCTGCAAATATTTCATCTCTTCCCTCTGTGAATCTCAAAGGGTCTACAACAGTCACAGATACTGCTTGTCTTTCTCAGACTAAACTGTTAATAGAAAAAACAAAATCCACCACCAACAGCTTTCAATACGACAGAGATGCACTAAAGCAGAACAGTACAAATGCTCTATAACAGCATCATCACTATACCCACGGCTTCTATCAAAATATACTAACATCATCAACTGATCAGGCGCTGTTAGAAAGAAATTATTTTTGCCTTCACATACACTTTCAGATTCATATCTGTGTCGTAGTTGATTTCCTGAAATACAACATATCCATCCAATCAATACACCTACTAATATCATCATCATCATCATCATCATCGTTTAACATCCGCTTTCCATGCTAGCGTGGGTTGGACGATTTGACTGAGGACTGGTGAAACCGGATGGCAACACCAGGCTCCAGTCTAAATTTAGCAGAGTTTCTACAGCTGGATGCCCTTCCTAACGCCAACCACTCAGAGAGTGTAGTAGGTGCTTTTACGTGTCACCTGCACGAAGGCCAGTCAGGCGATACTGGCAACGGCCACGCTCAAAATGGTGTCTTTTATGTGCCACCCGCACAAGCCAGTCCAGGGGCACTGGCAACGATCTCGCTCGAAAATCCTACGGGAGCCAGTCAGGCGGTACTGGCAACGGCCACGCTCAAAATGGTGCATCTTATGTGCCACCCGCACAAGAGCCAGTCCAGGGGCACTGGCAACGATCTTACTTGGCTTGTCGGGTCTTCTCACGCACAGCACACTTCCAAAGGTCTCGGTCAGTAGTCATCGCCTCGGTGAGGCCCAATGTACGAAGGTCTTGCCTCACCACCTCAGCCCAGGTCTTCCTGGGCCTACCTCTTCCACGGGTTCCCTCAACTGTTAGGGTGTGGCACTTTTTCACGCAGCTATCCTCATCCATTCTCACCACATGTCCATACCAGCGCAATCGTCTCTCTTGCACACCACAACTGATGCTTCTAATGTTCAGCTTTTCTCTCAAGATACTTACACTCTGACGGGTATTCACATTGACATTACACATCCAACGGAGCATACTGGCTTCATTCCTTGCGAGCTTACGTATGTCCTCAGCAGTTACAGCCCATGTTTCACTGCCATGTAGCATGGCTGTTCGTACACATGCATCATACAGTCTGCCTTTTACTCTGAGTGAGAGTCCCTTTGTCGCCAGCAGGGGTAAGAGCTCTCTAAACTTTGCCCAGGCTATTCTTATTCTAGCAGCTACACTTTCAGCGCACCCACCCCCACTACTAACTTGGTCGCCCAGATAGCAGAAGCTATCAACTACCTCTAGTTTTTCACCCTGGAATGAGATAGAAGTTGTTTCCTGTTTGTTTACAGTTTTTATTGCACCTGAACATCTGCCACAAACAAAAACTAACTTCCTAGTTAACCTGCCTTTGATGTTGCTGCACCTCTTATGTGTCCATAGCTTGCACCGGGTACATCTTATAGAGTTACTACCTACTCCTTTTTTACATACTGAGCAAGGCCATCTACCTGAAGGGGTTTGTGTTTTATCTACCTTCCTACTTATTAGGATTTTGGTTTTAGCTAGGTTGACTCTAAGGCCCTTCAATTCTAGACCTTGCTTCCACACCTGAAACTTCTCCTCTAGTTCTGATAGTGATTCCGCAATTAGGGCAAGGTCATCAGCATAGAGGAGCTCCCAGGGGCAACCTGTCTTGAACTCCTCTGTGATTGCCTGGAGGACTATGATAAATAAGAGGGGGCTGAGGACGGAACCTTGGTGGACCCCTACCTCTACCCGGAATTCATTGCTGTACTCATTTCCAACCCTCACCTTACTGGTAGCATCTCTGTACATGGCTCACACAGCTCTCACTAACCATTCTTCTATCCCAAGTTTCCTCATTGACCACCAGATAAGGGATCGGGGGACCCTGTCAAAGGCTTTCTCCATGTCAACGAAAGCCAGGTACAGAGTTTTATCCTTGGCTAGGTATTTCTCCTGCAGTTGTCTTACTAGAAATAAGGCATCAGTAGTGCTTTTACCTGGCACGAACCCAAACTGCATCTCATCTAAATTGATTCGCTCCCTAATTAGTTGGGCTATGACCCTCTCTGTAACTTTCATAACCTGATCTAACAGCTTGATGCCTCTGTAATTATTTGTATCTAAAGCGTCACCTTTACCTTTGTAGCAGTTGACTATGATGCTGCTACACCAGTCATTGGGTATGACTCCTTCGTGTATCACCTGGTTCGTAATACGGGTGACTAGGCTATAGCCAACACTGCCAGATATTTTGAGCATCTCTGCAGTGATTCCTGATGGGCCGGGGGCTTTCCCGGTCTTCATACTCTTAATTGCTTTATCTACCCTGGTACTATCAACTCGGATAGCTGGTCCCTCTATTGGGTCGACATACGGCAGGCTCTCTTCCTCCCATTCATTCTCTTTATTAAGCAATCTATCGTAGTGGCATCTCCAGACCTCTTTCTTTGCATCCTCATTTAGTGCAAGTGTACCATCATCCATGCGAACACATTTCTCTCCTACGACATCACTATTCTCTCTCCTACACTGTCTTGCAACACGAAATACCTCGAGTCTTAGGTCCTCACGGCGCAGAACATTGGCAAATCTTTTCTTATCTGCTTCCCCTCTGGCTAAATAAACCTGTCGCCTAGCCTCCCTTCTGGCACATTGGTACAATTCCCTGCTACCACCGTTCTTCCAGTCCTTCCAAGCCTGTTTCTTTTGTCTAATAGCCCTGTCTACCTCCTTGTTCCACCACCACGTTACTCTGGGTCAAGAGGGGACCTTACACCACCCACAAATCTGGTCGGTGGCTTTCAACAGGTTGTCCCGCAGAAATCTCCAATTGTCTTCCACGTTGTATGATGCTATATCCCCTTCTATTTCATTAAATGCTTCAAGTAACTTGTCTCTAAGTCTCTGTCCATTTGCAGGGTCTTTAAGCTTCCACACCGGTCTAATTCTGGGCTCCCATTTTGCCTTGATCCCAAAATCGCTAACTACTAATCTATGTTGTGGGGTACATTCTTCGCCAGGGTAGGTTTTGGCATTTATAAGCCGCCCTCTTTCCCTATTTCTGGCGAGAATGTAGTCGATTTGGCTAGAGTGTCTGCCGGAGCGGTAGGTGACTAGGTGACTGGCAGGTTTCCTGAAGTTGGTATTGCAGACCATAAGATCGGTTGCATCACAGAACTCCAGCAGTCTGGTTCCCTCCTCGTTGCGGGAACCGAAGCCATAGCCTCCATGTATGCCATGGAAGCCTCCAGCACGATGTCCGACATGACCATTGAAGTCTCCAGCTACAAAGAGAAGGTCCCTGTCACTCGTCGACGAGGTAGTTTGCAAGAGGGTGTCATAGAATTGGTCTTTCAGACCATCTGGTAGCCCCGGTTGAGGTGCATAGGCTGAGATGACAGTAGCTAATCTATGATGAAGCACTAGTCTAATCTTAAATACTCTGTCACTTACTCTAACGACCTCGATTACCTTATCCACCCATTTCTCCGCTAGAAGTATTCCTACGCCCCCGACCCCGTCAGTGTTCCCTGCCCAGAAAATCTTGTACCTGTGTTCTTTGCCTGTGAGGAACCTCGCAGAACCTCCTCTCCATCTTACTTCCTGAATGCAGCACATATCTACGCGTCTCCGTTCAATATATATATATACATAACATTACTTGACTTTGAAAAAAACCTTGCATCAGGACTGTTAAGTTTTAGTTCGAAACAGACAGTTTCGACTTTCAGCTTAAGCAGGTTTTCATTTCAACTAATGTTAGTCTAAACCCTTCCCTATCCCCATCTTCCCTCTGTGTGTGTGTATCTAAATATCAAACAAACCAACACAAAACAGCAAAGTTTGTTGATAAAATATTAAACAAACTCTCCTGTTTTTGTTTCGTTGTCACTATGTACTCAGTGACATACGCAACTGCAAATTCCAACCGAATGATGTATAGATGACTAATGCAACTCCTTAGTATCTCTTCAGACATGCAGCTAACACCAAACCACTAAACCTATTCTTTATTGACCTTCACCTTTGACAAGGTGCCTGCAGTTTGAAGGTTACAAAGAAAATTAAGTGTAGATGAATAACTTGCAAGAGCCATGCCAGCCGTGTACAGAGATGCTATCTCTGTACACACACCCTGGGGAAATTTTCTTCCTGTAATTCATCATTCATCCACAAAGACAAAGAACCTTGCATTTGTGATACTGTTATTCCTTGTTTGTTATCTGCAGTTGAATCAACTTCACTTTTCTCGTTATTAGCTTATTTTACTTATAGCTTATCACATTGATTTATTATTGTTTTTATTATTTGATTTGGTCTGCTAGAAGAGGCTACATTCAGGGTATTCACACTCCCTTCCTCTGAGGCTGGTGGAACCAAGTGCTTCTCTGGAATATATATATATATATATGAATACTTAAAATCAAGCTACTAGATAAAAAATGTTCATCCGTACATATGCACACACACATATATATATATGTAATGTATGCATGCACGTATATGTGTGTGTGTGTGTATTGACAGTTTTCTTCTATCAATTCCACTCAAAAGGCTGTGGGGTCAGTTTGGTGCCCAAGGTTCCACACAGTGGGATTAAACCCAGAACCATGCAATAAGGAAACAAACCATGCCAATATAGTCATGCTTGCGCTAGCATGTTCATATTTTCTTTTTTATATTTGCTTTTCCATACATAGATTAAACTAATATGTGATTAAGGCATTATTGTACAGCTAGATGCACTTCCTGTTCCTAAGCTTTACCTGTTTACATGGCTTCAAATGGTAAATATTTTGTAAAAGACCCGTTCATAACCTCAGTATAAGATAGTTATTTTTTTCTGCAAGTTGCTTTTTGAGCGCATTCAATGTATCTCATCTCCAGAGATTTGGCTGTTATTTTAAGAATGCCCTGCTACCACGTAACAGCTATTTGCGATAAGGGACCCAAAATACCTGTTAAGTGGTAGCAGGACATGCAAGAAATAGCAGCCAAATCTTTCTTTTTCTGGGGAAAGGAGCCATTTACACATGATTTCGATGTCACAAACATTGGAAGCATGTGAAATAACCTAGAAAAAAACTCACAAAACAAAATTCTGTTGCTAGGAAACTTAGAGTTTCCCAGTGACCCAATGGGTCACAGGTAGTCTAGTATATATATTTATATATATATATATTTCACTTTCATCATTTTTGACAAGCTGGAAAATACTGCCCTCAATTGGGGATATTTTTTTCATTTTTATGTTATTCTGACTTCTCCCTCTCTGATTATGGAATACTAATTCAATATCATGATTCACGTGCTTAGCTATCTTATAAACAGCTGTAAGAGACATTATCTGTTTATATTCTCTATCTAAATTGTTTTTTCGAGTAATGCCAAATGTTTTGCTTTTTCATTTTATTCTACACACCTATATTTATATCTATACACATAGACTTATGTGTACAATCATCATCGTTTTCCCATAGTGACATTACACATCCACCACATCTTGCAACCACTCAGCATCATACTTTATGAACAGGAATCATACATTGTGCCCCTTATTTTGAGAGAGAAACCTTCATCATCAGCTGAGTTAATAACCCGCTGAACTTTTTCCAACTTGTTCTCATTCTGTAAAGAAAGATAAGAGAGTAGCATGGAAAGACTGAGAAAATGGGGCTGCAGAGGACAGTATTGAGTAGTGTAGTCCCTTAGATCACTGGATTTGTGGATAACACCAAGTCATTCAACTAATTGCACTGTATTTCATAAGAGTTCACTTAGGTCTGTGCAACAAAGACAGCCTATTTGTCACATATTTCTCTTTGATGATACAAGTATTGTACAGATTTGTACAAAAAAACAAAATGAAATGGGGCGAGAGAAGTGACATACTTTTTTTCCATATCTGAACTGTGTTCTTTTTCAACGGCTAAAGGTAGAAAAATGCTGTGTTGTACACAGTAGGAAACAGGTAGATAGTCGTTATTGTTGTTGCATTCAACGTTAACTTCAGGACCCAAAACTGAAAGTGACTTGGTATTAATGCTAGATGAATGGAAAAATAATTTAATTCAGTTTTAAAATAATTTTATGTATGTTAAAGACGACACTAGCAGATAATCATTATGATGTCTAATTGAAGCATTGTGTAAATAACAAAACCAAGATTAATAGTTTAAACAGCCTTTTCAAGAGCTTGAAATTAATGTGTTTCAGGCCACAATAATTTGCAAGCAAGTGCTCAGTTCAAATTTCTGCATTACACACTTAGCTATGGTAACAGTAATGGAGTGAAAAGAGTAGGTGTATTGTTGGCAGAAAAATGGATAGAGTAATTGAAGTAGCTGGTATACATTCAAATAGTTAAGCTTAGGTTAGTCATAGACAACACTGCAGTGATACTTATCTCTGCATACATGCCATAATCAGATAGAAGAATAGACAGACTAACTTTTATGAGACCATCCTGCAGCCTATCTCAGTAATAAATGACAGTGACCTCACAAGCTTGGCTGGTGATTTTAATGGACATTTTGGGCAATATTATGATGGCTTCTCTGTCATACATGGATGCTATGAGGAATGAGGAAAGATCAAGGCTACTAACAGAAATGACCTATATGCAAGACTAACTTCAATAAAATTTCTTGTCAGCTAATCACCTATCAATTAGGCAAACGCACGATTGGGAGAGCCATCATACTCACCAAGAAATGACATTGATAGCTGCTGTGATACTAAGTCTAAACCTGTTGAAGAACTTTGCACTCAAACATTGTTTAATGATTAGTAACTTTAGAATAAGACTTAGATAAACCTAGAGTCACAGAACACTCTGGAGAAGGAAAAATAAAAGCTGAAAGAGCCTTTAACCAGTCATAGGTTCAGAGAATTTCTAGTCAATGCATATGACAGAAGGAAGAAGGAGAGAGAGAGACTAATAGCATACAGGACAACTGGGCACTTCTATAAGACAAGGAGGTATTCAAAAATCTTCCCGGTGACACAACAACAAATGCACACCAGGTTTCAAAGCCATGGTGGAAGCTGAGGGCAGCTACTTTGAGTAAACAGCTATCTCCTAGCCATAATCTAGTTGATATTTTTTAGTATTCTACACCAACAATCAAAGCTAGCCTGAACACCTTGTACATAGTAGCTGTACTTTCCCAGATGTGGGAACATCATTCTATTGTGGATCTCACCTGACCTTTGTAGAAAGTCAGTAGTGATGAAGTATTTTCTGGCTCTAAAGAAGATGGATCATCTTTGCAATATAATTTTTTGCTTTGGGATTGTCAGGAGAGAACAGACTGTCAGTGAATGGGAAATAAGTAGTTATGGCATAAGAATTTGTGATAGGAACTCACAACAGCTTTGCTGATGTTAAGTGCAATGACATTATTTATGTAAAATTTCTTATTAGTGAAGGATCACCAGTGAGTCACAGAGGAGAGCAGATCCTTAGAGGATCTGGCTCAATGTATGCTATAGTGGCAGTCATTGAGAGGGGGTAGAGAGACCAAAGATGATAAGCAGTGCACTAAGTCTGTCTGTGCTAAGATTAAAATGTTATTTACAATAACATGGAATTCCTGCACTAAACTATTAATCTCAACATTGATAGAAACTTTGAGGTTCAAATTGAGTGTTGACCAAGATTAGAGAGTGTGAGGTGTCAGTTTATTATGCGCATGTTATTTGTGTGTATTTGTACTGTGAACGAAACAAGATTTTCACCCATTTCATGTTTGTTTTAAGGCTGGTAGTGCAAATTCAGCATAGAATGTGGATGGCCCCTGTGCACCAAAGGTTAGGAACAAGTGAAGAACTGCAGCATCTGCAGAGAATGAACAAGTTTGAGAATACAGAGTTTAAATTGTTAATGTATAAGATTAAGAATGTGCATAACATTACTGAACATTGAAGCATACCAGATTTGATAGAGTGTGAGTCAAAGATAGCCACATCTCATACACTACAATAAAGCAATCTGACAAGAAGCTTCTAACCCAAGAGATAAGAAATAGGTAATTTTGACTTGAGAATTTTGTGATGGGCACTCTTGGCTGCTTTGCTGATGTCCAGTGCAATGACATGGTTTTTTGTAAGACTTCTCATAGGTGAAGGATCACCAGTGAGTCACAGAAGAGAGCAGGTCCCAAGAGGATCTGACTATGCATGCTATACTGGTCGTAATTGAGTGGGGTGAAAGGCCAAAGATGATAGGCAGTGCACCAAAGCTGTCTGTGCTTAGAAAAAAATTAAATAGAGTTTTACAACATGAAATTCCTGCAGTAAGCTATTAATATCAAGTTTATAAGTTCAAATACTACTGAAGTTGTTTACTGTATCACTATATAAAGCGAATCATCTGAGTTGATAATTTTGGGTTTACTAAAATGAAAAATAAGTTTCAGCCTTACTTTAAAATTGTGCTTTAAAATTATATAAAGCTGTATTTAAAATATACTGGCTAAAATATAATTTTTGCAACCAATGATATAATGATAAAAGAAAAATATCTCAGTGTAATGAAGAAATACCCATGAAATGAAAGAATAAGATGCCACAATCAACTGAAATGAGGATACATTCATTGATGCATAAATGTAAAAAACAGGTGTAACTTAGATGAGCTAAGATAACAAATGGATTCTATTTAAACATAAGAACACTGCTTACTAAAAAACAAATATTTGAGAAAAGCTAAGACGTTACACCATATGGTAGTATTGTTGGTGTTTGCGATAAATTTACTGTTCTTTAGAAACAAAAACTAATTTTTTGCACAATAATTAAAAAAAAATATTCATTTAATTAAATATGCTATTCTGACAACATCAGATAATTTTTACAGAGGGAAAATGTGGCAAATAGGAAACAAAGAAAAAAAAATGTGATGTCTATTCTTTGTTCATTTTTTCAGCAGAATGCCTGAACAACAGTTTTGCTTTTGTTTTTACTAATAGGCTATTTTGTTTTATTTTTCTTTCTCTTTATTTTCTGGATACATTCTGATGAAATAGATTAAATTGGTTTCTAAATACATTTGGCATCTATTTTCCTCAAGTGTGACAACAAAATATATTTGCTATCAGACAACACATTCAAAATGTTTTGATTAGATTTTTTTGCACTATTCTATAGCCAGATACAATGTTTATTAATCGTATTTACTTAATAGTTTTCCAGCGACATTTCTTGTGGGACATTATAAAGCTTTTTGCATAACTAATAGGGTGATAACTAACAAGAAAACATCATATAGGTTCTAAAACTGACATATTCACTACTAGCATCATCATTAGATTTACATTTGTTTTTCAATGCAGTATGTGTTGGACAGATCTACAATATCTGTTCAACTCATATACAGCTCACCATACACTGTAATACTATATGCACACAGTGTAAACACTGATAAGATAATTTATATTTCACCAACAACAGAAATGTACCAAATGATAAAGAGTATTTAGCTTTATCCATCTGCAATTTGGTGTCAATTCCTTCCAGGGTTAACTTTGCTTTCATCCCCTCAACCCATCAAATCTATGACATGTTTTCCCATATGTAATATTTGCTTCATATATTAGCATATCAACATTTCTAGGCACTCACCCTATCATATGGATGAATCATACTTGAAATGCCAAGCTAAGAAGTGTATGTTTACACAAAACCTGAAACATCATGGTCAAACAAAATGTTTATATCAGCATTTTATGGCTGTATGTTTTTTACACATACACACACATATATATATTTATATATAAATATATATATATATATATATATTGAATGTAGGTCTCAAATGTGCATCTATACTCCACAGACTTTATGCAAGCCAGCACTGAGCAATTTGCATTTCACCTTAATTACCCTTCACAAATCACTCAGTACTGACATTCACCACTTTCTATTACCATTGACTGAGGAATATTAATGCAGTATATGGGGATCAGACAATAAGCATAAGACAGTGTCAATGCTAGTTCCAAAAATTCCAGAAATTATAGCCTAGAAGATGAGCCTCGTCCTGGAAGATCTGTAGAACTCAATGAGGACATCCGGCAAACCCTGGTGGAACAAAATCCCATTGTAACTGTTGAGGAACTAGCAGAGAAGCTTGGATTTGGTCATTCAACCAGTCATGAACACCTGCGTGCCATCAGGAAAGTCAGCAAATTGGGTCAATGGGTTCCTCACAAACTTTCCAAGTCTAATCAACTGCAGAGAGTGAATGTGTGCTCTTCTTGTCTCACTGATGAACCTTTTTTAGACTGAATAGTGACGAGAAATGGGTTCTCTACAAAAATGTCAAGCACTGAAGACATGGGTAGGGAAAGGAGAAACACTGGCACCCCAGGCTAAAGAAGGTCTTCACCCACATAAGGTGTTATCTGTTTGGTGAGATATGAAAGGTTTAGTCTACTTTGAACTTTTAAATCCAAACCAAATGATAACAAAGGAGATCTACTGTGAGCAGCTGAAGTCAGCAGTAGAAGAAAAACAACTGCCTTTGGTTTCAAGATGAAAGGTGTTCTTCCATCAGGATAATGCTCAGCCACATACAACAAGGATGATATTCCAAAAGCTGGAGCAGTTTGAATGGGAAACAATGCCACACCCACCATATTCACCATACATTACCCCATCTGATTATCATTTATTCCACAGTCTTCAAAATCATTTGGATAGAAAAAATATGAATTCTGTAGACAAGATCAGAACAGTACTGGAGGAGTATTTTTCGTCATAGATAAGTTAATTTTGGAAGAAGGGCCTTGCAAGTCTACTAGATAGATGGAAGAGCATTGTAGAAAATGAAGGAGAGTATATTTTAAATTAAAAAAGAACTTTGTTTATCTTAATTTGAAAAATAAAAGAAATATAAAAATATATTATTTATGGAATGGCCCAAAATAATGCCTACATTTGAGCTTTTCACCCATTTTTTTTTTACCTAAGTTTCCATCTGTTGCCTGTCTTGTCTACCCATTATCCACTCATCTCTTATTATCGCCTTTCTTATTCATTTCACAAACTTAGTATTGACATTTTGTATGCCAGCCTATCACTCACCACCACCCTTCTCTCTCTCTTTCACACACACACACACACACACACACACACACACACACACACACCAATAAACATGTTGCTTCCACAAGAGTTTTTCTCGAAACATGATGGCTAAGTAATAAGGGATTGCATCAGATTTATTGATATCCCTTGCACTTTGTTTAACTTCTTGTGCTGCCTTCCATCATGTACTCCCACCTTAGATCACTGTCCTATGTTAAACAGCAGTAAATAAAATAGAAATTTGATAAACTTAATATTAAAAACATCTTCAAATAAAAAAAATATCAAGCAACGGTTTTATGAAAGAAAATCAAGTAGGTTTCATTCTACCTGAATGAAACTGAGTTTACCAGATGCAAGACATATTGAATATTACAAAAGAAATGCATTCTTAAAACATCTGTTCTTAAAAGATTTACAAATGTTAAATTTCACAGAGCTATCCAGCAATGTTTGTGCTGCATCATATACAATATAAATTCATAAATTGATTGCATTACATAAATTTTGTGAACAAGATGGCTAAAAAAAAAAAAAAGAAATCAAATGCATAAATTACACTCACTGAATACCATGATGAAGATTTCCTTTTCTTTTCAGCTTTGGTCTGTTTCAAACTTCTGGATTCATCATCCCTGCCAGTATCACTGAAAGAGTTCTTATCAAAGTGCATGCTGAGATCAAATGATCGATCAGAGATTTTATCCATCACATTATCAAGTGACTTTTCAAATGCCCTTTCATGTGTACTGCCCTTAAGAATATCTGTTCGTTCAGACTCAGAAGATTTCTCACAGCTAGTTCCAGTTGATTTCCGCTCTTGCATACTGTCATTCGCACGTGATGAGGAGTCACTCCATGTACCAACATCGATAGTGTCCCCTTCATCTTTATGGACTGGGATATCATTATCTAAATATAATGTGTCAACAAATGACACAGATGAAGAATTATTTTTGGTCTCATCAGCTTCTTGTATACATGGGCTACGTGTAACCCAAGGGACATTGGAAGTCCTGAAAAGATAAAACAAAGGTGTAATAGCAACTTCTTGAATTCTTTTTACTTGATTGTTTTATTTTAAATAAAAATATGAAAAGGCCATCAAAAAAACAAACAAGCACATAACAAAAATTAATTACATATTTATAGCCACTTAACTATTTTTCTTTGACAAATAAGCTGAAAAAGTTAATAGTCCTCCTCTGACAAGTCACAGTGTGTTCTCATAAAGTAGTGAAAGTTCTTGCAAACATCCATTACAAATTCAATTGTGATAAGCAGCCAAAGTCACTGATCTCTCTCTCTCTCTCTCTCTCTCTCTCTCTCTCTCTCTCTCTCTCTCTCTCTCTCTCTCTCTCTCTCTCTCTCTCTCTCTCTCTTCTTTCCTCTCATCCATAATATCTGTTATCTCTCTCTAGATGCCATTGTCATTAAGGATTCCAGTATTGTCAGATACTAGCAGTTTTTATTGCTTTCATAATTTTTTTCCTTTTTATATTTTCATTCTTTTAAGCAAAGAGATATTAATGGCTGAATGGGATTTGTCAACATCCATGTAATAACTGCTTATCATTGTTAAGAGCCATCTGGGTATCTTGACTAAATCAAACAGTTATTTAAACATGCTGCATACTATATACTAAGTTTTCAAGTCTGTTAGAAAATCAGACAAAATGCTTTGCAGCATTTCTTTCAGCCCTTAACATTCTAAATTCAAATCCAACCAAGGTCAACTTTGCCTGTCAATCCTTCCGAGGTCATTAAAATAAAGTATCAGTCAATTACTGGGATTGATTTACGCAACTGTTACTGATGTCTTCCAGGCTTCTTCAAGCAATGGGCTGTGATTGAGAAGACCTAACAAATCACCTTCATGCAGCTTCTGCTTTAAGGGTGGATGAGGTATAAACAATATTCTTGTAAAAAAACAATGATCCAAAGTATTGTCATCTTTGGAAGACATTGTGTCCAATGCTAGTCAACAGAAGATATAATAATCAAGTATTTAATACATGATAATAAAAGCATTTGAGGTGATTTCTGTAGGATGTAATAAAAGCAAAATTTGTCATTCTTTTGTTTCCATTCTTTCATGCAAAATGCTGCACAATGTTCATATTGAATTCTTATTAAGGTACAGGGCCAAAATTTAATAAACATGATGGTATGGCATTTAAATCAACCCTTTCTCCGTGAAATGAATTAGTTTCAACTTGGAGTAAAAATTAGTTTGCATACTCAACTAAAAAGAAACTAACTGTTTTCTTTTTTGTTTCTTTAGAAAGGGTTACTATCAACACTGTAAAACTCTAAATTTTCTATCAATATTTTCTCTTGTCACACACAACATGATACATCAGAAATCTTCTGCCTCTTCTAATATTGATTACATCAGCTTCCATCAATCTATCTGCATTCTAAGATTTTTATAACTATCTGTTATCTATATAAAAAGTGTTTGCTTTGTGTGTCATCTTCATGTTGGGTGAATGTTTCCTATTTCTGCTGATATTTTGAGATGTTATGATGTCTGATTTCAAGAAATGCTTAGTTTCTTGTTGGTAACGTTCTAAGGTTGTCTCTCATTACTTGTACTGTACACAGGTCAAAGTACTACTTATTGTGTCTCACCTACTCAGCAGAAGAGCTGGTAAAAACAGAGAACTTGACAACAGAGCATTGAACTCACTGGAAACATATATGAAATTTGATGCTTTACAATGCCAAAACCAATCCTTTCCACAGAAGAAAGAATAACTACTAACATTTAATGTTTCAAGGAAAAGAATTAAACCTTTCTCTAACAGACATTTCATTAGATCTATAATTGTGACACCAACAAAGAGATTTGTAAACTGAATCACTAGCCTTAAAATAATATTGAAAAACTTCCTGGCTATTCTACATCTTAAAATAATTCTGTAAAGGTTTTGTAATGAAAATGCTAATGCTATTTACTAAATTAGAACAGAAGATGCAAGTAATGTATAGTAAATTAATAAATGATTTAAGTCAAAATAAGGATTAAATAATATGAAAAAGAGATATGTTGAAACATGATCATGAAAGGAAAATTATTATTTTTAATCACAAGTTATTCTAGCTAATGATATCAAGCTTCTAGTAACATCCTCCTTATTTCCAACAAACTGAAGACTGAAACAAAACTATGAGACTATGAGATAGTAATTAAAGATTATAAATAATTCAATATGATCAGATTTTCTTTAACAGCACAAACATTTCTTTTGAATAGAATGGCCACTCAGAAAAATCCATCTATCTAATTGATGATTACTTTTCCATTAAGTGTCATCTGTACAATATTTCTGTCTCTATCTTTTACAGAAAATATTTCTGTATCCACTTCTAAACAAAATTGACCATTTTATGTTTTGCAGCTCTTTTATGCCACTCACTTATCTGTTTCATATCTTAAATTCAATACCCAATCAGTTGATCAAGTATGTCTCATTCTTCTCAATGGAAATGCTACTTTTAATGCCTATGTTTTACTAAAAAGATTTTTTTATGTACTTCACAATCTTTCTTTCATACAAAGAAAGAACTGTTTTTCAATGAGAAACTTTTGAGGAGATAACATAGTCAGTGCTAAGGTCACTGACTATGTTACCTAAATATCATAACTTTTCTAGTACTTCAAAACCTCTATTGTTCATAGTCTTCACATTCACTTAAATAATACCAGTTTTTAATGGAACCAGTTCAATGCCAGTCTTTCTGAAGTGCAAATTTGAGCAGCTAATTTATTTCTCTACCTATACTGATATTAGATAAACTATATATACATTTACAAGTAAAATTTTTCAATAAAAATTACCTACTTCATGTCAAACAATTTTTAACAAATTAAAAGGGCTGCTATCTACAAGAGCAACAAAAAAAAAAAGCTAGAGGATAATAGAAGCCTTTGTATTTTGGTTCAGTGGGTCACATAACATCTAGTCTGTTTTAGAGCATCTTAGCTAGCTCATTTCACTGCTAGTCATTTTAATGACTTTTAAACCTTAAATATTTATTGAGGGCTTTGATAACTTTCCAAAAAGGAAGTATAGTGAAACGGTTTCAACCTATAGACATCAAAATTTAGTTGTAAAATTGGTTTCTCAGAAGCTTGCTATTATTGTTGTGTTACTTTAGAAGTATTATTGATTTCTTTTATATATTATTGTTCTATTTTATTGAGTTGCACTTGTTTTGGCAAGTGGTTTCAATTGCAGTTGTGTTTGCTTTTATACTCATATCAATGCAGATGTATTTGCTTTAACATTACCGTTTAATTATTGTATGGTATTGTGTAACTGCCTTTGTAACTCAATATGTTTGTATAAAGAATCACAGTAGAATTAATGACAAGTGTTAATTTTTTTTTTTTAAAGGGTAGTTTTAAGATTGTTTGACCCAAAGATATTCTGTTAAAAAACAGTGATGGAGAGCAATATCCACTATTTTGAACAATGAAATAACTTTTTCTATGTGTGTTCTACCTCAAGACCAGATGAGATGTGTATCTAAGTTTACAGGTTAAATCCTTTTACCACTTCCTATTTGTAGTTGAAGGGTTAACAAACAGTAGACAGTGCATCTACCAGTAAAAATACTTGAATCAGCAAAAGCAAATAACTGAATTCACTAAACATACATGAAAAAGAAATTCATAGAAATTCAAACTGTAATATCCTTGATTTATTAGTCTGGAGATATCTTTAAAATATCACTGAAAAACCGATTTTTAACAGCAACATAGAAATCATCTGTGTAGATATGTACAGACATGTGTATCAATCATCAGTCTACTGCAGGCATACAATTTACACACACAAACATACCTATATAAAAATGAAAAATAAGAGTGAAACAAAAAGAAATAAGAAAATTAGATTTACGTATAAGAAAGGTAGAAAACAAATAATAGTAGTGAGTAAAATGTCAAATAAACATTAGACATAATGAAGTGAGAAGATATTTATACAACATAATCTTTATCATAGACATTAAACTACTTATAGAGGGTGTTAACAAGATATGATGACATCATTGTTTCTGTACATGATAACAAGTGGAGACACACCATAATGAACAGAAGTAAAAATCAGATTTCAGTTTTCTTACAGTATTAATAGAGATTATATAAAAATGATACACACCAGTCTATTTTTCTAAATAGAAAGGGAGTAATATATATATATATATATATATATATATACATACACACACACACACACACACACACACACATATATATATGTATACACACACACATATACGACAGGCTTCTTTCAGTTTCCATCAACCAAATCCACTCACAGGGATTTGGTTAGCCCGAGACTATAGTAGAGGGCACTTGCTCAAGGTGTCACACAGTGGGACTGAGCCCGGAACCATGTGGCTGGTAAGCAAGCTACTTACCACACAACCACTCCTGTGATATATACTAATATAAGTAATATATTGGTGTAGGCATGGCTATGTGGTAGGAAGTTTGCTCAACATCCACCAAGTAAGTCTCCACCAAATTAATTTCCAATATATTAAATGTACTTCTGAATATACATACATAAACTCATTGTATTAACAATCTCTTTCAATTTGAATAAACTGTTCACAAATCTTTTATCTTTTATCTATCGTGCTTGAGAAGACCTGTCAAGCCAAGTGAGATCATAGTCATGGCTGATGCTGGTGTTTCGTAACTGGCACATAAAAAGCACCCACTACACCCTCGGAGTGGTTGGTGTTAAGAAGGGCATCCAGCTGTAGAAACCATGCCAAATCAGACTGAAACCTGGTGCAGCTCCCCAGCTTACCAGTTTTCAATCAAACCATCCAACCCATGCCAGCATGGAAAATGGATGTTAAATGATGGTGATGATTGTAACAATGCTGAGATGCGACCTTGGAAAGTTTTTATCAAAGAGATCAACTCCAGTACTTATTTTTTAATTTTTGGCATTTATTTTATTGTTCTCTGTTTTTTGAACCCTTAAGTTATGAGGATGTCAAAAAAAATAAACAATAATGTCAAATGATAAGAGAGAACAAATACATACACAAAGACACACACATATATGGATACATAGATGACAGGTTACCAAATTCACTCATGAGGTATTTATTGGCCCAGAAGGCACTTGCTAAAGGTGCAACACAGTGGGACTGAAATCAAAACCACGTGGTTGCAAAACGAGTTTCTTTGACTATACAACAATGTTTGCATTGATACAGCCTTGCCATCGTCTATGTGGAAAAAACCCTGAGATGTACACAAGGATGGATTTGGAAGAGGGTTAACATTCAAAAGTATTAGATTATACAGGGTGTCCACAAAGTCTGGGTACATGGGATTAACACATACTTTAAGAAATTATTATTTCTTATATTTAATTGTTTACGCTATGATTTTCTTTACTCCATGTACCCAGACTTTGTGGACACCCTGTAGATACTATGGATGATGGAAACTAGGTGACTATAGTCTTTGGGCGGTTGTAACAGAAGTATACAGGAGTTAAGATATAAATGAAATTGAGAGGTAAAAATATTCTAAAAGATGTGAAATGAATCAAATAGGACAGAAGTATCACAACATAAACTGAACTAGTTCAGGAAACTTGATTAATTCATACCAGCCCAATGAAAAGAATACAATATTATCATCTTTGGATGTTCCAAAAATAAGTCACATTATAATATTACTTCTCATTTGATTAACTTTCCATTATGAACAAGGTTACGTTAATAATCAAAGAACAAATCAGCAAAATTAGAATAATTAGCATTGAAGTGACTATAAAGTCTTAACAAGTGTACATTACATATTCTGCCAGGGAAAATGTCAATATAACCCAGTTTTTATAATATCGATTTCTGTTAAATAAAAAATTATCATCAGCTGCTATTACCTTTAGAATTGTATGTCTGTAAACTTGTTTTATAATAGAATTTCAGTATGTATTAATTCATACCTTTGATTCAGGATTTTGTAATATACATATAACCCAAAATGATGTGCAGCATCAGGACATCACAAAAAAATATTTTTAATATGAATGATAACAGAAAGTTTATCTTATATGATTCATTTCTAGTTTCATTCATCATCAACTTGAGTATGAAATACGATAAGATGCAAGAACGATTCATTTTGTTGTCATTCAGTCACATAAATAATACATCAAATGATTTTTGCATGGCATTTTTCTCAACAAAGAAGCAACCAATTTCTTAGAAAGCCAAAAACAGGACAATATTTTTGAAACAGATGTTTCTTGATAATCAGCACCAGTCCATAAATGTTACTTTTTATGTAAGCATTAAAATATTGCCACAGTAAGGCAGCTGTTGGATAACTCAAACAAAAGGTAACGCTAAATAGATATAATTTACAAGCAAACAGGTGCCTGCAGTCTTTGGCACTGTAAAAGAAACACTGAATTTATTGAATAACTGTCCAAAGACTATCCCTTTGTTTCTCACAGAATCAAATTTGCATAATAAGAACACAATATATTTACTTTAACATTTCCTTACTTAATCAAGAAACCATCTGTTACATCTGATTTGCTCAATT
This sequence comes from Octopus bimaculoides, assembly GCF_046866305.1. Lineage (NCBI taxonomy): Eukaryota > Metazoa > Mollusca > Cephalopoda > Octopoda > Octopodidae > Octopus > Octopus bimaculoides. Next base: position 100,582,757 of record NC_142932.1, on the reverse strand, counting down.
TGCAATAAGACTACCAAAATGCTGTTGGTTTAAATTTCTAGCTAATAAATGATAATTAGTGTGAAGTAATTATCTCCAGTGTATTGTAAAAAAGAACTGAAGCAGAATTATAATGTTGGTATAAAAATATATTATGGTTAAAAATGAAGATGTAACCTTAGCGGTTACAAATGCGACATGAAAGGACAGTTATTCTGGTAAACATGGAATATTCAGATAGGAAATGTAGATTTGTTAGACAGAAAATATTCTTCAACATTGTGTATGTCTAGTATTATGGTCCTAGGGTGACCAAAGCTTTGCAAGTAGATTTGGAAGATGGAAACTGAAAGAAGCCCATGAATATGTATACATGCATGTATATGTGTGAAGATGCATGGCTCAGTTGTTAGAGCATCGGCCTCACAATCATGAGGTAGTGAGTTCAATTCCTGGACCAGGCTGTGTGTTGTGTTCTTGAGCAAGACACTATTTTCATTCTGATCCAGTTCATTCAGCTGTAGAAATGAGTTGTGACATCAATGGTGCCGAGCTGTATCAGCCTTTGCTTTCCCCTTGGACAACATTGGTGGTGTGGAGAGGAGAGGCTGGTATGCATGGGTAATTGCTGGTCTTCCATAAATAACCTTGCCTGGACTTGTGCCTTGGAGGGGAACTTTCTAGGTGCAATTCTATGGTCATTCATGACTAAAGGGGGTCTTTACCCTACATATATGTGTGTGTGTGTATTTGAGTCCTTTGTCTTGACATCACATGACAGTTGTAAAATGATTGCCACTGTCATACAAACATTGTCATTCATTTTCAATTTTCTGCAAGAACATGTCTGGCCATGCAGAATTATTACCTTGCTTGGAAATAGGTAAAGGTTGGCAACAGGAAGAGCATCCAGCTGACCCATGCAAGCATGGAAAAGTGGACACTAAATGCTGATGATGGTAATGTCTGTTAGTTTTGACAATGATTATTCAGTTGGTCAATCAGCTGAACAACCTGTTCATTGAATTAGTGTGTAAGTGGCTGAGTATTCCACAGACATCTGTACACTTAACATAACCCTCAGGTGGAAGCAGTGCAACACACTGTAACAATCTTTACCTTTGAATTACAAGTACAAGATACTTGCCTAAGATGTCACGCTATGGAATCAAACCTGTGACTTCTTGCAAAATGAACTTCTTAACCATATGGCTTTACAATATCCATGATTTAAACATATATATTATATATATATAAATATTTTGGTCTCTGTTATAGTTGCAATTCCCTTCAAAGGAAGTGCTTGAGGACCACTTCTTGTTTTTATTATTTAGTCAAAAGAATTAAAGCAGCAAGCTGGCAGAATCATTAGTGTGCTGGACAAAATGTTTAGTGGTATTTCACCTATCGCTATGTTCTGAGTTCAAATTCCAACGAGGTCAACTTTGCCTTTCATCCTTTTAGAGTTGATAAAAATAAGTAGCAGTGAAACACTGGGATTGATGTAACTGACTCATCCCTTCCCCTAATATGGCTGCCCTTGTGGCAAAATATGAAACCATTATTTAGTCAAAGGAAGGTGGCAAGCTCGCAGAATCATTGGCAGGCCAGGCAAAATGTTTAGTAGCATTTTGTCCATCTTTATGTTCTAAGTTCAAATTCCGCTGAGGTCAACTTTGCCTTTCATCCTTTCAGGGTCGATGAAATAAGTACCAGATATGCACTGGGGTTGATATAACTGACTAGCCCCCTCTCCCAAAATTTCAGGCCTTGTGCCTTTAGAAGAAAGTAAAAGGGGATGAGCATCAGACAGAATGCTTAGCAGCATTTCTTTCAGGTCTTCCTTATGCCTTTATTAGAAAACAATTATTTAGTCGAAGAAGAGTAGGAAATCAGTAGAATAGACAGTGTGTCAGACCAAATGCCTTGTAGTATTTCATTATGACTTTTTACATTCTTAGTTCAAAACTCTTTAGAGCCTATGTTATGTTTCATTTTTCTGGAGTCAATAAAATCAATAAAATAAGCACCCGCTGAAGACCATACCATGTATGTAGACCATATGTACCTACCTACCTATCAACATACACACATATACATACATATACTCTTTACTCTTTTACTTGTTTCAGTCATTTGACTGTGGCCTTGCTGGAGCACCGCCTTTAGTCGAGCAAATCGACCCCAGGACTTATTCTTTGTAAGCCTAGTACTTATTTTATCGGTCTCTTTTGCTGAACCGCTAAGTTACGGGGACATAAACACACCACCATCGGTTGTCAAGCAATGTTTGGGGGACAAACACAGACACACATACATATATATATATATATACATATATACAACGGGCTTCTTTCAGTTTCCGTCTACCAAATCCACTCACAAGGCTTTGGTCGATCCAAGGCTATAGTAGAAGATACGTGCCCAAGGTGCCACGCAGTAGGACTGAACCCGGAATCATGTGGTTCGTTAGCAAGCTACTTACCACACAGCCACTCCTACGCCTATACACATAATTACATTGAAAGTTTGCTCTTTATCCACAAAAATTGTAAATAGTTTGGTTTCTTTCAATTATCTCTTATGAATGGTTTCAAGCCACCAGTTACTAAGTCATGAAAAAAAAAAGATAGAGATGGAGAGAGAGAAACATGATAACTCCAAAATATTAAACTTACTATCAATAGCTTTTGGGGGAAAAGAACAAGAAAACCATTTTTCTCAACAAATCTGAATATTATTTTCTAAACATACCATAATATGCTCTAAATGTTCTGTACTGCTGAAAAGTAGTGTGAAACCACTCCTAGATTGGTAAAGGAAAATGTAGCTAAAACTGTCCTCACAATCACTATCAATAATGTAATTATATTACATGTTGGTTCTAGATTATAACCTATGGCTTTTTTAAGAAAACAACATTTCATTTGACCTCTTAATTAGCAACATTGTTAAATATATGCCATATATCATATTTTCAGTTTTCTCTTTTGTGTCTTTTAGGAGCTCTAGTCACTTTTTTATTGAGAAGACTAATAGCAGAGAGGCTACAAATTAAATGTTTAGTGGGGAAAAGAAGCTGTTGAGCAATATGATTTTTCTTAAGTTACAGAAACATAAAGCCCAGCATGTCAGTATATAACATTTACCATGTGGTACCTACTGTAATTCTTAAGCCACTGGGCTAAAATAAGACACCAGGACACTAGGAGGTAGATGAACCTATGAACGTATATCGGCACAGTCACTCAACCCTCTAGAAATAGCACTCAAACCTGCATCAAATTACATTCTGCTGTCTTTGAAAGGGAAAGATATATTGAATAATGTAATACTAGATATACATGTCCAAATAAAAAGACATGATGGTCATACTGGAAGGCTCTTAATCATAGATCTGACTGATGTGGGCTGATTTGGGATTACAGAAAAATAACAAAAATTAAGAAGTTGATTGAAAGACAATATACTGATGTTATTTAACAGGACAAAGCAACTAGGTATATGGAAATTGTGACACTGGCTAATAATATGTTGTTGTGATAAAAGGTAAGAGTAGTAATGGGTTGTTAAGTTGCTCTATATAGTCCAAACTAAAATTGTAAAAGAAAGTTTTAAAACAAACATAGTAACAATGGTTCTGATAAAGATTATATTCAAATATATAATTTTCCTTTCAACATCAAACATTTGAAGTGATAAACGGAACAGGTAAAAAGTTGAAAGCATCTGATAAATAAAAGCTGATAAACAATAAGTTACACAAGAAATTTTATGAAACGCAGTCATTTCTAAAAGACAGTGATTGGTAGATAATAATAGACGTTATCAAGTCAATTTATTACAGAAAGGAAAACATTGTCTTCATAGCAGAAACGATTGTAATAGTGGTGTTGTAGTAAGAGGAATTAAATTTAGATGAGTCATTTTCAGAATATAAATTTGAAAAGGCTTAACTTTTTTAATACCAACTTGTGAAACAGCTTGTACTAAAGTATTCGTATTTAAATGTACATCAAACTCTTGTTATAACATGGGAAATAAGGAATTTCAAGTCGTCAACACCAGTATAATACATCAAAATATAAAGTCATATGTATGTAACTTAACCCTTCCAGACTATTAATTATATTAAAATCACATAACAAACTGCTGATAAATATAATCATGAAGGAGCTGTGTGTGTGTGTGCGCGCGTGTGCGCATGCATGTACATGAGAGAGAGAGTATGCACACGCATATACACACTCTTACACATTTGAACTTAATTAGTTTGGGGAGAAGGAATGGGATCCGTATTCTTTTTTAAAAGCTTCCAAGACTATAAATTAGGCACAGCTGAGTAGGAGATTTCTTTCTGGACTTTCACATGGTTAATAAAAATTAAGGATTGAAATTGTGATGGGAAGTGAAAGATGAAACCAAGTGTCAGGGTCTATGAAGAGGCAAAATGGAGTTAGTGACTTCAGCTGAATGCTAATAATCAAAATATTTGCTAGGGAGAGGACTTATCAAGCAGTGGAAGAAAACAGAATATAGGTTTTTGCTTGCACACTTACTAATGGATCAGTCTCATAAAGAATGACAAAGTCTTTCAGGTAGTTGGTGACTTAGTCCCCACTGAGAAACATTTTCTAAAAGAATTTTATAAAAATCAGAGACTCCATTAAAAATGATGGAAATTGACTGCAGTGAGTAGATTAAATGTATATTCATTTATGGCACGTAAAAGCACCCACTACACTCTCAGAGTGGTTGGCGTTAGGAAGGGCATCTAGCTGTAGAAACTCTGCCAAATCAGATTGGAGCCTGGTGTAGCCATCTGGTTCACCAGTCCTCAGTCAAATCGTCCAACCCATGCTAGCACGGAAAGCGGACGTTAAACGATGATGATGATGATATAACAATTAGTAAATGATCATGCTTTTGCTACAGGTTTCCAAATAGACCAATCAAACCCACAGATGTATGATAGCACACATTTTCCCCATGTTATCCATGCTGGCACAACATTAAATTAGATGCAGTTGTAACCATTCGAACCATAGAGTAACTATTTTGTTTTATACTCACCAAGGATTTGTTCTTTTTCTCTCAGTTTCGGAGTTTTTTTTTTCTTTCATGTGCATCTGCTATATCCACAATGACTTATTTTCTGCTTCCCTTTTGCAATTTATGAATCACTGCCTTGCTGTCTTTCCTAAGTCCAATGCCAACCAGGGAGGAAACAGTGAATCTAGCTACATACCTACAATATCCCACCCACATCTAAATGAAGCTCTGTACACAGTCGTCTTTGTGTCTTACATGATTCCCTAAGTCATTCATAGTTTAGTTTTGTTTTTTTTCCACGAACCTGTTCTATATTGTCTTCCTAGGTGCTAAATCAAAATATGTTATAAATCAAGTCACTGCTTCAGTATTGCAATATGGCTTAGGAACATGAGTGGTACCCAAAAGATGGGTAAATATGGCAGTGACAAGGTGTCACTAAATATGGTAGTGACAATATAATATATCCAAGAGGGCAAATAGAAGAGAGTATAGATACAAAAGAGTCAGGGAGGGTGGTTAAGATGGCAAGAATATGGAAGGAGAGTGAGAGATGGTAACAAACATTAGAGTAGAAATGGTCAGATGTATATAGCGGATACATGCAGTGAATGAACAGGGATAGGTGCAGTAAATATGAGTGAAGGGATGATGATAAGAATAAGGATGGGTAGGAAGTACAAAAGAGGTGATATGAAATGGTGATATGGTATATAGCAATAGGTTCTGCTTTCATCACCTACAACAGCAGTAAAGTATCACAGTAAAAGAGGACAGTGACTGATGGAAGAGTGACAGGGATACGAGGGGGAGGGGAATTAAAGGGTGTGAGAAAAGCAAAAGCTGGATATAAACAAGGGTAGAGGTGACTAAAAGTAAAAATAATAGATGGATGTCAAAAGTAAGTAGCTCAGAGCAGTGCTACTCAAAGTGGTGGTCCATAGACCGGTGCCGGTCTACGAGCCATCAGCTGCCAGTATGCGGAGAGTTTCCAGAAAAGAAAGCAACATTATAAAATGCTTATGCAATATTGTATTATTTGTTTACAAAATAAACACAAGATGAAAAAAATTATCAACTTTTATTATATTCATTATATATATATATATATATATATATATATATATATATATATATATATATATATATTGTTTCCGGTATAAATTAATATTAATAAGAAATATTACCGGTCCCTGGCACAGTGGGAAAAAAAAAACTGCCAGTACGCCACATCAGATAGTTTGAGAAGCACTGGTTCAGAGGAGGGACCTAGGTAGGGGAAAATGGGAAGCAATAGTTGTAGATTTGGTAAAAATCCAGTTATGTACATACACATTATGTTTTGAGAGCCTCAATCACACTGTTGAAGTATAGCTGAGCAGGTCTTCAAAAGCACACTGTGTATTGCCAATCATCTCAATCCTTTGCAATCTCTTCTGTGAGGTTCAACATCTTGAGACTAGCTCTCATTATCTTATCCCACATCTTCCTGAGACTTCCTCTTAGATCTATTGTAAGCAATCAGCATTTCTATATACAACTATCCTCATCCATGCTCAAACCAATGCAGTGTTTGCAGTCTCTTCTCTTACACTCTAAACCAGATTCCTCTTCTGCCCAGTTTTTCTCTCAATGCACAAGCATACTGACATTGCAAATCCAGTGGAACATGCTGGTATGGGTTGGACAGTTTGACCAGGGCTGGTAAGGAGAGGGGCTGCACCAGACTCCAGTCTGATTTGGCATGCTTTCTACAGCTGGACGCCCTTCCTAACGTCTATATATATGTATCATTACCATCATTATCATCACAGTGCTGGTGCCACGTAAAAAGCACCAAGTACACTCTGTAAAGTGGTTGGTGTTTGGAAAGGCACCCAACTGTAGAAACCAAGCCAAAACAGATTATGGAACCTGGTGCATACCCTGGCCTTGCCAGTTACTGCCAAGGTGTCGAACTTATGCCAGTATGGAAAACAGACGTTAAATGTTGATGATGATAGTGATGATGATGATGATGATGATGATGATGATGATTGATTGATTGATTTGCACAACCAACTTAACTTGGATGTGTTGTTTTGAATGCCACAGGCTGTAGTCATTGTCCTGAGAAATCATCATGAATAGATGTTAAGAGCTAAAAAGCACAATTGCTAGACAAAATTTTGTTAACACTGATGGATATGATTGTGGTATCACATGATTTCAGTGTGATTTTCTCTTCATCAGCAACGGATACCTCCCCACCAAATGCTAGATCAAAAATTCATCAATATAGTTTAACACTGACAAAACAGTCTATTGCTGACGAAGTACAAATTATGCTGAAATCATGTGATACAAGTCTTGTCCACGAGTAATGACAAAATTTTGTCTACTGATATGATCTGTGCTTTTTTAGCACTTAACATTTATACAAGATGATTTATCAGGACGATTACTGCAGCCTATGACATTCAAGACAATACATCCAAATTAAGCAGGATGTACAATTAATATATATATATATATATATATATGGTAGTCTCATACATGTAGTGCGATATGGTGATTTGTAAAATATCAATCGAGATTATTCTAACAATTAGAAGACAAACACTCCCTCTCCTGGGAGTGTTCAAAATCTAAAAACAGTATGTAAGGAAGTAAACTCCAATAATATCAGCTTATCTAAATTTTTAGAAAACAAAAACAATGCTGATAGAGCTGGAACTTACTTTATGTACACACACACACACACACTTTTACTAGTTTCAGTCATTATACTATGGCCCTGCCTTTTATGTATAAATATCATTGGAAGTGCTCAAGAATAAAACTTATAAAAATTAGAAAACTTGTTTATGTGAAACATGTGCAAATAGAAAAGAAAATCTACCATTATTTACATTGAACAACAGACAATAAACACAAAATAGTGAAGCAATTATTGAACATAGGATAATAGGACATTATCAGATTCATATTCATTTTCATTAAAAGAAGCCATTTAAACAAATTGGGTTTTTCAGTGAAGACATATTTTTGTGAGTTTTCAAAGCTACTTACCTTGAAATTATTTTGTGAAGATGAGCAATAACAATGATAAAACAATATCCTATTAACAATCTAAACATTGACAAATATCTGCATGCAACTTTTCTTACCAAAATTAGGTAATTGAGATATGTAGTATGTTGTAAAAAGGAAAAAAAAAAGACAATACTGAAACATGATATGACTGATTTTGTGAAAATACACATAAGTTTGATGTTAAGGTAGCAAACTGCTACATCATTCAAAGAAATCAATTTAGTGGAACAGGTATAAACTATTTTTACTAAGTTTTTGTTTCATATGGTCTTTTCTACTTACATACACACATACTTTTCTCATTCTACTGTTGCTCCATGATAAAGGTTCTTTAACTACAATGAAGTAAATATTATTCTGAAATACATTGTCTTTATGGAGAGCAAGGTAAGAGGCAACTTGTCTCAAATCTAATACTCTTTTGTTTCAGTCATTTGACTGCAGCCATGCTGGAGCACTGCCTTTACAGTCGAGCAAATCGACCCCAGAGCTTATTCTTTGTAAGCCTAGTACTTATTCTATCGGTCTCTTTTGCCGAACCACTAAGTTACGGGGATGCAAACACACCAGCATCAGTTGTCAAGCAATGCTGGAGGGGAGGACAAACACAGACACACAAACATACACACTCACAAGGCTTTGGTCGGCCCGAGGCTATAGTAGAAGACACTTGTCCAAGGTGCCACGCAGTGGGACTGAACCCGGGACCAAGTGGTTGGTAAGCAAGCTACTTACCACACAGCCACTCCTGCACCTATGTTGACATTTATTTCACTTGCCCTTTGAAAGATGACAGACCATCTTTCTGATGTTAGGCGTAACATCAGAAGTATAAAACAATGAAGCAGACAAAATAAAGAACCTAAATTTGAATCTCTACAATTTGGACTACCAGAGCTTGATTTAACAAAAGAGCTAATTTAACAAAAGAGCTAATTTAACAAAAGAGCTAATTTAACAAAATGTCTGCCTTTATTATGAAAGCTATCAAAATCTATAGATAGAAACATCAACATAATCATTCATATCTGCTAGAAATAGAAACCAAATTTACTCCATATTATACTCTAACATTTTAAATAAAGAACACATTAGTTCAACGTATCAATAGAAAAGACAATGTTTACCGCTTGAATGCCTTTGATCAAAAACCTTCTAGAAAAGGATTGCTTAAAATGCTAAATAACAATAGGCAGGTAGACAGAAACATACTGGGCAATAAAGAGCATATTCAGATTGTAACCACAGCAAATACAACCATAAATAATGGGTTGAGAAGAGAGCCTTTATGTAGTTGGTTTACCCAATAGAGATGGCAGTTAATTCCTCTTAAATCATACTCTAACAACTTAAGAAATGGAAGGACATATTAGATAATAGCTACTCTTTGTGAAGAAGGAGAAAAGCAGGATAATCACAATCAGAAATACTTTGACCAGAGGTCAACTTGATAAGGTCCGGCCAAGAACTAAATAATAACAATGACTACAAGTCAGAGTGTGCAGTATGGTCCTCACCAGACACAGGTTTAGCATATCCAGAGTTATGGATTGTACCTACATGTGAGAAACCTACTCACTAAGGGCTGACCATGGATTAGTCAACAACATAAATGTTTGACATGATGCATGTATTTTAATTTGTTTTCACTTAAATTCATGAGAATATTTGTTCCAAACAAAACTTTACTTAATGTTATCACTGTAAACTCTCATTAGCTGATATGACAAATTTGCTACAGCAACATTCCATTAATGCCAATGACATTGCAATATACTTTACTCCAGAAGACTATCTGATTTCACTTTATATATCCAGTGAAATTTTGTTTTATAGAATCCACTCTGCCTAGATTTAAGATTTGAGCTTAGAAAAGTACTTGCAAAAGTTTAAGAAATCATGAACCGTTCATGATACTTCTGAGCCAGAACACTAACAGTAACAAACAAATTATTTAAACTTAACCAAAAATTTTTTAAACTAAAATGCCATGGAGCTATATAAAATCTAAATAAAAAGAAAATTAAATTCCATTTCCATTTCCTATGTAGATAGAAGAATGTACTTGCTTGTAAGTAAAACATAATTTCAATTTTCTTTTACTGTATGAAATTAAACATTTGATTTGATTTTTTTATATCAATAATTATCATCATCGCTACCATCATCTAATGTCCTCTTTTCCATGCTTGCAGAGATTAGATGGAAGGCACATTTTTTATAATTGGATGCCTTTCCTGTCACCAACCTTCACCTGTTTCCAAGTAAGGTAATATTTCCCTATAGCCAGACTTGTTTTTCAAGGAAGACTGGAAATGAACAGCATCACTTGTATTGACAATGATCTCATTTGCAACCATCTCATGATGTCAAGACACATAAACACACATGTGTATCTGTCTATCTACCTATATATATATATATATATATATATATATATATATATATATATATATATATAGCCTGACTGCCTAGCCAGTAGGATGACATCATTCAAAAGTTAAAACAATGCAAGACACATTGTGATCAGTGTATAACAACATTTGATAGTCTGGCAGATATTGTGATATATATATATATATATATATATATATATATATATATACACACACACACACACGCATGTGCGCGTGAGAGAGAGAGAGTTATAGAATGGAGTAGATAAGATCCAGGCTACATATGTTTCATAGTGAGCAGAACCTCAGAAGTGGTAAATATCCAAGCGAGATGTATACCGCAGGCTACTCTTCAGGCCAAGGATATCTTGATTAAATAAAAGTTTACATTGTCACAAGGAGGTACATGTTAATACATGGAAGATTCAATCAGAATGTGTAGAGAGCACAGTAGGAGAGAAGAATATAAATGTAGAGAGAAATAAGTATTAAAAGAAGGAAAAAAGAAGAAAATATGAGTGAGAGGAATGAGGAGTTTAAGCAAGGTCATTTGATCAGTAGTATTCAATAGGGTTGTTTTGGCTGAATCATGGAAATTAGCAAGAGGAGTGGTATTTGAAAAAAAGATAATGTGGAGGGAAGAAGGTGAGGAAATGTTTTTTATCAATAGGAAGAAAAAAATGTTCATGGTCACCTACCATGAAATATATAAGGAACTTTTTCAGTTTATCGTACTTTGATACGGAAAAAATCCACAATTTTCCATCTCAATAAACCACTATTGTCCCTGAAAGTTGTTTTTGATATTTACTACGGATTGCTTGAAGCTAACTTTCTTCCTACACTTTGATCCCTGGATCGTACATTTATAAATATATATATATATATATATGACAAGTTTCTTTCAGTTTCTATCTGTAGCAGGAGCTTGTCTAAAATTCTAGCAAGTTCAATCCTACATGGAACTATACAATACTGTATCTAGTAGTGGATGGTGATGATGGAGGCTATAACTAAATATTTACAACAGTACGATAACCAAATGAAAGAATAATAGCTTTAAAGCATACACATTAGGTTATAAAAACTTAACTAAATCAAATTAAGTTTTTGTTTTTACTTATACTCCATTACAAGTACACTTAAATTTAGTCATCTTTAAACACTTTAATCCTATATTTCCACATAACCTTTGGCAAGATTTGAACATATATTTCTCAAGAAGAATTTCAATATTCTTACCAGTTATGCTATATCAAATTAAGAGCCAAAAAGTTTTACAATAATTACAAAAACACTGGTAATAGATAGGAATAGTTTTAAACAGATATAAATATCACAGAACTATATTTTTACATAACTGAGACATTCAAAGATTGCCTATGTGTTTGTATTACCTATGTGTTTGTAGGTTTATATAGAACTAGTATGTCCTTCAATAAGGTGTTTATCTGTACCCAATTCTTATAATAGTTTAGCATTCTTTCTAGTGGACAGATCTGCTACCCATTCATCCTACAAGCCATTGTAGCATAAGAAAGATAGACATTTACATATTAACTACAATGTCATAACCAGTATTATTAAAATGTTGTTTTCACATATGTTTTGCTATACTGGAGACAAATCTATGGATTTCTTTTACCATAAGCAACACCATCCTTAACTATTATGTATAGATATACAATGAAACATTGTTGTCCTGTGACTATTCATACAGTTCATAGCTATTTTAAATACTCAGTTGAAACTGTGAAAGAAAATCAATATATATATATATATATATATATATATATATATATATATATATATATACATATATATTAAAATATTTCAAAAATAAAAACTTAATATATACAAAGCTTAATTTATTTGACCTTTGTGAAAACTATACAAAACAGTCTTCGATAATGGAATTAATATCTACTTAAGTAGATCAAAGTCTCTGGAGAAGACAACAATACCCACTTTTTGTCCTAAAACAACTAGCTAACTACCATGCTCTTAGAAGTGGGTACATACAACAAAGACTTGTTTCTAATTTCTTACAGGTTTTATTTCTAATGTTGCATGTATGGTTCTTATAAATCAGAATATCGCATGCATTTTTGGAGGAGGTATTTTATAACTTCATACACTTCTTAACACTAATCATTCAAGTATGAAGAAAATATATAATATAATAGTTCGTCATCATCATTTGATGCCTGTTTTCCATGCTGGCATGGGTTGGATGATTTTAGAGGATCTGACAAACCACAGGACTACATTAAACACCAGTGTTAGGTTTCATATGGTTTCTACAGCTGGATGTCCTTCCTTTCTAACACCAACCACTTTACAGTGTATACTAACTGCTTTTTTTGTGATACTGCTGTTAGTGAAATCATCAAGTATTTGTGTCAGTGTTATGAAAAAAGTACTGAGTATACACTGTAATGTGGTTTACATTAGGAAGGGCATCCAGCTATTGAAACCATCCCAAAGCTGACATTAGAGTGACATAGTCCTGCACCTCATCAAATCTTGTCAAACCATTCAGCTCATGCTAGCATACATGTGTGGGATGGAGGAGAAGATATATATTCAAAATTTAAATATTCAAATTCCAGAGTATACTGAACTTATTTTGTGCATGACTTTTGGTCCACACTGTACACACACATACATGTGCATACACATGCCATGCACACACAAGTACAGCTAAGTAAAAATAAATGTAGTATTTGATTTCATTTCTGTTCCAAACCAAATCAGCTTCACTTTTCCACCTCATGAGGTTGATGTAATAAGTACCAGACTAGAGTTCAACGTAATTTATGAAGCCCCCTGAAGTGCCCCAGCATGGTCACAGTCTGATGGCTGAAACCAGTAAAAGAATGTAATTTGCACTAACTTTGGATCTGAAACTAAATCATTATATATTTATACAGTTGAAAGCATTACAGCCAAATTGAAACCTTAACTGAATTATGCAATGAAACTATTTCATATTTTATCTGTATCAGTTTCCTAACGATACAAGAATTCATGGTTTGTTTGTTTGTTTAATTGTAGGACGGTGATATCATCTTGCTTTTATACTTTCCTTTTTATGCAGTATTTTTCTATTTAAAATTAGTGTGATGTACCGTATTTTAATGTGTATAAGGAACCCTCTAATTTTGGGAGCTTAAAATTTAGAAAAAAGGTTTTATAAGGGATTATAATAGAATCCATGTATAAGAAACTCCCACACATTTTAACCTAATTTTTGACAAAAAAGGGTTCCTTATACACGTTAAAATATAGTATATATTATTTGTTTTAAACCTCTTTTTCACTGCACTATGTTTTACAATGCAGTGTCATCTGCATATACTCTGAAACATTACGCTGCATAGAGGCACTAAAATGTCTTTTTTAATCACTCATCCAATGTATTTAAATCCTGTATGAACAACTTTTAAGCATTAAATCCATTCCTAAATACTATAAGATTACCACCTTATTTTGTATTTTAAATAACATTATCTTACACATATATATATATATATATATATATATATATATATATATATATATATATATATATATATATATATACTAGTAACTTTCTTCTTAAAACTTCACTACTCACAGGTATAAAAGCATAGTAGTAAGAAAATCTATTGTAGGCAATGTTTTATATGTTTTATCTGCTCATTTGCCATCAAATATGGCAAACAAATGGAGAAAGCAGAGGGTTGTGAGGTCTCCTTTACTCCTGTCTTTGCTGAAGATTTAAGTCTCTCTCATGCTAGTACTAGAGAAAATGCATCTAGTATTCTCTGTAAAATGGCTAGCATTGGGAAGGACATCCAGTCATGAAACTGAGTCAAAATGTCACACATGAGCACCAGTCTATGAGCAATGGCTCCTAAAAGCAAATGACTCAGAGGACATGATGACCAGACCAACCCATGCCAGCATGGAGGGTGGATGTAGAAACGGTGATCTTTTTTCACTCCTTACTACAAAAAAACAAAGGATTGCAAAGATATCAATTTTCATTCTGCACAATTCTAAATAAAAAATAAGTGATCAGCTGCATCATCAATCTGTGAAAGTAATAAAATTTCTTTCTTCACTTACTGTGCAGCATAAAAGAAGTCACAATACATTAATCTTTCATACTCCTGAGTGTGTTTACTCTCAGCTATAAAATAATGAATTTCTGTTGTATAACATCTATATCAGCAACAACAAAGTAGAATTGAAGCTTTCTATGTAATTTATAACATAACATTGGCTTTCAAGAATCCTTTGCATGTATTAGATACCACAAGGATACTATCTACACTTAGTTCAGAAATATGTTCCAAGCCCATCATAGAACAACATGTTCTGAACAAGATGCAGCGTAGGATTTTCTAAAATGGGTGATAGTATTTGCTTATTAATACACAGTAAGAGAAGGTACAATTTGGGTTCTTGAATTTACTTGTTCACAATACATGTGCTAGTGGATGATTGTTCGTATTATATACGATTTTCTGATTTACAAATCTTTTCCACAGATCTACAGCATAAATTCACAGCAGCTATGTATCATATGGGAGCTCGTAAGAAAGTAAGGGTTGTAAGAAACTGATGTTTAAGCATCAATAACAAATTAAGCAGTAAAATGGATGAACTAAAGAAAATAATAATCATTAATTATAAGCATTAAGAGATGATAAAAATGTATGTATATAAATTATGAGTCTCTGGAATAGTGATCTACCAAGTTTATTTATTAAGATAAACAATGGTAAGTTGAAAAACGAATGTAAATATAATTAGCTGTATTACTTAGAGACATTATGGAGAAAATTGTGGTAGAATAGCCCAATTGTTTATATCAAAAAACTTATATTATCTAACACCACAGTTAGTAATCCTAGATTGCTTATAATTCACTCCTTTTTACTTTGTATTATTTACTTCTTTAATGTTCTGTTATTTACTTTTCCTGACCTGAATAAAACTGATTCAAGTTATTTTGAATCTATAATGTGAAGTCAATTTTGTAGACCCAGAATATAAAGCAAAGATAAAATCACAAAAACATAGAGAAATTCAAAAGGAAATTAATAATATAGATTCTTTTGGCAACAAAAATCAACTTAATTCTGCAGACTACATAGGCATACAAAATGTAACAAAAGTCAGTTCATATTTAGTACATTAATTTGTTGGATTAGTGGGAGCAAGCCAATCTGTTTCTACATAACAAATAGATTTTGCACACTTCATTTCATTTCATGCCAATGATAAAAAGAAAAGAAATGAATACTAAATAATTAGACAAAATGGAAGATCAGCTATGAATCAGACTAATTTTCTCCAAAACTACACATTCTTCCACAATTAATCTAAGTATTTTTGATGAACTCTAAAATCACATTGAACACTACCAAAATTATTTTTTACAACTTTGTAACTCTAAATAACATCCACACACAGTTTGATAGTAAACTTGTTATTCATTTACTAAAATTATTTTTGGTATGTCCTAAAGATTAAGAGATAAGCAGCTAATGAATCAAGCTCCCTACGAATCAAGTATAACCAGGTATCAAACCTTGGTTTGATAGTAGGTTATAACTATTTACATTTTACACAGACCAGTACTAATATGCTTGAAGAAATAAAAACAATCATAATTCCTAATTTCTCTATTTCCGAAGCTAACAGAATCAATCTTTTATGTGTGAATAACTCTGATCACACAAAGTCAGGTAAGTGACTAACACATTGTGACATAGTTTAATATTTAAGCATCTTTCATGATAAAATATTTATCAGTAAAATAGACTAATAGCATGTAAAAACAAAAATCAATTAAAATCTAAATATGAAACAGTATTTCTATTGCGACATAGATATCCTAGATTGCAACCAAAAGATTACAACTACCAACCTGGTTTCTACTCTCTTCTACTAGCAATACAATGGGCTTTTGCTTTTCTGAACTAGCTCCAATTAAAGTTTATCTCTCTCTCTTCTTCCCACTACCCTGTCTCTCACCACACAGAAACTTCACAAAACACATTTCTTAAAGTAAACAAAGGAGTAAACAGTAAATAGGAGCCTCAAGAAACAGGAGTAAACAAGTAAACAGGAGCGTCAAGAAATAACAGTCAAATCTCTCCTAAATCCCATTCTAATGTTTTAAAGAAAGGACATGCTGCACAGTATAGTAATTGCTACACACAATAATGGAATGGTCACAAAATCTACTGGAGCAGATCTGACTTGGGTTAAACAACAACAGTAGTAACACTTCCCTCGTCCATCATCAAAGTGATAGCCCGCTGGATTTTCTCCACCCAACACCTGCTATGCTTTTGTTACAGATATCAATCTACAGATGTTCAAGTGGAACATCAACAGTATCAATACAAACAATGAGTGATAGACTACAAAGGTCACTGGCATTTATCCACCTCTCTTGACAAACTTATAGAATAACAAAAAATTGTGTTGTCTAAACAGAACTTCAATAGAAGAGGCTGAAACTGTGACGATATCCTCAGACAAGATGTTTATTACATAAAAAAAGAATTTGAAATATCAATAACATTTCCAAACAACTATATAAACATAGATTTCATTTGCTACAGTATTGAAGGAAAACATATTTAAAAAGCTTAAGATTATATAATTTGTTTTCTGCTTTTGTTATTGAACTCCATTTCCCCAAAAGAATAACAATAAAGAGCTTTACCTTTCATCTCTGCTGTCATCAGTGGAACATTCATCTTTTAAAGTTTCTTTGGTCATTCCACAACTGGACATAATCAGAGACTCCAGACTTGCAGTCCTTAGGGATTCTGAAGAACGCTTCCTAGGGATACAATAAGAAAAATAAGAAAGCATATTAATTCCAAATTAAAACAGCATGCAATTAATACATGGGCACACAAGCCACAAGTTCACAAAATGAAATTGCCAATCTAAAACTAAATGCAATTTTTAAAGTTGTTTAATAATGAAAAATTTTACTATAGCAGTAAAAATACAATTTACATAATTGTTTCAATGGTTGACATCATTACTAATGTCCCATTGGTAGATAGTACTAACTATTTATCTACTTTGTGTTCGATAAGAGAATATTTCCAATTTCTATCAGGTATAATTTCAGAAATTTATATTGATTTTTTTGTTTAATTCAAAGTATTTAACAAAGGTATTCATATCAAATAGTTATGTTTTATATACAAAAATCTAATAAAATTGTAATTCCAGCTGCATTTATTTACAAAATATGGAAGTAAATCATATTAACTTGGCTGTAATGAGTTAAATTCAAAATGTTCTCAATTTGTAATTCATTTTAGTATGAACATGCTTGTTCCAGTATTGTCCATAACAGCTCTGATTGATTATAAGAACTATGATATGAAACTAGACTGACACTTATTGATAAACTCACAAACTAAATATGCCAAATATACTCCCATTTCTCTCTATTTTATTAATGGCAATGTAGCTTAATTTTAAGAAAATTTAAAATCAGATTTACATTATATGACATAATTTCTAAATTGTTACTTAAAATTCTTCAAAATAGAGGTTACTGTTGGCTTAGATTTTATTAAAGGGTCCTTCTGTACTTAAAGATGGTAACTATTTTTTTTTCAGAGATTTGGCAACTGTATGAGCAGTAGGATTACACACATAGAACTTTTTATTGATTTAAAATTTGAAAAAAAATTGTGTCTAATATGAAAATAATTTTTCAATTTCTTTGAAACTATGTATTTCAAGAAAATATGTAAAATTTTACGTTTCTGTCAATCCAAATTATTTCATCATAACTTTATTTCCATTAACCAAATATATAAAATTATCCTTAGTGTGAGACTTCTTTATACATCAACCGATGCTACAATTACAAAATATATCTTCTTATGAGAGTGTCTCTCAACACACATTAAGTTGGATATAAAGATTGTTTTTTGATACTAATACTGCTTCTGTCACTAAAAATTACTATCTTCATAAATTTCTGATGAAACCAAGTAAATTTAAATCAATCTAATGTATAGTAATGTGCAAAGTCAACAAAATTTTAATTGCTACTGAAATTAAGAAAAAAAATTGCTTTTATGCATAGAACATAATACAATATGCAAAATATCATTAGTACAAGTTATTTTTGAATGAAGACAAATTTAAATGTATGGGAGAAAAAGACAAAAAAAATACAATTACAATTCATAATTTTTTTAATATATAATTTAGATACAAAAGAGCAATAATGTTCTTCAATCAAAAGTAAAACAATGAAAAATAATTATAAATTAACATGAAAAAGCAAATTCTCAAGCCTGCATAAATTCATGCCAATCCTAAATGTTTTGTTTAAAAAAAAAAATACAATGAAATAAACATATCACAGAAAGAAGCATAGTAAATGAAGTATTTTACATTCATTTCACTTATTGGCATAATCAAAACAAATCAAAATGATTGGTCAGAAAAATCATTGCCATACTTTTAATAATGCTCTGAAGATAATGTTTAAATCTCAGGCTGATGTAAGAGCTTTGTTGTTTAACTATTGTTTCAAATAGTAAACAAAGGAAATTCAAGGAAAAGAATAAATTAATAATTTTATTAAAACAATAGTTCTGTAACATAGAAACAAGAATATGAGTTCAGCATAAAAGAGAAGGATAAGGATAATGAAATATAAAAATAAACAAACTAAAAGACAGTTTTCTTCTACTTTATAACTTTCTTTATATTAAAGGTAACACCATACACAGGTAAGGACTCAAATTATATATATATTGGTAAGATTAATCCCTGTGTAGTAAATGCTAAGTAAACATAACTGCATTTAACTAAAAGGATTTTTAATCGACCAAAGTCAAAACGATATATACTGATTGCACCAAGTAATGTGCACACGCACATGTGCGCATGCACACACACACACACACACACACACACCACACACTTAATTTCTCTTTAAATACATAGATAGAGAAACTGTTTCTAAGAAAAAAAATCTACTATTTTCTGAAAAGGATTAAACTTCTGGTAACTTCTAAGTAACAAAAAATTTAGTTAGCAGGAAAGAAGATAGGACTCAACAGCCTTGTAGGAAGCTATTGATATACAGAAAAATAGTAAGTAGGAATCCCATACAGTGCACCCAATGTAGAATATGGCTGTGCAAGAGGTACAGTGGTATCACTGGCAGGTTGACAGAGAAAGGTGATTTCATTTGTGGCAAATGCACAGATATAATTACCTGCAAAAGTACTTAGGAAAAACATTCTTTCAAATGTTTAGAAGGCTACATAGAAATTGTTGATAGTTTCTCTTACCTAAGTGGCATAATTAGCAGTGGTGATGGGCATTTAAAAGCATAGCAGCCTAAATAAGAACAAGGTACGAAAAGTATATGCAGCTATTCTACTAACAACAAAGGGCTTCTCTAAGTTAACAGTAGACAGTATGAAACTTACAGAGTACAATGTTGCATGGTACTGAAACATCAGTGCTAAATAAAAAGGATGTGTAAGGGCTGGAAAGAAACCAGGTCCGCATATTTCAATAGAAGTGTTCAAGAAAATCTAGGTGTATGGAGAAATCAGATGTGGTGTGCAAGAAAGAAGACTGTTCTGGTTACAGTTATGTGATGTATATGAAGGATGACATTTGAGAAAAGAAATACCAAGCAATCCAAGCAGAAGGACAATGAGGAAGAGGAAAACTGATGAAGACATGGGAAGAAGTGATGGGACTGATATCAGGATGCTGAACTTTATAAAGGAGATGATGAGGAATTGTAACCAGCAGTGAGACAAACAGTATGCTGGAAAAGACCTATCCAACCCAAGTAAGCATGAGAAAATAGACATGAAAATGATGATAATGATGGTGACAGTAACAACGATGGAAATCTAGTAGTATAGAGTATGTTGTTTTCCAGTATAATTAAATGATGGCGATGAGCTGGCAGAATCGTTAGCCTGCCAGGCGAAATGTTTAGCAGTATTTCGTCCCTCTTTAAGTTCTGAGTTCAAACTCCACTGAGGTCGATTTTGCCTTTCATCCTTTTGAGGTTAATAAAATAAGTACCAGTTGAACACTTGGGTTAATATAATCGACTCACTCCAAGCTACCCTTGTGGCAAAAATTTGAAATAATTAAATGTTTATTTGCACACATACATGAAAAGTTCCCTTATCTATGAAACGTAAACAGCTCATCTGTAGTATCAAACATTCTCTGTATCAAACATTTATAATATTTTATAACATTTATGCATAAAATAATTGCAAGACTGTTAGATTATGATATGTAACAGAATTAGAATACATATAAACACATACACACACACATATTTTTTACTATGTATATGCATATACACATCATAAGCATCATCATCATTTTACAACTGTTTTACTATGCTACCATAAGTTATGCATGTACTAACAATTGGATGTCCTACCGAATACCAACAACTTTAGTGAGCTGAGTGCATTTTTTTGTGAGACTACCGCCACAGAAGTTGCCTTAGTGTCAGCAAAACTAAAAAGCCCTCTCAAACCATTCATTATCACTGTTTGAATCAATTTACAACTTGCAGAGGTATTAGGTGCATTTTTCATGACACTAACTCTAGTTGAGACACTGTGTGGCTCATAAGGCAAAAGAGAGTTCCTATGACTGAAAGAGTTGAAATTAAAGGATGATGAAAGAAACAGATTTATTGCTGTGAGGAAAAGATTGGAGAGTAGCAGAGAGAACAATGTTGGGGGAATACGAGAAGAGACAGGAGAAGGGGAAAGGGAATGGGCCATATCATGGATATATATGTGTAGGTGTGCTTCTTAATTTATACATTTATCATCCATTTTTCCATGCTAGCATGGGTTAGACAAATAGGTATTATGTTACAGTTAGATGCTTTTCCTGTTACTAACTCTACATGTCACCAAAACACACTCAGTGGTTGATTTGTTGACAGGGCAATGTCAACAAGCTTTACTATGCATAGCTCAGGGTTTTTCATATGAAGCACACCTTCATTTGAAGAACATAAACATTCACAGATACACACACACACACACATGCTTATTTTAATTTTGAACAGCACACAAGTTTTGCTTCTATAATTAATTGTCTATACTTGTAAGGAGTTCTATATATGAAAGACGTATTGCTTACTAATGTTTTTCCATACAAAAAGTATAGTTAAACTCAGACTACATAACCAATTTCAAAAGAACCTGAGATAAAAACATTGTAAACATAGATGATAAATGCCAAAATGTACCACAAGACAGATGTAATGAACATTGATATATCTGCACAAAAATAATATATATTTACAAAACATTCAAATAAGCTCTGCATAATCCGAAAAAATAACAAAATTATATGTAAAAGTAATGAAATGTTTGTAATTGTGGATAAAGACAAATGTATTGCAAAATTAACAGCTAGTGAATGACAAAAACAAATTTATTAGGCTTCAGAAAGACAAGATCACTAAAGTAAAATGAAACTTAAATTAATTACACTAACACAGCGAGCCAGTAAAACTATTAGAGCATCAGAAAAACTGCTTTGCGATATTTGTTTTGAGTTCAAATCCCACTGAAGTCAACTTTGCCTTTCAGCTTTCTAGGGTCAATAAAATAAAATATCAGTCAAGTACTAAGGTCAATTGTACTGATTTATACTCTCCCTTCATAATTGCTGGCCTTGTACCTAAATTAGAAACCATTAATTACAGCAATAAACAAACAAGATCTCCTAAAATCATTATAAACTCTCTATATGTTCATAATCTCTAATTATGTCTCATAGATGAAGAGCAAAAAAGCGACGATGCTATACTGTACTCAAATATTTCAGACTGCATCTCCCAAAAGATGATGCAACCGATTGATAAGCTTTCATTTCTTGTATTATCACAATAATGATTCCAGCTAAAATGGTCCTGCCAATCCCACTGTGTCTCACCGTCAAACCATAGACTAGATATTCCACCTAAATATTTATTCCTAGAACTACAAATTCTCAGACTCCCATTTTCTTGCATCTCTAGAGACATCAAACTGCAGAAACTCAAGCTAAATATCAATAAAATTGACCAGATCATTTTGGAGGGGGCAAGTATATCCGTATGTATGGCTATGAGGTCAGAACAAACAGCCATTATAAAGAGGGACAGGATGAGTGTAATTACACAAGAGAGAAAAATATGAGTGCAAGACGAAATGAGAAAGAAACGAACATGTGGTATACAGACAGCTAGATGTATAAGCTGACAAATAAATAGCTTGATGGAGAGAGAGAGAGAGAGAGAGAGAGAGAAGTGGGATGACTCAGCTAAAGAGTAAGAAAGTGACAACCATCATATCATTGAAACTTTAACTCAGGGGTCGGGGAACTTTTTTAACCAATTACCGCAAAATATATTCATTTTTGCAGGCATTACCCTCTTGATTTGAAGAGAAGAAAATCATAGATTCTTTGAATTCAAAAGGTTTATTGAATCTATTTATATGGAGAATACAATTATAAATATAACAAGTATAAAACAAATGCAATAACATAAATTAATATCCTCATTATGAAACAAAAGGATTTTTCTAGAAACTTTTTTATTTCAGGTTTTGGAGAAATGATGCTGTTTCAGTTTTACTACTATTACATCAAAATGGAACATTGGAGAATTTTGATGCCAGAGCAATTTGGATACAGTGTTCAGGGTCCTATCAATTTCTCTGCTTTATTTTAATGTTCATTAGAGTGGAAAGTCTTGTTCGCAAAGTAGGTTGTTGCAAAAGGCAGCAACATTTTGACTATCTCCTCATGCTAGAAGAAAAAATTCCATTGTAACAAGGAACATGTTTTTTTTTAATAATTTTACTTATGTCTGATGAGTTCTCATTACCCACAAGAACTTCATTTTTACCCCACTTGGGGTAATTTACTTTTGTTCACCAACCCCTGATGTAACTGAACAACATGAGAAAAGGATACATGTCCTCAGTCTTTTAATTATGTATCTGTAATATGATTCTTTTTTTTTAATTAGTAATTATGGAAAAGAAACAAAACTGTGTAGCCATTGTCAACAGAGGTGCGTTTATAACTCAGCCTATAACTCAAACATTTTTGAAATTGATCAAGAATAAGATTCACAACAGATTTTATAAACTACTGGTTAACAAGACATCAAATTTCAAAACATTAGCTGAAGGTTATGCTGTCATTTAAAACTAGGACCTTGATTATATTATACTAGAATGTGTTACATTCATAATATAAATAAAAGAAAAATTCATGCTTACTTTGAGCTGAGCATGAAGCCAAAGTTTGCAGGAAAGAAATACATAATCTTATTGGTACTAATTTTTATTTACTTCAGATGAAAGAAAGCAAAATCAATGCAAACCTAATCTACTATTAGAGTAATGGCTTCAAATTTTGGTACAAGGCCAAGGATTTTGAAGGAGAGGATGTGTCAACTACATCAGCCCTGATACTCAACAAGTACTTATTTTATTGACCATGAAAGGATGAAAAGCAAAGTCAAACTTGGCAGCATTTGAACTCAGAATGTAAAGCCAGAAGAAATGTCACTAAACGCTTTGTCCGGCGTGTTAACAATTCTGCCAGCTTGCCACCATATCTGGTATGAGATTAATCTTTTCTACTATAGACACAAGGCCTGGAATTTTAGGGAAGGGAGCTAGTCGATTACATCGACCCCCATTGTGTAACTGATACTTATTTCATGAACCCCGAAAGGGTGAAAGGCAACGTTAACCTCGATGGAATTTGAACTCAGAAATCCTCCATTAAAAATAGAATGCACTGAACCTATGCTTATTCCCACTTGATGAGCAATTTCCTGGATTGTTACACATCAGTTTTCCATGACTATTTGCCAAACCTTCTCAATCGGCTCCTCGTTTGGGCTTGTGGATGGCCTGCCTGAGCATGCCCGGCTCTCCACTGAAGTGCAGCCATGTTTGAAGTGTTTCTGACACTCATTGATCTGAGTTTTGCCCATTGCATCCTCACCAGAGGCCTACTGAATCTTCTGTGTGGTTTGAGCTTGAGTATCACCAAGCTTTTGGTGATACTGGTATTAGAATAATGCTAGCTATTTTATATTAAATTACGGATAATAGAGTAAAACAAAAGTACTTCAAAGGTATGCAACCAATTTAAACTCATTTTAAAGATATAAGTTCGAAGTTACTTTTTTATATGGCCAAAAGATTAAGTTCACTCTGCAATTAAGGGGTCCCAGGTTCAATCCTATCATGTGGCATTTTGAGTATGGTGCCTTTTACCTAAGCCTTGAGTCAACCTTCTTGTGAGTGACATTAGGTAGAGGGAAACTGTGTGGAAGGCTTTCAAATGGTGTGTACTTGTAATTCAAAGAGCCAACATTGGCACAAACTGTTATACTACCTGAGAATTACATAAAGGGTACACATCCACTTACACTCTAATTCAATCAAACAACTAAATGTTCATTATCAAATTCATGGAGATCCATTGACTCATTTATTTTTGAAGGATTATGTTTATTCTTAGTTTATGCTGAACAAAGTTTGGCCAACTTTAGAAAGTTTTTGTTAGTTCTTAAGTGTTTCAACAGTCTTCTAATGGTAGTGAAACTGTAATATAACTATTAAACATTTGCTACTCAGAAATGTTACAGCTTAATTTCTTTATCCAATTTCCATATTTATTATATAATAAATAGAGAAGATGCAAACAGAAGAAACAAAACTATATTCAGAAAATTTATTTTGGCTAATTAGGTTGAAGTCATAAGACCAAAGTTTATTTAACACACTATTATGTATTCACATAAAAATAAATGAAGGTAAAAATACAGATGCTCTCTCTCTCTTACACACACACACACACACATATTGACACACATACACTATGCATATAGGAAAATTTTTAAAGAAATACATATTAAACATATAACATTGCAAGGAACATAAGCGAAAAAATACTCGACATTTTTATTAAAAAAATAGAAAAAATGTACTTGCAGAAAAGTCTTGATATTTTTAAATGTTTGCAGGCTTTACTATAAGCACATATCTTGCTTCGTATACATTAGCAAAAATAAATGTGAATATGTATCTAAATGTACAATCATACACATATGTTGCCACAGACAAAGTAGATTACCATCTTAAATCACAAA
The DNA here is from genome assembly GCF_046866305.1 of Octopus bimaculoides. Classification (NCBI taxonomy): domain Eukaryota; kingdom Metazoa; phylum Mollusca; class Cephalopoda; order Octopoda; family Octopodidae; genus Octopus; species Octopus bimaculoides. The sequence goes on along the minus strand of NC_142932.1, from coordinate 100,557,032 downwards.
TTTCCATGTCCAGATCATTCACTGTCGGATATTCAAACAGTAAATTTCAGTGGCATCTATAAATAGGTAGTAAGTAATCGATCAAAACTATTCTGTCTTTTTGACAGTTTAATATTTATCTAAAAATGCATTTCTAGAATATATTTAATCTTCCAATCAAGTCACTAAATAGCCTATATGTCTATATATATATATACATATAAACATATATATATGTATATATATATATATATATATATATATATATATATATATATATATATATATATATATATAAGTGTAGTATATTGCCACTTAAGTGTGGCTGACCCCTAGGGGTGGATGTTACTGTTGCTTTTAGCCCCAGGAGGACATCTCCTCCAGCTGGCTTATCGACACACGACTGTGTCCTGTTTGCCAAGGGAGTTATCCCTCTCACCTCGACCAGCAGCACGAACGTATCCGGATTTCAGGGTTATTTCCCTTCGTCGGCGTTCGACAGCTGATGACCTTGGTGAGAGAGACAAAAACCTGGCAAACCTTATATCTTCTTTTCCAGTGACATTCTTCACTGATATTGAAAAGGTGAAAACAAGCAATGTTAATTCTCTAAATGAAGTATTAACAGTAACTGCACGATAAAGTGTAGTATATTGCCACTTAAGTGTGGCTGACCCCTAGGGGTGGATGTTACTGTTGCTTTTAGCCCCAGGAGGACATCTCCTCCAGCTGGCTTATCGACACACGACTGTGTCCTGTTTGCCAAGGGAGTTATCCCTCTCACCTCGACCAGCAGCACGAACGTATCCGGATTTCAGGGTTATTTCCCTTCGTCGGCGTTCGACAGCTGATGACCTTGGTGAGAGAGACAAAAACCTGGCAAACCTTATATCTTCTTTTCCAGTGACATTCTTCACTGATATTGAAAAGCCCTGAAATCCGGATACGTTCGTGCTGCTGGTCGAGGTGAGAGGGATAACTCCCTTGGCAAACAGGACACAGTCGTGTGTCGATAAGCCAGCTGGAGGAGATGTCCTCCTGGGGCTAAAAGCAACAGTAACATCCACCCCTAGGGGTCAGCCACACTTAAGTGGCAATATACTACACTTTATTGTGCAGTTACTGTTAATACTTCATTTAGAGAATTAACATTGCTTGTTTTCACCTTTTCAATATCAGTGAAGAATGTCACTGGAAAAGAAGATATAAGGTTTGCCAGGTTTTTGTCTCTCTCACCAAGGTCATCAGCTGTCGAACGCCGACGAAGGGAAATAACCCTGAAATCCGGATACGTTCGTGCTGCTGGTCGAGGTGAGAGGGATAACTCCCTTGGCAAACAGGACACAGTCGTGTGTCGATAAGCCAGCTGGAGGAGATGTCCTCCTGGGGCTAAAAGCAACAGTAACATCCACCCCTAGGGGTCAGCCACACTTAAGTGGCAATATACTACACTTTATCGTGCAGTTACTGTTAATACTTCATTTAGAGAATTAACATATATATATATACATACACATATACACATACACATATATACATATACATATACATATATATATACATATACATATATGTATGCACATATATGTATGCACATATATACATATACATACATACATATACATACATATGTACATAAGTAGAAAGATACATACATACATCCATACAAACATACGTACACACACACACACACATGCAAAGTAGATATAAGCATCACAATTCCAGTTAGACTTTTAGAATATGATTATCTAACTTTACTACTCTTAGAAAATAATTTGGAATATAATTAAACTGAGATAACTGAAAGCACTTTTTCCTGGTGTGTTAAGACTCTAACAAAAACTCTCATCAACAAAGCTTGAAAGTTGCTTATTGCAGGCAGACAATTAAAATCTTATCTTTGTTAAGCCTGAATATATGAAATCTGCCTTACACTTAGCAAGTCTAGCAGCAACTTCTATGACAATGATTCTTCTAACATTACAATCATAGTTTCCATTATACATTCAAATACATGTTCTATTTGCTAGTTAGCTCCTGAATGCAAAAAGAAATCATTATAAATTACCATATATATTTTAAACAAACACTTGTAGGTAAAGGTATGGTTGTGTGCTTAAGGAGTTTGCTTTACAACCATGTGGCTCTGGGTTCAGTCCTGCAGTGTAGAACCTTGGGCAAGTGTCTCCTACTGTAGTCCTGTGATAACCAATGCCTTGTGACTGAATTTGGTAGAAGGAAACTATGTGGAAGTCCATCACACACACATAATATGTGTGTGTAGATCTTTGTGTTTGTCTCTGCCACTTACACTGCTTGACAACCGGTATTGGTTTGTTTATGACTTCATAACTTGGAGTTTCAGCAAAAGAGACCAACAGAATAAGTACCAGACTTAAAAAATAAATACTGGGGTTGGTTTGTTAAACTAAAACCCTTCAAGGTAGTGCTCCAGCATGGCCACAGTCTAATGACTGAAACAAGTAAGAGATAAAGAAACCTCACATCTAAGCATGATAATTCATTTCTCAACAACAGAAAATGCATTTTTTCTTTCACCTACAAAATACAATAGGATCATCCCTTTTTTAGTGAACTTTGGTGAATAAAAGCATCAAACAATATGTTTCCAATTCCCATTGCACAAGAACAGTTCTTAACTAATTAACATAACAAAATCTTCTCCAGTAGACCCAAATCCAATAATTTTATGCTCACCTAATATAAATGAACTTCTTTAAAAAACATCTTGAAATGCAACTGCAACTCACTTTGTTAATTCAAAAAGTGAAGAAATGTGTAGCAGTCTATTTTTGTTATCCTTCATTAAAGTGCTCTGGTTTAATTTTATAACTTAATCACGTAACTATCTTTGAAGTTAGTTTTATTTTTGTACTAGGATAATACAGCCCCAAAACTTAAAACAATGATTTTTGTGCAAGAAATATAAGCTGCAACATGAGATAGTAAAGTGGAGAGGTAGGCCCCAAAACAGCACGCATTCTCTCCTGATGACCCCAGACACTTGCTGGCTTTCTGTATGTGGAGCTTTTGAGTGGTAGCACTTGCATGTGCAAGTTGCTTGCAAAGCATCTAAGAAGTGTAACAGGTTTCATTTCCTTTGAAAAATATTTCATTAAAAAAATGAAGGGAAAAGTTATCAGTGAAAATACAATTAACAACAAAAAAAATATAACTCCAAAGAACTCTACAAAATTGAATTCATATAAGTATTTAATGTAGATACAAATATCTAACATGTCTACATGTTGTGTGTAAACCTTCTTACAATCAAGCAAGACATTACTCATGAAGCCTCTTCAGTATGAAATGTGTTTGGGCAAGGATTGAGTATTGAGATAAAAACTCAATGAGAGTTATGATTTCTTATGCACAAGTTACACAGAAAAGTTACAGAAGGAAGATAGGGAATTGTGATATTCCTGTCTTTTTTAATAGGGTTGGTCATTTTAGTAAAATCACTTTAAAGAGACACAGGAGCTTGGTTATATACTCAGTTCACCAAGTATATGAAGCCACTAGCATCAACAAAATAATGGAAAAGGTGTAAGTCTAGTTTGCCCAGTCAAATTTAAAGCTGAGAAAAAAAGTTACATTTTATTTTCTAAATGAAATGTCAGATTTTTACCTATTAACAATACAATAAGCTACATTAATGATTTACAATGAGTTCAGCTTTTAGGTAAATACTGACAGGAAATATTAACCTAAAAGAAAATTAGCTGATTTAGCAGAAGTCATTGTAAATTGTTTTTATATTTTGATAGATATGTCTCGTTGCTTTATAAAAATCAGATCAGGAGTATAGATTGACATACTCCCTGTGAAAATTTAACTTCTAGTAAATACAAAACATAAGGACAAACCCCACTGCATAACAAAATAAGGTAAATTTGTTTGCTTAAGAAATAATATGAACATGTATACATGTATCTATATAGTGTGTATTTATGGACAAAGATATATATACATATATATATATATATATATATATATATATATATATATATATATATAGGCATATCAGCAGAATTGTTAAAACAATGGATATAATACTTTCCAGAATTTGTTCTGGCTTTCAAATCTCATTCAGGTCAAGTTGGCCTTTATCTTTCAGGGGAGTGGATTAGCGAAATTATTAGGAGTACTGGACAAAATGTCTTTGGGTATGCATTCAGGCTTTTTATTTTCTGAATACCCAGGCAAAGGTTAATGGAACTTGTCTGTGTCTCACTGACAAGAAGGTGTCTTGAAAAATAACTAAATGTAAGCAATAGGAAATTCATCTTTGTATTCTCCCACAGAATTCCATGTCTTTGTGTGTGTGTGTGTGCGTATATATATACATACACGCACATATATATATATATATATATATATACACACATACAGGGTGAGGTGAATAAACTGTTGTCTAAATTACACAAAAATGAAAATAACACTGACATCTCATTTTAACGGATGTATTTACCAAAATTACTTTAAAATATCTTGAAATATTAAAGAGTAAATTTATTCAATAAAATTGCCATTGGTTTCAACCATGGCCTCCAGACAACTTTAGAATCTCTTGCAACTCTTCTGGATGGTCTCCTTGTTTAAGTTGGTAAATGTTGCCATAATCCTTGCCTTCAGTTCATCTTTGGTGTAACAAGGAGTTTTGTTGGTGTCTCACTCAACTGTGCCCCACACATAATAATCAGGAGGGTTGCAGTCTGGAGAGTTAGGTGGCCAGATGTTAGGAGTGATGTAGTCACAGAAATTGTCTAACAGCCACGACTGGGTTCTCCTACTTGTGTGGCATGGTGCAGAGTCCTGTTGCCAGACATAGGGTCTTCCAGCAGCCACCCTCTTGACCCAGGGCAGCACTACCTCCTCCAGGCACTTGATGTAGGCCTCCGTGTTGAGTCTGAGGCTTTGTGGGAAGATGACTGGAGGCATAACATCACCATCACTAGTGATCACTCCAAACACCATGATGTTGACTGGATGTCTGATTTTTATCACTCTCGGTACATATCCTCAGGCTACACTGTCTTCAGATTGACATCCAAACACTCTGAAATGTTTGTATTGGAGTTCCAGTACAAATGCCAAGCAGTACAGCATGTAATTTCCAAATTTCTGGCAGAAGGAATTGCATCATGGTGCTGTTTTTCTCACAGACGGTGCCCAACTGACCCTACTATATTGTATAGTCGTCAAAATCAAAAACAATGTGCATGCACAAAATTAAAAATATGAAATGGCGATAATTTACTCATCACACTCTGTATATATGCATATATACACACACACACAAACACACATAAGAAAGAGAATAAAGAAAAAATGAAAATACTAGACATTTAGACATCAAAATTCTCAATGCAGCCAACACCTTTAAAACCATCTGCTTAATAACGTGTGTATAGCACTGACAAAAGGAAAACAATAAACATTAGAGTTTTAACCAAGAGTGACCGAGAAACAGTTATACAGAGCTTTTAGCATGCTTATGGAGACCTTGAGACTATGTATGCTAGCGTTATTAAAGGTGAAATAAATAATAGCAGGTTTGTATTTGTGTGCAGAACATCACCTGTCTGCTAGTACACACATACACACACACACACACACTCTCTCTCTCTCTCTCACACACACACACACACACTCTCTCTCTCTCTCTCTCTCTCACACACACAAACACACACAATTTTCATTTGAATAGAGAAGTAAAGAAAAAGTTTTTCTGAAAAAGATTAAACTTTTTGGTTTGTACAACTTTTAAATAACAAGTTTTGGCAGGAAAGAAGACAGAACTCTACTGCCATGTGGGAAAGGGTAAGGTTTGAAATGAAGAAAAGAAGAGGGAATTTCACATGATGTACACAACGTAAACTATAGATGCACAAGAAGTGTAGTGGAATCCCAAGCAAGCTGACCAGAAAGCAAGATTGCATATGTAGCAAGTGCACAATTGTAGTTAGCAGTAAGGGTATCTGTAAAATAAATTCATTTAAAGTACTAACCCTAACTTCTGTTACCAAAATGAAATAATTAGATATGGAGATGGCCATTCTAAAAGCATTATAACCAGAGTAAAAGCTGGATGAAAAATGTTCAGGGAGTTATTTAATGGCAACAAAGGATGAATAGTAGATTGTATGATACTTGAGTATGAAGTGCAATGCTGCATGGCAGCTAAACATGACCACTGACTGTGGAAGCTGCATGGAGGCTGCAAAAAATAAAACAGGTAAATACACTCTGCTGGGCATGTAATGTTAGTATATATGACTAATGGAGCACAAATAAGCTGAGAGAAAAACTGGGCATAAGAGGAATCAGTTATAGTGTGTAAGAGAGGAGACTGTGAAGGTATGGGAGTGTGATGCATGTGGAAGATAACAGCTAGGTAAAGAAATGCCAAGCAACAAGTGGTAGGAATCTATGGAAGAAGCAGACATGAGAGGAAGTGGTTAGAGCTGACTTCAAAAGATTAAATCTTAAGACGGTAGATGAAGGACTATAACAAGTGGCAAGGGCCTTCTCTGGAAAAAACAAGTCCAACACATGTAAGGAAGGAACATTTAGCATAAAGTAAGTAAATAAGTAGATAGAGAAATGATGAATAAATATTTATGCACAGAACCATAGCAACTGGAGTCATTGTGCATTCATACATTGCTTGTTTACATCCTCATCATTTAACGCCTACATTCCATGTTGATACGGACAGGGTGGTTTGACACGATCGATAAAGCTGGAAGACTGTATCAAGCTTCAATATCTGTTTTGGCAGATGCCTTTCCTAATGATAAACTATTCAATCAATTGTTAAATAATAATAGATGTTATAAATCAGTACATAGGTACTCTGGTGTATGGGTCTTGTTCACAGTTTCTTCTTTTCATTTGTCTTACGAATTACATGGAAACTTCACTCATTCTGTTATCATGAAAAAAAAAAAAAACACTTAATACATTCTGTAAAATGGTTGGCAATAGCAAGGGCTTCTGCCAAAGCAGACATTGGAGCTCAACACAATCCACCAGCTTGTTGGACCCTGTCAAGCCATCCAACCCATACCAGCATGAAAAGGAGATGCAAAATGATGAGGTGATGATGATGATATAAACAAACAATGTATGAATGTCAAATAGCTCTAGTTTCTATGGTTTTGTGCATAGATTTCTCTATCTGTCTATTTATCTATCTCTCTCTATTTTATGTCCCATTTTCCCTCCTTACATAGGTTGGACTTGTTTTCTCTAGAGGAAACCCATGCCACTTTTTCAATCTTTATATACATATATATCTTTTATCTTTTACTTGTTTTGGTCATTAGACTGTGGCCATGCTGGAGCACCACCTTGAAGGATTTTCGTCAAACAAATCAACCCCAGTACTTTTTGTCTTTAAAGCCTGGTACTTATTCTGTTAGTTTTTTTGTCAAACTGCTAAGTTACGGGGGACATAAACACACAAGCACTGGGTGCCAAGTGGTGATGGCAGATAAACACAGACACAAAGATACACACAGATATATATATATATATATATATATATATATATATATATATATATATACACACACATACAATGGGGTTCTTTCAGTTTCCATCTACCAAATCAACTCAGAAGGCTTTGGCCAGCCTGAGGCTATAGTAGGAGACACATGCCCAAGGTGCCAACCAGTAGGACTGAAACTAGAACCATGTAGTTAGGAGGCAAACTTCTTACCACACAGCCATGGCTGTGTGTGTGTGTGTGTGTGTGTGTGTGTGTGTGTGTGTGTGTGTGTGTGTGTGTGTGTGTGTGTGTGTGTGTGCGCGCGCGCGCAAAAAAGGCTGATAACAAAAAGTTACTGTTGAATTCTATGTATGCTAAAATCCTTACAGGAAGCCATAAAGAGGAACACTGTCTTTAGTAGGAAAGACAAAGACATCTTATTTGATAATAATGTACTATTACTTTTCATTACTTATTGCAATAACCATTATAAAACACAATCACAAAAAAAAAAAAATTGGAAAATATTTGGGCATACAAAAGTTTATGTTGTGTGTATATATATATATATATATATATATATATATATATATATATATACACAAACATAGAGACATTTACAATGTAAGGGTTGCAGTTATACAGATATAACAAAAGATGAAAAAAAAGTTTCATCACTTATTAGAAAAGGAAAAGTCTTCATTAGTGATGCATCTCAGAGCAAATTCAGCTGTAAAAAATAGCTTATAATACACTGAATTACAGAAGATGCATGGCAAGGGTGAATAACAACAGGAAGAGTAGCCAGCTGTAAAAACAATGCATCAATAATATATTCATCTAACCCATGGAAAAACAGAAATAACAACAAATGAATGAGTTACAGACTTCTTGAATTGCAAAAGAAGCAGAAAGCTGCCTGCAGGACTCAAATCCTACAACTTCTGAAACCTAGCATACTATAAGTTATTATTTATAGCTGAGTTTGCTTTGAGATATATTGTTAATAAAGACATGGTTACATATTTCTCAATGCTAATGTAAAAGGCTGTACATAAAATTTGAAAATAAACTGATGCAGAAATAAAACCATCATAGCTATTTCTGTAATAACATTTTATTTCAAGAACTATATTCTAATTTAAATGATTTTTTTTTTTTTATTATAAATGTTTTACTGGTTACCAGCAATGAACTGAGCATATGTGTGGGTTAAGTATTGTGTCAAGAAGGCATATGACTAACGAATACTGCCTCAAAAAATTTCGTCCAGCTCATACCAGCATGGAATATGCAGACATAAAAATGATAATGATGACATACACACATACATACAAATACACAAATATATAAATACATATGTAGGTTACAAGAAATGTGAGGAAAAATACTGATAAAGTATTATCATTTATTTTAGCTAAATCTGTTGATAGCCTCTCTAGAGTTTCCCAGGATTACCAGTATATCAAACAGCTGTTCAATAAACAAATCACATGAGGAAACACCTAAGTAACAAACAGCTGACTGATTCAGTTGAAATAACTTGTATAATATTCAGATTCATGTGTTTATTGATATGAATAAACCATCAAGTCAATTAATAGGGAAAATTAACTTATAATCTTGATATTAAGTTATAGTTTGATTATTTAAATATTTTAATAAATTTTAATTTCCCCTACATTTATCGCATATGTATTAGAATTATCTAACAGTCAATATATTTTCCAAATGTATGTAAAAACAAAACAAAAATGAAAAACATGCAAATTTCAAAAGAAATACATCTTTATCAAAATAAAACTTTAACTTGTAAGAAAGTTTTAAATTTATGAATGCTAGATATAAGTATATTTTTCAAATGTTGAATAGATTTATCGATTTACAAGAAAAACACAAAATTAAAGAGAAACAGAATACAAAACTTTAATTTTAATATTATTCATACATGTCATTCAACTACTAATGTTTCTTTTCAAATGAAAATTTCGAATGGACAAGAACTAAATTTTTTAAATATAGCATATATTTTTGATTGCTATTAATGATAGCGCATCAAACGCTCAACTTTTTAATGCTATTTTTATCAAATTCAAGTATTTTATGGACATATAGATGTACAAATGCAGATTTTGTTCTTGTCAAAGAAGTATATTGTTTTACATTAAAATATTTTTAGGATGCTAAAATGGAGAAAAATCAGAGCATGAATGATTTTTTGGGGTTTTTTTTTTTTCAGCAAACTTCTTGATTTTGGCAGAAAATATCCAAGTGGCATTGTGATTTCCATTGCCATGGGGAAACATAACTTCCTAGTTGAACCATGAGAGTGTAGCATTTCATTGTTTTTTTTTTTTTTTTATTAATGGTAACTATTTTCTCATATAATGTAGCATATATTTTCCAACCTTTTCTTACCAACTTTAAGTAAAATCTTCTTAGGGTTGAGGTTTAATTTTAGCTGGGATATGCTGTGTAGGGACCAGCATGTCAGAGAATAGACCCAATGTTTCCTCTGCACCCTGACCTCATAAAACCCTCACCAACAACGACTACCCAAACAGACCCATGGGTTGGAGGGTTGTCACCTGAATGGTGCAGAGAAATCATCTGCCAGTAGTAGTAGTAGGGAATCACCAACAAATGGTGAATGCAGCGACATGCTGTGTTACAGAGCATGCCCCCATACTACTACAACTACATATATAACTACAATATCCTTTCTACTATAGCCACAAGGCCTGAAAATTTTTAGGAGAAAGAATTAATTGATTACATCAACTCCTATACTTAACTGGTACTTATTTTATCAACTCTGAAAGGATGAAAGGTAAAGTCAACCTCAGTGGAATCTGAACTCACAATGCAGAGACAGATGAAATGCTACTAAACATTTTGTCTGGCGTGCTAACAATTCTGCCAGACAATTCTGCCGCTTTATATATATCTACAATATACTTCCTTTTATCAATACTCAGTTTCCATTAACAATCCATGAAATACCACTGAATAATCACATAATTTATGTAATTATTGATTGTAATATGTTTCTTATATTGCCAAATCATATCTCATGTGGCACCCACTTTTTCTGATTTAAATACTTACTTTGCTGAACTGTCTGACGAATGTAGATGAATAACAATATGAGATGAATTGAGTTTCTATGCCACTTCTTTATAATTTATAGAATAATCTTCAACTGTTTCAAAGTAAGTGGTCAATATCAAACAAAATAGGGCATTGAAATTGCATTGTATTGCCAAACACCAATCATCAATGAGAAACTCTATGAACTGTTATTAACTAATTGCATATCTATATTTTATAGATGAGTTATTTTTCAAACAAATGCGAGCTTTCTACTCTATTAACCATAGTCTCTTACAAGGCTATATTGATTGAAACATAGCATAGGTAGAAATACAAGCGATTAATAGTTTGGAATACCTAAGCAGTCAAAACAATGCCGTTATTGAGAGTTTTTCATATTCACAATCTTAATGTTATAACAAAACTATAATAGCATTCATTTTGCACATTTTAACTTGTGAAGAACTGAACTGATATTTTAATATTACCACACTGATGGAAGTATTTGTTAAAAAAAAAGAAAAAAGCTAGTATTTGGATTGATTTTGCTATCATTTATTACAATCAATATAACAAAGTTTTTTAGATCCTTTAGATATACTTCCAGAAAACTTAATTTTCAAAAAGAATGGAAGCTATTAAGTTTTCTCTATCATAGAAAGATACATTATTAATGGGATGATCTTGTAAATAAATGGAAAATTGGTAATTAAGAAGAAAATAATCATCAACATTTTTAATTAAAAATTTGTTCTTTATTTAACCAGAAGGAAGATTGTTAACATATTTTAAATACATGTTAAAAATAACTTCAATTTACAATACAGACAACTGTAAAAACAACTAGTAAAAACAAATTTGCAAGTAAAGTTTTTTGTATTATTTTTTCCTAAGATAATACTGTAAATAACCGTTAAATTCTAATTAGTGTTGTTTCTACATATAATGAATATTTCAATGAGCTAATCTAATAATTAAGATGTGTTTCAGTAATAGTTGCTTGCTATAAAATATGGTCAGCTAGCTTATTTAATCAATAAAAAATAAGACTAATGATGGTTGTGAAATAATTCAAAATAAATTCCAGTACCAGTATGACGGAACAATAACAAAACATGTAAAATACATTAATTATGAAGTCTAAAACATAATTAACACAATATAATTATTCGAATAATAATGTATTTAAAACATAAACAACTTCTCCAAAACCTTTTTGCTGAGTTATTCACACAAATATGTGAAATTTCATATGTGTAATATTAAGTAAAAGACATTTAAGATATCAAACAAATTATAAAAGAACAAACATTAGCAGAAATTTTTAAAAGGGTGCAAGAGAGCTTTTGAAAAGTTCTGCAAATTGATATAGAAAGAGAAACAGATTTAGTAGATTTTAGAAGGTTGTTTTAATTCAGTCATAAAAGAAGCAAAGATGCACAGAGGATATAATAACATTTTCCTTCTGCATGTTATTTGTAGTATTTAACATTTAATAAATGAATATAATTTTGTGTTTTATTGGTGTGTTTAAAACCACATTTCCTTGAATATTCAACTTTTAATTATGAACATCCAAAAAATATTTAAGTGAACAGCACACTGAAGTTAGAAAAATCAAAAGAGGAAATATAAACAGGTATGATATGGCAATGTTTTTCAAATCATCAGAATTAAATATGGTTAGTAAGTAAAAAAAAAAATTTAATGAATTAAAATTACATCCATAATGATGAAACCAATCATTTTCTAAATGACAAATGGCTTATATGAAAAAAATAACATAGGAGAAAGAGACAACTTCAAAATTTTAATTAATCAAAACTAAATAAATATGAAGGGTAGAGAGGAGATAATCAATCTTTAGATCTATGACAGCTCTAGACATGTATTGGTTTCAGTCGACCTCTTTAGTGAAGCATAGTCTAACCACTACTGTAGATTTAGAATGAGTAGAGAACCAAGTAGGATGATTGTGAATGAATACTGAGTGGTGCTATATCATAAAAGAAAGACTAGGATTGCATAATTAATAAAAGTAAACCCAAAGATAGTGGCTGAATATGAGAATCAGATACATTCACTTGTACAGATGAACAAAAATTGTCATAATTAATTTCTAAACCAGATAGGCCACTTCCTTATTAAAAAAAAAATCTGTTAGTACTCGAGATGATAATAGCAGAATGCATAAGCCATATATTTATACTCAACACTGTAAATTTATTTATTTATTTATAGGTAGCAACTCCGGAATAAAAGAGGAGTCAATAATTTCCAGACCACCAATTACTAAAATATTTCAGCTCAACAAAAGCAGATTTAATTTTACCAACACAACAAATATTAAGGATTTTTAAAGATATAAAAGTTGAATTTTTTATTGAAGTACTTTACATTCAAATACTTGTAATTATAGTCTGTCTTAAGCATTTTTTAGTAGATGGTAATTTTTTAAAAGTCACTGAATGCCATTCTGGGTAAAAATGCTAAAGTGAATCATTTGTATTTTGAAAATGCCTATAATTTTAAGACCTTATGATTCACCTATTTACTATTAAAGTGTTAAATAGGCAGGTAAAAAAAAAAAAAGATTGCCAAATTAATCAGATATTTGCAAAGATTTCAGTTTATACATTTTGGGAATTGCTGCAGAAAATGCTCAACAAAATATCATCTAAATTACCACATCCAAATCATTTTTTATGTATTTATGTAAATCAAATATTTGATGCAAGAACTTGTTAATACAAAATTTTAAATTAGTCTTTTTATTTTTTTGTTGTGATAATTCTCAGTGAGAAGCAAAATGCTGAAGTTTTTTAAAACCATATTAACATTTGTTGCTGGCTTGGAAAACTTGTTCAAAGGAAGTAATTATTTAGTTCTTGAGTTTATAAACTACTGTTAATAAATCAGATGAATTTTATGACATATTATTTTCCCTGCATATCTGTTGATGAAAGTAGCTGTCCATCTCTTAAGATTTATCTACTTTACATGTGACTAAATGATAGAAGTGTTGAATTAAAGACCTTGAAAAGTCATAGCCATCATTTCATGTTATTCAAAAAACTACTTGCCTTAGCCAACTAGAAACTTGCTGTCAATTAAGGGTTAACCAAAAACACGAACAGCATTCAATCTCTACTAGAATGGGAAATATATGTTAAAACATTTTAAAAAGAAAAGCATTTATGCTTCATTATGTTTTACCAATAATCAATTAAAAAGCAACTTTAACAGAGGAATGGCTGAATAATTAATCAGCCAGATTTATAATCCTGATTTCGAATCTAACCACATGCAGTACTTATTTTAATTATTTTAGTTTATCTAGCTGAAAAACTAGGTACCAATCCTACACCATAACAAAATGAATGTTTCTTCTATGGTCACCTTGCCATAAAAATACACATGAATATGTGAATTTGTGTCAATCGATCAAAATTTATATCAGTATGGAAAATTAAACATGCAGTTATAAAGCAGATTTGCAATAAAAGCAAGTTTTGAAGTAAAACAAACTGATTTTCTTTTCAATCTCAAGAGAAATGAAAATGCTCATTATGCAATAGAATGCTGACTAGTTAGAAAGACACAACAGCAATTTTCCCACTATTTTCATATTCAACAATAATAGTATTATGTTTTATATTTTTTAAAAATTAATACAAGTCTTTAGCAAAGCTACTTAAGATACATAATTCAAAATTCTAATTTCATTAAAATATATAAATATTAGATGTTTTCTGCATTAAAATAAAAACTTTTTCTCAAAAATTTAAAATATACTTTAAAAAACATGATATTTAAGAAATGTTAAAAATATTTTTAAAGAAATATTTGCAACCTTTAAAATTAAACTGCAAATTTGTTATTCATAAATAATCTATATTGATGGTGTAAATAGCTATGCATCAATTTAAAATATTTTTCCGAAATAAATCATCTGAATATAAAATTTTAGAAGATTTTTTGTTTCTTGACCACTGAATATACATGTTTTAGGCTCACATGCATTTAATACATGTCAAAAGACATGCAATTTCTAAGCATGTATTTAGGTATAAACATTTCTTCAATGAATGGCAAAATACATAAAATAACAATAAATATCAGAGTTAAAAAGATTAATTAGAGGAATGTACCACACAAGGGGACTTACCAGAAAAACACTGGACAAGAGAACAAGATAAATCATGCATTTCAATGAAGAGAATAGTTTTATATTCTATTAATCAAACTGAAATCAAACAAGTAAGGGGGGAATTTGGTTTGGATGCACTCCTAGAAGGGTCAATGAAGGACTACAAAGAGTGAAAGCCTATTGAACAGAATACCACTGCAAAAATGTTTGGAAACAGGGAGCAGGGAGGACGCCAACTTCAGCAAACTTACCATGGTGTGGGCGGTGTCACTATCAGTAATGGTTCACACACAGAACTAGAGAAAGGAAAATCAAAAATTTGGCAAAAATATAATGCTTATTTAAAAGAAAATTTTAAATTAACAACAGAAAAGATGTGTAATGTAAACTTATCTGAGAGAAATGGAAACAAACTGAAATAAATTTCATTGTATTTTGTGCAGATTAGGTTCTTCAAAGGACCTTCATTAAAGAAAAATAATGTAAAGAAATAATAAAAAAAGCCTACTCTGACAAGAACCCTCACAAAGGTTTTGTCACATTTCCTTTACCTTCTTTAATAAAAAATGCATTCTGTGTTTACAAGCAAAAAAGTTTAAAGATAAAAATCCAACACCTCTAGATCTGAATTCAAAGAGAAACAAAGGAGTTTAGATCCATATACATTCTAATAAAAATTGATTTTGAAGTTCATGAAAGCAATTTCCTTAACAAACTGAAAGCAGCAAAATGTTAAGATATGCTTATAAAAGAGATCATCCACATACATGTTTTAACAAATCTACATCTTTATTAGCAAAACCATATATATTTTTGATACCATTCAGTTATATAAGAAATAAGCAAGTATAGAAAGAAAGCTTTATAAATATTTTTGACAGATACATCATCATCATTTTCTAGTCTATCAGGAATCAGACTGGCCAATATGAAAGTGCAACCCCAACTGTCTCTAGCTTGTGAGGCCCAAGTTTTTAAAGCCTAATCTGTCATTCCAAATATTCCTTGGTTTAGCTCTTTTCTATCTACTCTGTACTAATAACTTGTGGGACTACCTTATCAAATACACAACATCCATATGCATTTATATCCCTAGTAGTTTCTCTCTGGACAAACTGACTAATGTTTAGAAACCCAGTTGTTTCCCACCAACTACCTTATGGTTAGTTTTAGACGTTTATATTTGTATGATTTGTGGATACAATTTAAAAAAGCAGAAATTTAATTTGGAGTAGCCCATTAACCTCAGGCTAATAAATTTAATTACAAAATACAACATACTAAGTTCTTTTGAAACTCAGTGAAATATCAAAAATTCTAATATAGTTTTCTCATACACAAACATACCTAACAATAAGTACACATATAATGTATGACAAAGGACTGCTGTTTTTGGTGAAGAAAGTCTATCCAACCTATAAAAGCATTAAAAAAAAATGGTTATAAAATGGTGATGGTACTAGTAATGACAGCAGTAGTTGGAATCAATATTGTCTACATTTGGAAATCTCCCAACTATTATGAACTTTAGCTGAAATATTTGTACACTGACCAAGACACTCTCACGGAATGGGACAAAATGAGATTTATTTTCCAAAACAGACCCCTTCTTCCACAGGTGCTGCAGTACTTGGATCCTATTGGCGAAGAAGCTTTCATCCTGTTGGTCATGAAAGTCATCAACAGTAGACATGACATCATCATCACAGCAATACTGATTCCCAGCCAAGTGTTTTTTCATGTTGGGGGATAGATGACAATCAGATGGGGCCAAATCAAGAGAATATGGATCAACCAGTTCAAATCCACAGTCACATACAGCAGCCATGAGCATTGTCCTGATCAAACAAGACCCCTTTCATCAGTTTTCTTGGGTCTTGATAACCTTTCATGACTGCCTCAGCAAGTTAGTATACTACTCTCCATTGATGGTGTGGTCCTTTTGATGATAATCAATAAACACAATGCCTTTTGCATCCCAAAAAACTGAGGCCATCACCTTCCCTGCAGATGACACGACCTTGGCCTTGTTCGGAGCAGGTGAGGAGAAGTGTTTCCACTGCGTGGATTGTCTTTTTGTCTCTGGCTCAAAGTGATGGCCTCAACACTTATCCTGGGTTAGGAAATGGTTGAGAAAAGCAGCTGGAACTACTTCAAACAATGTCAGATTTTCCTGTGACGTGACCAGGCTGGTGTGCTTGTGACCAGGTGTCAGAAAATGTGGCATCTACAGAGCAAAAACCTCCATCATACCAAGTTCCTTGTTCAGAATATTCTCAACTCTTCCATGGGATATATTAATAGCATTGGCTATTTGATTTATGTTTTCCTTAGTAGTGGCAGCTGCAGGATGTCCAAACCTTGGGTCATATTCAAGATTCTCCCTTCCCCTCCTAAGTTCAGCTGCCCTCTTTTGTACTGTT
The DNA here is from genome assembly GCF_046866305.1 of Octopus bimaculoides. Taxonomy (NCBI): domain Eukaryota; kingdom Metazoa; phylum Mollusca; class Cephalopoda; order Octopoda; family Octopodidae; genus Octopus; species Octopus bimaculoides. Next base: position 100,539,871 of record NC_142932.1, on the reverse strand, counting down.
GATAAAGCTGGACCATCATCCCCTAATGTAGCATGCACGTCATCATGGATGTCCTTGGGGGCTAAACCCTTTTTCTGCAGGTACTTAATAACACCATGATGCCGAATTTCATCTATTTTCAAGATAAATCACTACCAGTTACTTTTGAAGTCTTCTTTGAACAGTCAGATGTCAGTTTACCTGGAACAAAACAATTCAATTACTAATAAGAAGAGCTGAAATTAATGCAAGTAACCTTTCACAGGTGTAGTATCACATTTTAGCCCACCTTCATATATTCTTGCTAAATCCCCATATACCACTCTACTCCTCTAGCATCAATCACTTACTCACCACTCCTACCCATATTCCTCCTTACTATTACTATTTCTCTCCAACCATGCAGTATGTGTAACAAAGGATCACATCATATTAGATTTGTCTATACACAATCCTCCGTACCATTACCCATTCTTTATTGGTAACTATCACTCTCTCTCTCTCTCTCTCTCTCTCTCTCTCTCTCTCTCTCTCTCATTACTTCTACCCCTATTGCTCCTTGTTGACCATCATCATCTTATTCTCTCACCATTAACCATCTTCAAAGCTGTCTCTCACTCACACACACACACACTACACCTTTCTCTATCACGCATTATTGACATCCATCACTCTCTCTCTCCCTCACCTCCAACATTCTCTCAAACTTACATAACTCACTTTTCTATCACTACCTCTCTCCTCTCACTCTTTCTCACTCCCTCTTCTATCCTCCTCTTATTTCTGTCTCTTCTCCATCACACCATGCATGCTATTTCTGTTCAATCTCCCTATCAAGAATTATTATATAGCTTCCTTTACTACCAACTCACTTACTTTCTTGCCTCAATGAAATGCATCCAGTACATTCAGTAAAGTAGTTGGCAAATGAACAGAAATAATGCAGGGTGGAGAAGAGACTTCAGTCTTCCTGAGGACATATCAAACTTTCTGTGCTAGTATCGCAATAAAATGTACCCAGTACACATTGTAGAATGCTTGGCAATAGGAAAGACATCCTGTCATAGAAACTATACAGAAAAAGTGAAATGCATAAGCAAGATTTGATCCCAGAACTTTCCAGGAAAGCAGTGACTCAGAAAATTTTTCATGTCTTTTTCCAACAAAAAAAATTATTTTTCCAAATGAACCAAACTAAATAATCACTGGATATCATTAATGATATTATTACTGTTACTTTAATTAATGGAAAAATTAACTCATAATCAACACACAAAAACATCCACTCACCCCCACCCCCCTTCTCTCTCTCTCACTCTCACACACACACACAAACTCATACAAAAGTCTTCTCAAACAATTTTGGTGAATTCTGAAGCTAAGCAGCCACTGAATAGCTAACTGAAAGTCTATCAGTCATTTAATGAGAAAAATGGACAATTTATTGCAGTTGATAAAAAGTTTGACCTCTTTTGACCTGTCATCAAATCAACTATCCCAGAAAATACCTCTTCATTCCTGTAATTTTAATTTTTTTTTTTTTTTAATTTCCTTCTCTAGCCAGCTCTCTCAAAATCTCATACATGCTTCGTTTTAAAATTCACCACACATTCATATAGATTCAAAATGATAAAGAACATGCTTTTTCCTAAACCCAAGAAAACAAATATATATGAAAGGAAAAAATTTTCACCAGCCCACAATTGATGATGCATTCTTGGAATGGATGAAAGCACTCAATAAAGAGTGTTTATCTAAACTCTGATTACCTTCTTTTATTAATATATATTCTTTACGAGTTTCAGCTCAAGAGCTGCAGTCATGCTGGGGCACTGCCATTTAAAAAAAACTGGCACCTCATCGGTTATGAGTGTAGGGTGTAGAAAATGTACCTCAACACAAATTTAGTCCGATCTATGCAAGAATGGTGGACAGTAATATGATTATATATATATATATATATATATAAATAAAGAGAGAGAGAAAGAAAGAGAAGTTGAGAGAGAAAGAGAGGGGGAGAGAGAGAGAGAGGACCAAGAATACAGGGGACAAGGTGGTAAAGCATGATCTTCAGAGATTGAGCCGCACAGAAGTGATGACAAATGATCGAAACCTTTAGCGATTTGTTGTGCTTAAGAAGACATGTCAAGCCAAATGAAATCATAGCTGTGGCCAGTGCCGGTGACATGTAAAAGCACTCATGCCAGTGGCACATAACAGGCACCCACTACACTCTTGGAGTGGTTGGCATCAGGAAGGGCATCCAGCATTAAGAAACCAAGCCAAATCAGACTGCAGCCTGGTACAGCTTTCTGGCTTACAAGTTCCAGTCAAACTGTCTAATCCAAGCCACCATGGAAAATGGGTGCTGATAATTATATATATATATATATATTGTTTGAGAAGACCCAGCAACCCAGATGAGATTGTAGCCATGGCCAATGTCAGTGTTGCATAACTGGCCCATTTAAAAGTATCCTTCAAATTGTCAGGCAATATACTGAGCTTGAGAAGACCTGTTCAGTCAAGTGAAATCGTTGTTGTGGCTGATGCCAGTGCCGCCTGACTGGCATCCGTGCTGGTGGCACATAAAAAGTACCATTCAAATGTAGCTGATGCCAGTGCCAGTGGCATGTAAAAAGCATCATTCGAGCATGGTCAATGTCAGTGCCACGTAAAAGGTACAATTTGAGCGTGGTCGATGCCAGTTTCGCCTGACTGGCCCCCATGCTGGTGGCATGTAAAAAGCACCCACTACACTCTCGGAGTGGTTGGCGTTAGGAAGAGTATCCAGCTGTAGAAACCTTGCTAGAACAGATTGGAGCCTGGTGTAGCCTCCTGGCTTGCCAGTTTTCAGTCAAACCATCCAACCCATGCCAGCATGGACAGCAAACATTAAATGATGATGATGATAATATATATATAGAGGGTAAAGGGTAAAAGATATATGTATATATATAAACATGCATATTCACAGAAAAATATTCATATATTTACATTCACCACATATAGGCAATCTTTCCCTTGCAACAGATCTTATGAAATATTGCTTAGTCACATAAATAAATCATAAAAATCTGATGAAGAGAAAACATTAGTGAATGACTGAGAGAAAGAAAAAGAAACAAGAATGTTCAAATAAAGTGAAGCCTAAATATTATATTACAAACTTTCAATAGAATGTTATTATATTTATTTAACCATGATATTGCATATGCCAGACAAAAAAGTCATAAAGCACCAGTTGTGGACCAAGTGTCACAGGTTTTGCATACCCGATTTACACAAAATACATGCTTTCATAAATGCATACTTATGTCACAATATACATATACACTAGTCATGACAGTATGGACATTAAACGATGATGATGATACACATGCAGGTACACATATACATACATGTGCACATGAGAATGTAGATCAGGGACTTTGTTCTATTGACCATTCAACAAAGTTGTATTCAATAAAAGAGTATTATGTGTGTGTGTGTATTTGTGAAAAAAGAGTGAAATAGTCACTGTTCTTTATTTACTGACAATAAACAATGACCTCTGATGAGAACTTATATAAAGCAGAAACAGCTGAATATATAATGATATAATATCGACAATATTGATCTGAAATGTCTGGGATAATTATAATTTATCTAGCAAAAGCAATATTAGATGTTTAAATTACAACTGTCATTATCATCTTCTTCCAAATCTATGTTAATTCAACATGTTTTGCTTACATATACATGAATTTGTACAAGATTTTTATCTTTTTTGGTTGGGAAAATATGAATTGGAAAAAAAAATCTTTCCAAATATCCAAACTTTAAGTTATTTCTTCTTTAAGCTATACGATCAAATTTATATCCAACTCAAAACAGAAATATTTCTCAGTTACTTCTTCCATCAATCATCAATCAGAATGATTAATAAATTACTGGTGCATTAACAGTATTTTGTTTCAAGGCTATGCTGTACTATAGAATATATCTATAAATTTACAATCAACACTAGATTTTATAGATAGAAGTAAACAACTTATCTTTACATACAATATTTTCATGTACAGAAAAAAAAAGGATGAACCAGATTGCTTTAAGATTTTTTCGGTGACCAAGTTCTCTTTAATATTTTTAACTGTCTATGAAGACACTGCTTATAAACCCACCTTTACTTAGGGTTTCTACAAATCAGACAGACTGATTAGTATATATACAGGGTGTCCACAAAGTCAAGGTACATGGGGATTAACACCTACTTTAAGAAATTATTATTTCTTATATTTAATTGTTTATGTTATGATTTTATTTATTTCATGTACCCACATGGAGATTAACACATACTTTAAGAAATTATTATTTCTTATATTTAATTGTTTATGTTATGATTTTATTTACTCCATGTACCCAGACCTTGTGGACACCCTGTATATTGCATTCTTGCAACTAGTTCAATTAATTAAATATTAGTACATTATGAATTTTATTTCAATGGTACTGATTTGCAAATGTAATTTGCATTACATAGAATACTCAGTCATCAATAAAATCTCAACATAGGAATGAAACTATTCTAGCTGATCTCTCTTTTTCTTTCCATGAAGATATTTTATATAAAGATAAGATGTTTACATCAGTCTATTATACTATTAAATAGTGTCGGTTAAAATTTACAGATATATTCTGTGGTACAGTAGAGTATGGAAACAAGATATTATTAACACACTATTGTGTGTGTGTGTGTGCATGCACGTGCACATATGCAAGTGTGCATGCATATATATATATATATATATATATATATATATAACATACAAAAATAAGAGGAATGACCAGCAAAAGTGGACTCCTATATGCAATATACAGGGTGTCGACAAGGTCTGGGTACATGAAGTAAATAAAATCATAACATAAACAATTAAATATAAGAAATAATAGTTTCTTGAAGTAGGTGTTAATGCCCATGTATCCAGACTTTGTGGACACCCTGTATATATATACTAATCAGTCTGTCTAATTTGTAGAAACCCTAAGTAAAGGTGGGTTTATAAGCAGTGTCTTCATAGACTGTTAAAAATATTAAAGAGAACTGGTTTTAATTGATTAATATCAATTTCTACCCTTATTAATAAATTATATATATATATATATATATATATATATATATATATAAACAAATACCAATGGCCTTATATCCAGCATTTTTCTCATTACATTTGTATTTATCTTACTTTTTTATTGGTGGCATCTGCAGGTTTTCTGCCTTTACTACATGTAACACTACTCATGACCAAGCAATGTACGTCTGTTTTCGTAACAAAATACACACACCATAAACATCAATATTTTAGCATTTTTCTTAAAACTGATCTAGTTAAGAGGAATAGGGTAGCAACAACATATATCCAGATACTCTGAAGTAATATTCCGAGGTCAGTCCAATCTATTTCTTCTCAATATTTATTTTGGTCTCACTCTACCAGGATACAGCAAGAAGCTAATACCCACCCAGTATGCAGTACCCACTGACATTCCTCACATTTCTTCTTCATTCAATGTCAGAGCAATAACATCATCTATTGAAAGGCAAGAGCCAGCAATGAAACTTAGAAACATTTTACCAGCTCTCCCTTGGATTACTTGTTACCCTTGCAGACCAGACCCTTACTAGCTCCCTTGAATTTGGGACTATAACCTCATCATGTTAGAGTTTATGTTAAGCAAAGGCATGGCTGTGTGGTTGAGAACTTTGCTTCCCATTTACATGGTTTGGGGTTCCATCTTACAGCACAGCACCTCGAGTAAGTGTCCAACCCCAGGTCAACCAAAGCCTAGTGAATGGATTTAGTAAGTGGAAACTGAAAGAAGCCCCTATTTAGAACTTTACATGTATTGTTATACATCAAAAGAGAAAACTATGAAAAGAACTCATAATTCAAGTTTCTTTTCACTGGTCTCCATAGTTTGATCATAGATTACATATAAAGAAAATAAAACTGGAGAATCTCATAAGTGTCTATCAGGTTTCCCTTAAATAACTGACATTACTATTAATGAAATATATGCATGATGACATAACTAAATAATGATGAAAATTACAATTTGTAAATCTCTCAACGAAAGATATTCAGCAACAGTACTCTAGAGTAAAGATTATTTGCCAACATAACATGGCAGTCCTGGTTTAGGACAAATGTTGCTGTAATTTAGCCCCAGGAGGCATCGTCTCCAGCTGGCTATATGACATGATCTGTGTCCTTTGTTTGAAAATATAAAGACACAGATCATGTTGTATAGCCAACTGGAGATGATGTCTCCTGGGGCTAAATTACAGCAACATTTGTCCTAAACCAGGACTGCCATGTTATGTTGGCAAATAATCTTTATGACTAAATAACTTATGAACTGATTTTTTTTGTTTTTGTCTTTTGTTTTGTGCATGTATGTGTGTGTGTGGTTACACTTATGATCCCTTGTCCAAAAGTGTAGTGGGCAGTGTGGTCAGTTTCACTAGTTAGGAAATTGTCAGGGTACTTCCTGTTTTCAAAGCCGTGTTGAATAAGTGACCCCTACGTGAAAAACAAGTAAGGATTAGCATCAGGAAAGGCATCTGACTGTACAACAATGCCTCAAATAACATATCAATCCAACCCAATTGAGCATGGAAAAACAGTTGTAATACAAACAGAACTAATCCGGTTATTTTTCTGCATATGTCAACCAATACTTTTTATACATTCTCAATTAATTTCTTTATATACATCAGTTTCTTAAAGCTCTATCAACAACACTGAAGTTCCATCACTATGCTTGCATTGATTCAAACAGGTAAATTTAGTTAGCCCTATTATAATAGCTGCACACTAGTACATTTAATGTGATTAGTATTGAATCAATGTAACAGAGAACAGGCATCATATTTAGTAGGTATATTTACTGTAGTACCCACTCCTTTCCTGTAAACTAAACAGCCACTTTCCTATTAATCTCATGCTGTGCTTTTTTAATAGGAACTAATTTTAACTTGCTTTTTTTTTTCGTTCAGCAATTTTTAGTGCAAAGCCATATATAAATATATATGTGCATGTATGTGTGTTAATGTCAATAATGTACACCTAAATATAAATGAAACAAGTACAAAGAGACTTCATATTTTAAACTGTGTGAAATGTACGGGAGACAAGGAAAGTGCAAGACAGAAAAGGAGAAAGAGAGTGCGTGCGTGCGTGCGTGCGTGCGTGCGTGCGTGCGTGCGTGCGTGCGTGCGTGCGTGCGTGCGTGCGTGCGTGCGTGCGTGCGTGCGTGCGTGCGTGCGTGCGTGTGTGTGGACACATTCATGCGCACATGAGTCTTTTCAAAGGTGATATCTTAAATAGCTTGGGAGTAGCTTCATACATTATTAACAAGCTTCAATTCTACGATTCTGTTATTTGCAGCTTGCATGATGCAAGTTAAGGGCTGTTATAGAAATACCCTGGGTGTAGTATATACATTTTATAATCTTAACAACACAGTACTAGTATGGAACCAACACTGGCATAAAGTTTTGAAGGGGGATGTAATTTGCTAATATTTTAAAAAATGGGTTGTGATTTTATTTGAAAGATTTTGAGATGTTACACATTAAGGTCTGAACAGTGGTTTCGTGAAGGAGGAATAAAATGAAAATGTGAATGAGACACGGGCGATTGGATAAGGTTGATGAAGATATGACTAAGATAATAGGATGAATGAAAGTGGAATAAGAAAGTGATTATGTTGTAGTCATTTGATCGATTCATCCACAAGAGATAACAGTAATGGTTTACACAAATGAGAAAAAGTACACTAAGCATATACAAGGAAAAGGTAGCCAAGGCAGTAAGTAGTTCAAAGGAGTCATTGGCTCAAATTATCAGATTACATATTAGAAATTTAGAACTTATAGTTGATATGACAGAAGAGGGTAATGCATTTCTAACCTATAAAAGATAGAAGAAAGAGAATTTAACTGGTGATACTAATAACAATATAGGAGGCAGTAGTAAAACAGAAACAGCTTTAAGTGTTTTAATACATACATATACATACTCTCAAATACACATGCATACACATGTGTACACATATGTATGTGTGTGTGCATGTGTATGTACACATATGTATGCGTGTGTGCATGTGTATGTACACATGTATGCATGTGTGCATGTGTATGTAAATAGGGTGGTGTGATGCTTTCTGTGCAATAGGTCTACAACTGTTTTACTTACAGCTCACAGCTTCAGGTTAGCTTAAGTGGTGAACCAGGAAGCAGCCAAGTATGAGAGTCTTCACTACCAACATACAGCTCTCTTTTACCAAGACTCCTACCAAGCCTCTCTGCAGCTGTGTGGTAACTAAGTGCTTTGCAGTACCATGTTAAATTGACAAGGATTTCAGAGCAACAGTGAGCCCCAGAAATACACTGTACAGGCCCACCTTGGTGGATGTGTTCTATTACTTATCAAACACTGTCTTGCTGCCTTGCGAGTGAAGCCATGAAGTGCAGGAAGATACTATAGTCTAAGAGAAACACAAGATGTGGTTGTCAGTTTTTCTGACAGAGTAGATTTCAGACAACCTCCTGCAACTGGTAAGAGGTCTTAAATCTACCCTTACCACAACAATCTCTTTTTTTGCAGTGAAGAAAGTTACACAAGGAAATATACAACCCCCTATACCAGGTGTCTTACATAGGTGTTTTTGTCTTCTGCAATGTAGATACAACATCATGGATCCCTAAACAGTCTGACAGTGATGGAAATCACTGTCAGACTGATCACAACAACAGAAGCAAGCCTGAATGTGTAGGGTGCTTCTAGTTAGAACATAACATATCAACAACATAATGACAGCTTTCCCGAGTATCTCTCTCAAAATGTGACTTAGCATTCCTATTTAGGGAGTGTATTACTCACCCCAGCCAAGGAAGGGCCAAGAAAGAGTGGCCTAGAAATTGCTCACTCAACTCTGTTCCTGGACAGGAAGGAAACAGTGCATCTCAGTACATTCCACATAGTAGTAAAAAAAAGACTGCACAAAAAATACCACTCTGAGATGGCATAGGCCATGTAGCGCATATTTTTAACTTGTGTCCTCTTTGATGGAGTCTTTATGACCAGTTACTCCATGGCCAATGCCTCATTTAAGGATCAAAAAAGCAATTCAAAAACCCAGTTGATGACCATTCTGGAAAGGAGCAACATAGCACTACAAACCAACAAATTACTTGCCAATTCCATAGTATTGTCTCTGCACACAGCTGAATTAAATCATAAACTATCAAAACTACTAATGAAGTCTGTGCATGGTTGCTAAACTGTAAGAAATAGTGGTCAAATCTTCCTCAAATCCCACTTTACAGTTTAAAAAAAACAAAGAAGCACATTGGTAATGTAGTTCTAGGCAGAGAACTAGGTAAAAATCAGGACAGTCACAAAAACATTACTTAAAATCATAGTGTTAAATCTGACTGATCAGGGCTGACCTGGTTTGAAGAAAAATCCTGTAATTATATACTTAGAGCTAGGTGAACTCAAACATTAAGAGTTAAGTGTCTTGGCTACAGATATAACACAATGCTACTTAAAAGTATGAACTGTCAACTAAGGCTGATTGTCTACTGCTCAAATTTGCCACCTGTTTCCATTTAGTCTTTCAAGACAGGAATCCAATGTCAAGGTTAAAAATGTATTTTATTACATTTCAGGTTAAAATTGTAATAATCATGATTATACATTTTTTTTTCTAAATTCAACACTTCTGTATGAATTACCATCAATATAAAAGCAAACATTGTAATAATGAAAGTTATGCAAGTCATCTATATACATCTATATCTATATGGTTAAACAAAAAATATTTTAAATTTGGTAGGTCATATGGAAACAGCTGAGAGAGTGCATTAGTTACACTAAAAATAGACTCAGGAGTGATCAATAATGGAAATGGCCATATACAAAATATAATGGATAAAATAGCATTACAATTGTGAGTGTATTCTGCTATATACATTATAAAGATATGCACGTTACAATATTAGCTTAAAATAGAAAAAAGACCAAATACAAAAATCTAACGAAAGAGAGTTAAAGATGGAAGAAAAAAAACAAAAGCTGTTCTGAATAGCTGACAACCGACATTAATATGAAAAATAAATTCAAAACCTGCAAAACTACTGTTAACTATCTGAAGACAGCTAAGCCCATCAAGATATGACCTAAGCACTAATACCACAATATCCGGAACAACCACACTTTAGAATCATATAACAAAATGCAAAATGTACAGTATAATGATAATTTGTTTGCTGGAGCTATAGCTTCCTTCTAAACATTAAATTATTAACATATTTGAATTAGATGTACTTAAACAGAGCTGACTGGAGATACTAAGCAACAACTGCCACTATCATCTTTTTGATGATATGATGATAATGACAGTTGAGGGATATAAGTGTACAAGTATTTTATAATACACTTTGATTAGATGTGTCATGTTTTCATTAAAAGTAAAATGAAAACAGATTACTTGTGATATATTCAACTGAGTACCTTTCTCAAATAATGATCTACAAAAATATGATAAAATTACTTTCTGCATTTCTTTTTAAAAACACTGAATTTTTTGCGTGTTAACTCAGCAAATATAAAGATAGGTATCTCACAATGTTAAAATATTAAATAGTTCAGTACATTAAAAATTAAATTTCACATCAGCATTTTTGTGTAAGTATGCATATATATATATATATATATATATATTCTACACACACACACACATACATACATATACAAAAATTGTGTGGATGCATATAAAATCTGATATGTAAATATATATGCCTAAAAGTTTACATATGTACATAAAATATTTCATAAGATTTTATACACACACACAGTTTATATGGATGTATGTAGGTGAAAGCAATGGCTTGCAGTAATGGATCTAAGTTGCATTCTGTAGCATCTACTTCTTCAGACAGATCAGAAGTAACTTTACATTATAAGAATATGCTCATGCCTGAAGATGTTTTATTGTTAATTGTTTGGAGAGGTATTTTGAATACAATATATTTTCAAAGAAACCTTTACAAATCAATTTGTTCTCAATGAATATATTTCTAAGTACCATTCAAGAACAAATCACTTCCTTGAACATACTGCTAGAGCTAAATTTTATGCTTTATACATCAGCAAAAGAAACCAACTTGAGTTTGTTTTTTTTTTGTCTTTTTTTAAATTTATATTCAGGAATTTTATTTCTTCAGTATAAGTAGTATATAACTAAAAATATGCTAATAAAGTAGTAGAAATGATTGAGCACTCAACAAAATGTCTTGCAGTATTTAGGTGTATGTCTTTATATTCTGACTTCAATTCCCAATAGAGTTACTTAGCTTTACCTTTTCTCTCCATGATCAATGACAGGTATATATGAAAGGATTCAATTGACAGTATCCATTCTTTGCACGTTTGCAGCCTTGTTCAAATACATGAAATCAATATTACAGAGAGTATTAAACTAATACCAAATCCTTTAAATAAATAAAATAGTTTTGCACAGTAAAACAGCCGACAGATGAAGTTTAGCAATATAACATATGAATATAAACTTTCAGTTCCTTAACTGTGTTAAATATAGTGGCCCACATCAATCAATAGAATACCTGCATGACATTTGGGCCACTGTTCAAAAAGAGAAATGTAATTTATGGATGGGAACAACAAAAAGGAACTAGAACTGATGTTAACAACTGATGGTAACAACAAAAATGAAACCATGTTCACTTTTTTGAACCCCAGAAAATCTTTCATTTTAGATAAAAGTTCTAGATAAAATTTTGCATCAAGATATGCATATACCTGCTTCTTAACCACAAGGTTCTGGGTTCAGTCCCAATGTGTGGCACCTTGAGCAAATATCTTCTTCTATAGCCTCAGGCCAACCAAAGCCTTGTGAGTGGATTTGGTAGACAGAAATTGAAAGAAGCCTTGTCATATGTATATACACACTCATATGTATGTATGTATATATATATGTATTTATATGTGTGTATCTATGTATGCATATATATATATATATATATATATATATATATATATATATATATATATATATATCTATGTTTGTGTGTCTTTATGTCTGTGTTTGTCCCCCCATCACCACTTGACAACCGATGCTGGCATGTTTACATCCCCATAATTTAATTGTTTGGCAAAAGATCAATAGAATAAGTACTAGGCTTTAAAAAAAATAAGTCCTGGGGTCGATTTGTTTGACTAAAACCCCTTCAAGGCGGTGCTCCAGCATGACCGCAGTCAAATTACTGAAACAAATAAAAGAATACTCAAGTATTAAAATTACATGTTTATATACCACTTGAACAATAACTTCTTAATGAAATATGGAATATCATGTTATATGATTCCTAAATCTGATAAAATTCTACCTTACAACAGGGGTCTATCTATGAAAATACAAAGATTTTATGGAAAATATAACAGCAAGACGTTACTCAAAAGTATAATTACACCCCACAAATACCTCACCAGATTAGACCCTACTTAAACCATGAATAAAGAGTTGCTATTATAACATAAATATGTTTATGGAAGAGATGAAAAAGGAAAATAGCTTTATGCTATTCAAGCTGAGAATAGAAAGTTATTAGAAAGATATGCTCATAAGAATGTATTAGGTATGAGGAAGATTGTTCCATTCTGCTGAATCAGCAGGAATATTTTTGTTTTTCTTCAGGAGGTAGTGCCCATAACTTTTTTGGGAGCTTCTGAAATTGGCAGCAGCAGCGACGACAATAACAACAACAATAAATAATAAATGCCCTGATGCAGTACCAGACAGTAGCTCTCATGGCTTCTGATCTTAACTAACTGGAAGTGTTATTATGTACATTGTTTTGTCTTGGTATAAAAGATGGTTACAACAAATATTCTGCTCAATACCACAGATCTGCTTGTCAATTGTTTGACCTTAACCAGTTGAGCATGTCCTTTGATGGCTGATGATATGTGCATCTCTGAGCATCCGACCCCATATATATATATGTATATATATATATATATATATATATATATATATATATATATATATATATATATATATATATATTACACGTGTATAAGAGATGACCACTAGGTGGACATCCAATATGTTAGAAAGTGGTCATCAATGACCCAACTGCTCAGAGAGCGTTGCCACTAGAATAAGAATAGCCTGGGCAAAGTTCAGAAAGCTCCTGCCTCTACTGGTGACAAAGGGTCTCTCGCTCATTGTGAAAGGTAGATTGTACGATGCATGTGTACGAATTGCCATGCTTCACAGCAGTGAAACATGGGCCGTGACTGCTGAAGACATGCATAGGCTCAAAAGAAATGAAGCTAGTATGATCCAGCATATTGGATGTCCACCTAGTGGTAATCTTTTATACACGTGTAATACAATTTTTTCTGAATTTTCAGATTTTTTTATATGCTAGGCACTTGGTTTTAAATTGAATTAATATTCAATTTATCACCCTATCTATATAAATAATATATATATATAGCATCATCATCAGCATTGTTTTTGTTGTTATCATCATCATTTAACATCCATTTTCCATGCTGGCATGTATGTGTGTATTATTGTCTCCTTGCCTTGAGATCACATGATAGTAGTAAACAGATGCCAACAACATGCAAATGACGACCTTCATTTCCATTCTTCTATGAAAACTTATTTGGTCAAGGGGAATATTAACTTACTAGGAAAAAGGTGAGGGTTGGTAAAGGAAGGGCATTGAGCTGTAGAAAATCTACCTTGACAAATTCTGTTTGACCCATGCAAGCAAAGCATGAAAAATAATGGTGATGTTGATATATACTGCTCTAAGTTCCATTATGAAAAGGATTCATTTCACAAGGTGTTACATTTAACCTGTTAACACAGTAATTATATCACCGGTATGCAAAGAGCTGTTTCTATTTGTCAACTCTTGAACAAAGATATTTTTTGTAATTCCTTCATGTTTTCAAGATTTTTATCAGAAACTGACAAAGAACTTCCTCTAAAAGATTTTAATGATAAGATTCTTAGAACAGATTAATCTACTAAATCCTAGTATTGCTGCTACTTACTGACTCCCAAAATCTAAAAACTTAAAAACCACCACAACTCAGATATATATATACATATATATATATATATATATCATCATCATCATCAATTTTGTTGTATGAACACTATTGATTTTAATAAGTGCAAAAGTAATAAATATAAAATAAAACCACATCTTGGTACAGAATTCTGTAGTAGGAGATGAAACATTATCATAAAGAAATGCTATAAATCATAGTTTTTGGTGTTGTTCATGATGTTTCTAGGTGCTCAAGTATATCTTATGTTTTTGACAAATTTGATTTAACTCCATGCTGACAAAAGATCAATATGGTAATTTCTTTTTTCACTTGGTAAGGAGAAGGCATTCTTTGATATGTGTTATCTACCATCTGTCACCTGGAATACTAAATATCTAAATGTATTCAGCGTAATAAAAATTTTGTTCCCATGCCAAACTTGGTGCATTCACTGGTTATAAATCCTGATATTGATATATACTAAAAGTACCCAATCGACAACATCTTTTTCTTCCTCTATTTTTTTTTTTTTTATCATTGAAAATGATCTGCAGATAACGCTCTAAAAGTGCTCAGCTCAACAATTCAGAATGTAATGTCAGCATTTAATAAAAATGATTAGGAAGGGCATCCAGCTGTAGAAACTCTGCCAAATCAGATTGGAGCCTGGTGTAGCCATCTGGTTTGCCAGTCCTCAGTCAAATCGTCCAACCCATGCTAGCATGGAAAGCAGACGTTAAACGATGATGATGGTAATGATGAGCAATATATATAATGTGAGAATAAAGAGCAATGGTTCACCAGTCCTCAGTCAAATCGTCCAACCCATGCTAGCATGGAAAGCGGATGTTAAACGATGATGATGATGATCTCAAAGGCTGATCAACATACAGTTACTTCAAAACATAAAAATGTTTGTAATATTAGATACATATTCTTGAGCTTTTTGTTAAACCACTCATCCCACATTTTCCGTAGTTTTGTAGGATAGATAATTTGTTTTGTTGTTAAGTTACTCATGTTTGTTGACTAAGTTCATGAAAGGTGGGCAACAATGGTTGCTCACCAAAAGTTGTGGGCGAGGAGGAGGACCTTCTGGCTAAGGTGGAAGGGCGTCCTATTCCAGTGGCCTCCAAAAAAAAGAAGAAAAAGAAGAACGGATCACGGCCTGAGCCCGGTAGTGCACCGCCGGCGTGTCCCGAAGCTCCGTTGGTGGGAATTGTGCCACGAACGGAGGAAGGCCTGTCGGTGGGAATTGTGCCGTCGACAGTAGAAACTGAAGGCTCAACCTATGAGGAGGAGGAATTTGTAGTCCTCTTCCACAAGGGAGGGTCCGTTGAAAATGTTGTAAAAAAGTTTGCCAGGAAGGGTCGGACGAGAGGGATCCTAACCTGTACCAAGGACCCTAGGTGGCCTCCACAGGTGACTGCGGAGGTCGTGTGGGAGACAGACTTGTGCAGGGTGATGAATTCCTTCCCTAAAGATACTTTCCGCTTTTTGCTAAAGTTGCCCGATGAAGAACCAGCGAGGTGCTTAAGTGAAGCACGGAGTCTGGTCGGGCGGTAGAATGTAAGAGGACGAGTGCCTCATATTGAAAGGGCTTGTGGCCCATAAAAAGAAAAGTGGAAGAGGCAAGTGCCTCATTTCAAAGACAGTTGAAATTGAAACTGTAAAGTAAGAGGTTTATAGCCTCAAATTGTAAATTTATGTGTAAATTTATAAAAGAACATTGATTTAGAGAAGCAGAGTTTGGCGGGCGGCTCCTGTCTTCTCCCATTAATACCATATTAATCACCATTCATCTCATCTCATTAATGTCTTTGTCCAGCCCGTAGCTACTCTCTGTGTACTGCCTTTATGGCAAATTAAAATGAAATAAAGTAGCTTGCTTATGAACCACATGGTTCCGGGTTCAGTCTCACTGCATGGCACCTTGGGCAAATGTCTTCTACTATAGCCTCGGGCTGACCAAAGCCTTGTGAGTGGATTTGGTAGACAGAAACTGATAAAAGCCCGCCATACATATATGTGTGTGTGTGTGTGTGTGTGTGTGTGTGTGTGTGTGTGTGTGTGTGTGTGTGTTTGTGTGTCTGTGTTTGTCCCCCCAGCATCGTTTGACAACCGATGCTGGTATATTTACCGATGCTGGTAACTTAGCAGTTCGGCAAAAGAGGCCGATAGAATAAGTACTAGGCTTACAAAGAATGATAAGTCCTGGGGTCGATTTGCTCAACTAAAAGTGGTGCTCCAGCATGGCCACAGTCAAATGATTGAAACAAGTAAAAGAGTAAAAGAATAGTAATAATAATGATTTCTAACTTTATCACAATCAAAAATTGGTAAAAACTTGGTTAAAACTTCAATGTATTACAAGCAATTATTTTATTGATTCCAAAGTGACTAAAGCAAAGTTGATAACTTTACAATTTGAATTTTGAGAGGCAAAAACTAATCATTGAAAGGTTATTTAACCCAAACTATTTCTGCCATTTAAACACTATCCTATACAGATAAAAATACTAATAATCAATTTCTATATAGGCATAAATCTACAAATTTTGGAAGAGAGTAAAATCAAAACCATTGCCTCCAGTACTTGACTGGATATATTTTATATCCATATACAAAGGAACAAAAGCAAGGTTTACTACAGCAGAATCTGAACTCAAAACATAAAGGGATACTGACAAATAGTGCAAAGCATACAATCCAATGCTCTACCAATTTTAACATGCTACTGCTCTTATATAATAATAATAATAATAATAATAATATTGTAGTTGTTGTTGTTGTTAAGGAAGTAACCGGGCAGATTCGTTAGCACACTGGACAAGATGCTTAGCAGCATTCTAAGTTCAGATTCTGTCAAGACTGATTCTACCATTCATCCTTTCAGGGTTGATAAAATAAAGTACCAATGAAGTGCTGGAGTTGATGTAACTGACTAGCCCCTTCCCCCAAATTTTCAGGCCTTGTGCCTATAGCAGAAATAATAATTATTAATATTATTTTTATCATTATTAAGGTGGTGTGCATGCAGAATCATTAGCACGCCAGACAAAAATGTTGAGCAGCATTTCTTCCAGCTCATTAGATTAGGGGTTCAAATTCCACTAAGGTCAACTTTGCCTTTCATCCTTTTAGGGTTGATGAAATAAGTACCAGTTGAACACTGAGGTCAACATATTTGACTAGTCCCTTCCACCAAAATTTTATGCCTTGAGCCTATAAAAAAAATAATAAAAAGGATTATTACTATTGTTGCTTCCCCTTCCTAACTCCTCTGCCTCCATTACTCCCATCCCAATACTGTTCACTCTGTTTTCTTCCTCTTTTACCATACTCTTACTATCAGTTCCATCTATCATGAAGCTCTCTTTCATTTAACAAGCTGCAAGGCAATCCAAATAGTGCAGGTGCGACAAAAACTCTGCAGGTCATTAATAAGACTGCGTAACAAAACATCTTTTCTTTTCTTTTCTTTCTTTTTTGTCATTGGTCAATAAGTGTTATTTCCTATTTGTTACTATAGGTGCAGGAGTGGCTGTGTGGGAAGAAACTTGCTTCTCAACCACACGGTTCGGGGTTTAGTCCCACTGCGTGGCACCTTGGGCAAGTGTCTTCTATTTTAGTCTCAGGCTGACCAAAGCCTTCTGAGTGAATTTGGTAGACAGAAACTGAAAGAAGTCCATCATATATATATATATATATATATATATATATATATATATATATATATTTGTGTGTCTGTCTGTTTTTGTCCACCCCACCATCAGTTGACAACGGATGCTGTGTGTTTATGTCCCCATAACTTAGCAGTTCAGCAAAAGAGACTGATAGGATAAGTACTAGGCTTGTAAAGAATAAGTCCTGGGGTTGATTTGTTCGACTAAAGGCGGTGCTCTAGCATGGCCTCAGTCAAATGACTGAAACAAGTAAGAGAATAAAAAAGAATATATATATTCTTTTAAGTTTTTTTTAATTATCTAGTAATCGAAGGAAATGACTACTATTCCCTTCAAACTTTGCTTTTGTACCTTGGACATCAATGTTTTGAAACTGACCTATTTTCCATTACATTTCAAACACATTCAGTGCTGAGTTGCTGAAACAGAAATATCATTATAGAAGATATTCTGGTCAATACCACAGATTTGTTTGTCAGTTGCTTGACCTTAACCACTTGAACATGTTCCTTAGTGGCTGATAATATATGCATCTGTGACCTTGAGCAGGAGTAGTGAGGGAGCATCATACCCATGTGTTGAGAGGGATTCTTTAGGATTTGAATAAATGCAACAAAAGCAAAGTTTGAAGGAAATATCAGCCATTTTTTAATACTTTCTAGGGGTATGCAAGTAGGAAATAACAGTTGCTACGAAGGACAAAAATTGTGTGACACAGTGTAAGTGATTCATACAGTGATAATGTTGGGGTTGAGAGGGTTCTTTAGTCTTGCTTATAGCAAGGCAACTATGATAATGCTGGGGTGATGATGATAATGTACCTGGTACCCTCAGTAAAGAGATTAATGTTAGGAAGGGTACCCAGCCATAAACAGTATGCCATGAAAGAAACATTCAAATAAAACATGGTCCTTCAACTCGATGAATCCTGTCAAACCATCCTATTTACCCCCAACATGGAAAACAGATGTAAAATGATTTGATGATTTTAATTTAGGCAGAAGACCAGCAATTGTGATGGGAGATAGTTAGTTAATACCATTCACCCACTATTAGACTGGTACTTTATTTTCTCAACCTCGAAAAGATGAAAGGCAAAGTTGACCATATCAAGGTTTGAACCCACAATACAAAGAGCTGGGACAAATATTATAACATATATTTTTACCAATGCTTTCACAATTCTCTCAGGCAAGAATGGAAAATGAATGTTAAAGGATGATGATGATGATGTGCTGGTACTGGAGTCAATCTAATCAACAAACACCCTCCCCTCAATATTGCTTTCCTTATATTTAAACAAGAAACCATTATCATCATCATCATCATCATCATCATCATCATCATTATCAATATCATTATTATTATTATCAATATCATTATTATCATTATTATTTTTATTATTATTATTATTATTATTATTATTATTGTTATTATTATTATTAACATTAACATCTTATAAATATTTCAGATCTTCAGCAGATAAAGTTCTATAACATAATGTCATGGCAATGCTGTGAAACTTTAACCTATATGTGAATGGTAAACCAGAATGTGGAAAGCACAGAGAATTTTGCTTTTATTAAAACACAGTAATAATATATACATATATATATATGCAGACTAATTTTATATCTTTGAAATTATAAAAATCAAAATTAATTAAAAGATGTAGAAGACCTACATAAATATACAGAGAGATAATGGAACACGAACAAAAACAGATTAGAATTGTTGTGTTTGTTATTTTTTGTTTGGGATTTTTTTTTTTTTTTGTGGTGGGGGTTTATTTTTTAATATACTGATGTGATAAATAATGCATATATTTATTTTATAACTTTGAAATTCTCAGAACAAAATAGTTGAAGGTGCAGGGAAAGTAAACAAAGCAGAAACATGGATAATTATTTGTTATATTATTTTGAAGAAATGCAATTCATTGTCAGAGTGTAATTTATATGAAAATACTTGACAGTTTTCTGGTGAAACTAATGCCAACATATGTCAAAAACAAAAAGGTGAGACAGTAATGAGCAATTTATTAGAATGCTGACTAGAAATTTCCCAAACAATGTGGTTTCAAACAAACATAAGCTATACATTTCCACTAAATAAACGAAGCAAAATATGAAACAAACCATATATATATATATATATATATATATATATATATATATACGTACACACATATATATACATACATGTCATTCAGAAAATAATGTCCGATTTTAGAATAAACATTTATTCCTGAATTAATGAATTTGAACAGTGTTTTAACAAGTCAAAATATGATCCATGAACACAGGCACAGGCATGCTGTGTGGTAAGAAGCTTGCTTCTCAACCATCATAGTTCCAGGTCCAAACTCATTGCATGGCACCTTGGTCAAGTGTCTTCTGCTATAACATTGGACTAATCAAAGCCTTGTGAGTGGATTTGGTAGACGGAATATAAAAAAAAAACAGTTTATATATATATATATATATAGTGAGAATTTACAAAAGAACATAAGACGAAGATGGGTGTGTAAACAACAAACAGATGTATTAGTTTAATGCTCGGGAAGTGAGAAAGTCTTTTATGTTTCAAGCCTACGCTCTTCAACAGAAAGGAACACAGAAATAAACAAGGAGGTGCGTGTTTTTGTGTTTGTCCCCACTGGGCTTAAGGAAATAAGTCCTGGAGTCGATTTGTTCAACTAAAACCATTCAAGCTCATGCTCCAACATGGTCGCAGTCAAATGACTGAAACACGTAAAACATAGAAGATAGAAGGTCTGTGTATTTCTGTCATTGATTAACGAGTTTATTTATGTTCATACAATAAAACTCTAAATGTTTTGATATTGGGAAATCTCAAGTCAGTGAGCTTCTGCAGTGTCATCCTGGCAACATGTGGCCACGCATTATCATGAAGCAGACTCGGACCTCATCGATTAACCAGAGCCAGACACATTTTACTTAACTGAACATGCATTTCATCCAGTTGCTGGCAGTAAATTTTCACAGTGATACTCTGGTTAAATTCCAGAAAGCTGTAATGGACAATGCCAATGGCAAACCGCCACCAGACAGTCACCATAATCTTCTGTTTATGCAATTTCGATTTTGGAAAGCCATTGAGCAGATCATTTATGATTGTCATAAAAGGATGCATTTTTTGTCACAAGTCACTATTCGATCAAAAAATGGATTGAGGTCCATAGAAACAGCATTGAACACACTTCAAAGCATTGAACTCACTTCAAAACATCGAACTCTTTGGATTTCACTGAGTTCATGTGGAATCCATTTATCGAGTTTCTTCATCTTGCCAATTTTCTTGAGATGATCTGATATAGTTGAAATAGTAACACCCATTGCATGAGACATTTCACTGATACTTTGATGTGGCTTTTGTTTGATGAGTGTTTTCAGATGCTGGTTGTCAATTGTGGAGGTGAATTTTTTATACAGCTACAATTAAAATAATATATTAGAAAAATTGGACTAAAATTGGACGTTATTTTTTGAACAACCTAAAAAATATACACACACACACGCATATGTAGACATGCATGTCCACACACGCCCACAGTATCAATCGTTTATAACCTTAGTTTATATTGTCATTTGTTAAGGACCTTTGAGACTTGTAATATAAACCTTCACCAATCAAAGTTCGCTGACTCCATAAAGAGATTTATACCTGCTTAACAATGAAAATTAACTACACTGATCTGATGTCTTTGTTTCTGACTATTTTCCTAAGGTTTAAATATAATAGAGGTATCTTTATATACTTTTCCAATATCAGATTATACTTAAAAGAAAAATTTTTAGTTACTCTTTTGGAAAATAAAAAGTAAATGTGGCACCTGAAATACAATCAGATACATAGCCATTTACTAACTAAACAATGCAGTTGATGGAATAACCATCTTCAGCAGTGTAATTGAAAGCATGAGGATTTCTTTGGGGTAATCATGAATAACAATGAAGAATCACATATAGCCTTTCCCAGAGGACTTTTAGATGAAGATTATTACCAAACTTCAATGGTTTGGTAGTGCAATGGATATCAGCTCTGTGTACTGAGGATGTCCATTCAGCATCTGCATCACATGTACATTCTAACAGCAAGTCCCATTTATATTTGTTTGTCCATTTTGTATAATATTGTACTACATTGTGTGACTTTGTAGGATGATTTTTGTAATTCATTGCAGTTTCAGAAGAAATTATAAAACTGTACAATGACAGGTTGAATGCTTTGCTGTATTTCGTTATGTGCTCCAGCATTTCGAGTTCAAGTCATGTCTGGATTTACCTTGCTTTTCTTCCTTCCTCTATCTTTAATTAGTGGATTTGTGCCAATATAAGAAATTGTTATTGAAATAGCTATTATGCTCTCACTGTGTAATAAGAAAAAAGTCTGAACATTACACAATGTTAGCAGCTACTTAAAAAAATAGAAGAGAGAAAAGTGCTATTAACAAAAATATTTAGAAAATAAAGTACATTACATGACTGTATCACACTTTGAAATGGCAACCATTCAATACAAAGTAGATGATATAATGGAGGAGCCAGGAAATAAACAGAAGACTATCTTAGATTAAGATCTAATGGTGGTAGGCAGTGACATGCAAAATAAAAACGGTAATGTTACAGCAGCCTCAGCAAAAAGTAAGTTATCACAGTACAGTTTTATCAGGTCAATTATCATTCATATTTATTTGCTTATTTTTTTTCCAAAAAACTATTTTACAAAATTTCAAAGCAGAATTTGTCAGAAAAAATATGTATTGCATTTTATTTAGATTTGGTCTGAGCTCTATCCTACTTTGTTGGGTAAAATGGATTTTAATTTCTAACAAGTAAAAAAATAAAGCAAATAAAAACAACAGTTGTTTAAATTACTCTATGATACATTACAAATACATATTCTTTTTAAAAACTATTATTTCCTATCATTTTAGTTTCAATCTTCTTCATAACCTTATTTATAATAATTTTAAGCATCGTATACAAGTGTTTAAGAGATGAGACAGAACATTTAGCAGTATAACTCACTGATAAAAATCACCAAGATAAGATATTTGAAAAGTAGATTCGATTTAAAGTATTGAGAATTAATATTTCCAAGGTTAATGGTTAACTTAGCCTTTCATCTTCCAGAGTTGATAAGTTAAATATCAACGGTATATTAGGTCAAGTGGATCAAACTCGTATTTAATTCATTGAGTTTCTGATCACACCTCCAAACACATTATGATTTATCAACACCACCATAGCAAAAATGTGTTCAATAAGAAATAACTATAGCTATTGAATAACTATAGCAGAAATATTGTTAGAATAGTTGAAAATAGACAATTTCTCAACAATAGCAACAAAAAAATATTTAGAAAACTGTGAATATTTTCTGTTTTTTCTTATCTTGACTAGGCCACTGTTACACATCACAACTTGCAAAAGGAAATATGTAGAGAACCTCTTGAAATAGATCACTGAGAAAGCTTATTAGTGTTTTTATAACTTCATTTCAATACTTTTCTGGCTTCCCTAAAAGTGCTAAAAGTGCCACCATCCAATATGTCTCCTCAATTTCTCATTATTCTTACTTCCTAATCCAACATATTGTTAATCATATATCCATTTACATGAATAAATGCAAGTAAAGCTTAATATCCACTTATCTCTTACATTAACATAGTTATGGTTACAGAGCCAGAAACTTCGCAACACAATAGATTTCTCCAAATATCAAAATCAAAATCCTGATAAGTAAACTGTGAGGCATTCAAGTATCACAGCTCAATGATACCAATTATACACGTCAACTAGTTTTCTTAGTTTGAAAATTTCTCTATAGTCTATGATTAAGTTAAGCTGACCATTTTTAGCAACACTTAACACACCATGAGTAATAGCTAGCCATTTCTTCTTCCTTCAGGTTCAGAAACATCTGTACATTTGATTCATGTTATATATCATTAACTTGATGCATAAACATGAGTCAATTTGTTATGACAAGGTGTGAAAAAGACTATTTGTATAATCTTGCATTAGCAAGATTTAACAGTTAAATATTTAAGGAAACAGTTTCAGTTCCATATAACAGAGTAGGTTCAATACAGAAATTTATGCATTTACAAACTAGTGCAATATGAAGGTTTGAGAAATTATTGAGTGACATATTTCACTGTTAAAATTCCATAGATATTTCTAGGATGTTGTGCAATCAATTTCAATTATATTAAATATACAATTAAATGCAATAATTTTTCAAGTCTAAAAGTAGAATGAACAAATACATTCTTACAATGGCTGTATGGTTGTTTAAAAATGTTTCTAAAATGTTGCTCAAAAAAAAAAAAAAAAATTCAAAATAGGAAAATAAATAATATAGTACTTATGCAAAACAAATGTTAAATATTAGTTTCTTTGAAGCAGATAGAAAGTTCAGTGTTTTGTGAGGAGAGCTACATAGTCAAATGAATCAACCTCAATATATTACTTCTATTGTATGGCTGTTAAGAGATGCAAAGTGAAGTCTGCTATGGCAGAATTTGAAAACACAATGTAAAGGGAGCAGAGTTTAAAATACAAAAAGAAGGCATCAAGTCTAGCACACTTCCAAGTATGACAGCAATAATAGTTATTACTATCAATAAATAGTAAATGTTATACAAGCCACTTGTTTTCACACTGATACACATACACACACACACACACACACACACACACAGTGCTCCCAAGAAAAAAGGGTCCGTACATCAGTAACACCCTTGTGATCTTGAAAAAGAGCTAAACATATTACTTTCCCCCTGAAACATCTTAGTTCAATACTTATTTAAGGAACAATTATTTCTTTCTCACTGAGACCTTATCAGAACTAACACCATGTCTATCAATTGCATATGTCTCTCTAAAAGTACATTTCAAAGTGTGTGTGTGTGTATGTGTGTGTGTGTGTGTGTGTGTGTGTGTGTACACACACACACTCATGGATGCATACACATAAGATGAGAATGTAGCATTTTCTTATGGATTGTCTACACTTTGTAATTTCTTTGTTTTCTGAATTTGTTGAGGTATACATAGGAATACTTTAGAAAATAGGTTTGAAATGAGTAATAGCTTCCTTTGCTTATTCTGTCATAAATCAGAGAATTTCTATAAGAATTTTAACTTTAAGATGCAATAAGGTTAAGAGCTTATACTCTCAATATACTGCAATATATTATTCATGCATATTTTATCAATGTTGAATGGATAAAAGGACAGACTCATCTGGATACTGTAGCACATTTAATCTGGCACTCAAACCATTGTTGCAACTCTTACACATTTATTAATTAATGGTGGTATGGTAAGAGCAAGGGAGTGACAGAAACAAGAGAATGTCAAACAAAATGTGCCATGTAGTATTTAGTCATATCTAAGTTGAAGCCTATGAGCACTGACTTTGCCTTCCACCGACTAGTACCATTAAACAAAGTAGTCAAGTTCTATGATCAGTTTAATTTATTATACTCCTTCCAATTGTAGCTTTGTATCAAGATTTAAAAACAATAGAGTGATACTCCAATTACCACAGATTAGAATACTGTGGTTCCTAATTTTAAGTGATCAGTAGATGATCCTCAGAATTCAAAAGTTGTGCAAATGAACCTAATTTGCAGCAGTGTATGGTATATAAATGAAATGAGAAATAATGTTGTGTGGCATATTTTCATAGAGCACACATACCACCTAGATATGCACTGTATGATATCAACAACTAGTTAGCTTCATTATTTCTGTTGTCTACAAATAAGTTATATTTTTCACACACATATATATTCAGGCCCTCAGTTTATTAGCATAAGTTCTGAATGAGAGAGCAACCTTATTAATGTGGTGAAAGTGATGAGAAGAATAGCAATAATTAGCAAACATGAAAGTGGTATTACCAAAGCTAAACTAGGCTGGCAGCAACCTACCAATAAATCACTGGTACATGATATAATTCAGAACTTGAAACTTACAAAGAACAATTACAAAGAGTCATGTCATAATCAAAATTCCAGACAAGAAAACAAAGTACTACAATAAGTGAAATGGAATATCTTGGATTGGAGATTGCAATCAAAACCATATCCAGCAAGTTAAATACGCATCAAAACAAAAGCTATAAGTCTGTTTGTAGCAATCCAAAGAAAATAGAGAAAACAAATCAGAAGGGCAAACTAACAAAATATTTTCTGTAAGGCCTGGACAATTTTATATGTTTAGAAAACAGATTAAAGCAGATGTTTAGGATTATAGGGCAAAGTACAAGTGTGGACTAAGCTGGAGCAACCAGACACCCTGCAGAAACATTTTTGGAGATGGTGATTTATGATGGTGAATACAGAACAAATGAAGCTGAGATGTAGATGAAAAAATTCTCAACTAAAAGACACAATACTATTTTTAGAATTTCTGAAGATGAAAAGCAGATGATAATGGATGCAGATGTGAATGTAAGAAAATTATGCAAGTCAGAAAACAAGTTGAAAATGCACTCGGCTGCAATAAAGTTATGCACAAAGAGATGAAAGAAAAATCAACACAAACACCCCTTTTACAATATTTTAAAAATCAATAAAAACATATTCTTTTAAATACACTGATGCAAGTGAATAAACTTATACAAATGTAAAATTGCTTCCAATTTATATATTTCTTTCTTATTTTATAACTATTTTCATAAGTCCCCCAACCCCATATTTTGAAAAATTAAAAATTTAGTATTTTTCAAAGTCTAGACATGAATTGATGATTTTTATATGCATTTATGCTTCGAATACTGTGATGGTAATCAAGGTATCCTTATATTTGCTTTTTATTCTCCTGGTGTCAAAAGAATAAGTATCAGTTAAGTACATGAGTTGATTTAATTACTTAGATTTCCCCATAAAATACTGGTTGCGTGCCAAAGTTAAAAATTATCATCATGATCATTATCATTTGTAGTTCGCAAGTTTGGATATGAGATGAGAAGAAGAATGTGACATTTCAGCACAGATACTTTGAAAGAAAATTTTGTTCAACTATTAAATATTGTTTTGTTTTCCATAGTTTTATGTGTGTCTTTTACTGACTCATGCCTCTGTATTTCTAAATTATATGGTATACCAATTTTTCAAGGGTCAAAATATTTGAGTTACCTCTATTTTGTATTGCAATGGGCTTCATTTGTCATTTGTGTTATTTTGCTGTTGCTCTGGTTTATGGTGAAAATTTATATCCAGTTGTGGTTTGTGTGGAATATGTAGTGTGAGGGTTGTGTTACTGAACTGAACGTGGTTAGTGGTTTGTATACCAGGTGTGATGTACATAGTTGTACATTTTTTTTTGGGGGGGGGGGTTCTGATGGAACTATTTCATCAAGTCAGTCATGGTATAGTGCTTCTATTTATGTTCTTTTAATTATCATACTCAGTTCATCGATACCATTTTTACTCTTCCACCTACTACATCTTCTATATTTCCATTTCAAAGTCCTTGCATTTTGATAACTTTGAGGCAACATTTTAGGCCAGAAACAATAGAGATATATGATTATCAAAATACATAGGTTTTTCTTCATATTTAATTTATGATACTCAGAAATTTTCTTTGATGACCTTGTCAATATGGAGAGGCACATTTCCAAATAACATAGCGTTGTCATAATGCTATTCATTTGCGGTTTTAATGTTTAAGTGTTTAATATAGGCACAGGAGTGGCTGTGTGGTAAGTAGCTTCCTTACCAACCACATGGTTCTGGGTTCATTCCCACTGCGTGGCACCTTAGGAAAGTGTTTCTACTATAGCCTTGGGCCGACCAAAGCCTTGTGAATGGATTTGATTGACAGAAACTGAAAGAAGCCCATCGTATATATGTATGTATATATGTATGTGTGTGTATATGTTTGTTTGTCTGTGTTTGTCCCCCCAACATCGTTTGACAACTGATGGTGGTGTGTTTACGTCCCCGTAACTTAGCGGTTCAGCAAAAGAGACTGATAGAATAAGTACTATGCTTCCAAAGAATAAGTCCTGGGGTCGATTTGCTCAACTAAAGGCGGTGCTCCAGCATGGCCGCAGTCAAATGACTGAAACAAGTAAAAGAGTAAAAGAGTGTCTACATACATCCCATTTGATCCAGTTGCCCATATGCATATGCCCGCTGGTTTATTTTGCATGTAGCGATCAGAATGATCCCTTTTATGATACCCTTCTACAGGCTACCTTAAAGATGAGTAGCAATGACCTCATCTTTGCGGCTGGAGAGTTTAATGGGCATGTCGGATGGCAATCCGGTATCTTCCATGGTGTTCACGAGGGCCATGGAAATGGTTCCCGAAACGAAGAGGGAACTAGGCTACTGGAGTTCTGTGATGCATGCAACCTATTAATCTGCAACACTAACTTCAGGAAGCCAGACAGCCACCTGATCACCTATCAATCAGGCAACTCTACTAGCCAGATTGATTTCATCCCCACCAGACAGCAGGATGCAAGGTTGGTTTTAAATACAAAGACCCTCCCTGGTGAAGAATGTACCCCACCAGCACAGACTACTAGTGCTCATCATTACCATCATTTAATATACATTTTTTTTATGGGTCAGATGGAATTTTTTGATGCAGATTCTCTATAGCGAGATGACCTTTTTGTTGCCAACTCTCATCTGTTTCTAAGCAAGGTAATATTTTCTCATAGCTAGATATATGCTTGTATGATGATGATTTTCATTTACTACCATCATGTAATGTCTAGACAAGGATACACACAAACACACACACACAATGTGCGTCATTCAATTTCTGTCTACAAAATCCACTCACAATGATTTGATCAGCTTGGGGGCTATAATAGAAGACTCTTACCCACAGTACAACAAAATGGGACAGAACACAAGTCTACATGATTGGGAAGCAAGCTTCTTTACCACTGTGCATGTGCATTGAGTTTATAAAGATTATTCCGGACATTGTCTAAATATCTTCTCTCTTACATAATGGAATTGAAATCCCTGTTTTATTGAATAGTTCAACACTGTAACATGGTTTCAGAACTTGACTAGACCTATCACTTCATTTGCATTACTAACTTCCTCCTAGGACAGTGGATTGGCAGAATTGTTAGAGTATTGGGCAAAATACTTTGTGGTATCTCTTCCAACTCTTTACATTATGGGTTCATATCACACCAAGATCAACTTTGCTTTTCATCCTTTCAGAGTAGATAATATAAAGTAACAGCTGAGTACTGGGATCAATGGTATCAAGTAATACCCTTCCCATAAAAACTACTGACCATGCACCTACATTAAAAGCAATTATTATCTACATCCAAAAAAGGTTTCAATATCACAATTCTCCAATTATTCTTTTCCAAAAACAAATCTTTGTGTTTGGGTTTGTGTAAGAAAATTATTATTCATAGAAGTTTTATTATTTATAAATATTATTCTGGCAAAGGCAGAGAGCTAGCAAAATTGTTAGCATACCAGGCAAAGTGCAAGCATCCTTTTGTCTGTCTTTATGTTCTGAGTTCAAATTCCACTAAGGTCAACTTTGCCTTTCATTCTTTCAGAGTCGATAAAATAAGTAACAGTTGAGTCCTAGGGTTGATATAGTCGACTTGCCCACTCCCTGAAATTGCTGGCTTAGTGCCAAAATTTGAAACCAATATTAATCTGGCAGAGGCGGTAAGCTGGCAGAATCGTTAGCACACCAGACAAAATGCTTAGCAGCATTTTATGTTCTGAGTTCAATTTCTGCCATGGTCGACTTTGCCTTTCATCCTTTGGGGGTTGATAAAATAAGTACCAGTTGAACACTAGGATCAATGTAAATGACTTACCCCCTCCTCCAAAATTCCTGGTCTTGTTCCAAAACTTGAAACCAATATTATTCTGGCAAGTAAGTTCCTTGCTATCAGAGTTTGTAATTTGATTCTTACTAGGTATTGTTCCACTTATTTTCATCTCCTGGGAAAAGTAACTATTTCAGAACTTTTCATATTCTCTCTTGAGTTATAATCCCTTCGAAATCTTAGAACTATAAGCAAGTTATTACTGTTATTATTATCACTTCTTTTGGCAGTAAATGACGGAGAGAAGCAGACAAATTTATTTGTGGTATTTAGTTACATTCCTTTAAATTCTAAGTTCAAATCCTTCCAGGGGAAGAATTAAGTAGGAATCACTCAAATATTGAGGTAAATGTAAATGGCTGTGCTCTCCTTCACATACAGTGATATAACAGTGTTAGAAATCATTATCATCACCCAGTTCTCATAAGAATTCACATGTTGACCAAGAATAGAATTCTAATTAAAGGCATATGTCTCAAGTTAAAACATATCCACACTAGACATTTTCAAAGAATACTGGAAAGTACATTTAGGAAGTTCTCTGTTAATCTTATTTCTTGCAATGAATCCAGTTATAACCTTCACTCCTTTTTCTTTTTTCGTTTTTTTTTTTGTGTGTCAAGAAATTCAGTTACAACTGTGTTTTTGACACAAAGTTTAGTTATAATTTTATCTGGGTTGAGTTTTTGTTATTATTAAGAGAGCACTAGATTGCAGGATCAGTAAATATAATAAATAACAGAGAAAATATTTTGTCATATTAGTTACATTTGTAGTATTAGTTTCATATGCTGATGCCACATATAAAGCACCTGTGTGGGCACCACATAAAAAGCACCCAAGCTGGTGCCAAGTGAAAAGCACCCGTGCTGGCACCACATAATAAGTTCCTGTGCTGGTGCTACATAAAAAGCATCCAGTACACTCTATAAAGTGGTTTTCATTAAGAAGAGGATGCAGCTGCGGAGACCATGTCAAAACAGACAATTGGAGCCTGATGTGGCTCTTCAACTTATCAGCTCCTGTCAAACCGTCCAACCCATGCCAGCATGGAAAACAGACCATAAATGATGATGATGATGATGACAATAATGATGATCATGATCATGATGTCCCAAGTTCAAACTCCACTAGGGTTAACTTAGCCTTTCCTCCTGCCAGAATCAATAAACCAAATGCCAGACATGTACTAGGGTTGACTGAAGCAACTTGGCATACATCATTCATGTTTTTACAGCGACAATCACAGCATTGTGTATGAACTGTTTACCTTTTACTTGTTTGAATCACTGGACTGCAGCCATGCTGGGCCACTGCCTAGGAGGATTTATCTGAATAAATCAATCCCACTACTTAATTTTAGATGCAATACTTATTCTATCAGTCTTTTTTGCCAAACTGCTAAGTTACAGGGATTTGAACAAATCAAGACCAGTCATCAAGTGGGGACAAACACACAGGCATACACACACACATATACAACAGGCTTCCACACAATTTCCATCCACCAAATTCACTCACAAGGCATTGATTGACTAAGACTCGTAGTAGAAGACACTTGTCCAAGGTAGGACTGAACCAAAAACCATGTGGTTATAATGCAAGGACATTTTAGAATAATCATTATTCCTTCATAACACAGTGTTGGTAAAAAGGCACCGGAGTCTTTAGTCATCTGTCAAGTCACAAGGACTTCAGACAGATAATACTTTCCTTAAGATGTGTGCTGTGCCCAATAAGGCTGCTTTTGGGATTTCCGGTTGCCTTAAGAAGTCTTGAAGTTTCAATGGGATTGAGCCCAATGCTCTGATCACCACTTTTACATTACCCTCTCGCATTCCATACAGTCTTACCATTTCCACTTTCAATTCGGAGTACTTGGTGATTTTTTTCAACCACTTTACTCACAACATTCATGTCATTTGGCATGGCTACATCAATGATCTGACAGTATTTGTCTCTCTTATTCTATATGACAATATCTGGCCGACGGTGTTCGATTACATGATCCGTCTGAAAATCATAGTCCCAGAGTGTCGTTACTTCTCCATCCTCCTGCAAAACTTTACTTGGTACATACTCATACCAGTTCTATGTTACTTCATATTGGCATTTACGGCATAAGAGCCAATGAAGACACAAACATTTTCTCATGGCGCCGCTTGCATTCTTTTTGTGCAAGGCTCTCACATCCACTTACCAAGTGGGTCACATTTTCCACACTCTTTCCACAGAGTTTGTATTTCTGGGTGTCAGAAGTTTTATAGATGTTATACTTCACTGCATTGGTACCAAGAGTCTGGTCTTGTGCAGCAATGATCAGGCTTTTGGTGGTATGCTTCAAATCACATCACTATTCATACTGTAAGGATAACTGTGCTGGTGCAAAAAGTAACAAAATATAAGATATTTTTGAGTAACTATTTCATTCAGAAAGGCTCCTCTGAAGTCAATAAAAAATATTAAGATACTGGAATGGATTTTATTGACTACAATCCTTTCTCTTCGGTAATATTTATTGAGTAGAAATAAAATCCAGAGATTCTATTCTGTACCCTGGTTTCAATACTTGGTTAGAGACCTATCACTACAAGTACATTATCAAAATCTCTTAAAAGGTTTCAATATCATAATTCCTTATCCATTCCTTTCCTAAAAAATATCTTTGGCTTTATGCTAACGTAAAAATAATCTAATCCATAATAGTATTATCAATTACTACCATTACTCTGACAAATAAGTTTTCAGGTACTACAGTTTTGAAATTTGATTCTTAGTAAGGAATATTCTACTTATATTTCTCTCTTGGGAAAAGTAAGCACTTTAAATTTTTTATAAAGCTTCCTCTATAAATCTTAGTAGTATCAGTAAATTATTACTTTTGACAGAAGACTGGTAAGAACATTAAAGCATTGGATAAAATGTCTTATAGTATTTAGCTATGACCCTTTGCTTTCTGTGTACAGATCTTGAATTCAAGGTCAACTTAGCCTTTTATCATTCTGGAATCAATAAAATAAAGTACCAGTTCAAGTACTGGTGTCAATATAATCAACTGCGTGTTAACAAATTTTACATTGTAACTGAGTGATTTCAAGTTCCATCTGACCATGTACCGCATCATATACATGCATATGTGTGTGTTTATATATGTATATGTGTGTTTGTGCATAAATGTTTATTTGCACATGTCTTCACCGGACACTGTTTTGGCAACAGGAAGGGCATCCAACCAAAGAATACTGTCTCAATTAAGTTATCCAATTTATGTCATTATAGAAGACTGGATGTTAAAAGATGATGATGATGACAACAATGTACCTATGCTAAAAATCATCATTATTATCATGTTATTTCCTGGTTACAACACACAGCATAACTAGTACAAGGGCAGGTAAAATGCCTTGTAGTATTTAGCTACATACATTTATGTTTTCAGTTCAAATCCTTCAATAAAGTAGTGGTACACAAATACTGGGATCAATTTAATCAGCTGTTACCTCCTCCCTAATATGTGGCCTTGTGATAATGTTAGAAATCATTATTTATCACATAATTCTCATGGGAATTCACATGTTGACCCAGATTAGGATACTAATTAGAGGCAGATGTCTCAAGTTAAAATGCATCCTCTGTAGTTTTTTTAAAGGATACTGAAAATAGTCGTACACTTAAGAAATTTCTCAGTTGCCCCAATAATTCTGAAAACTTATCAAAGTACAGAAACATTTTCAAGTCTAAAGCTGTTCAAAGCATGTATATTAGATGAAATAGTGACACTTTTGCCATAGATCACATTTTGGAGAAAACTGCCTGGCAACTGAATCAAAATGAAGTAATTACTAAAAGCATCTATTTAAGATTTGAATCTATTTGTTTTCTATTTCCTCCAGCATGGCTACATTTTAGCTGTAGAGCAAATTTTTGCTGCTGCAAGTAACACAAGACTTTATGTATAAAAATAATATATACACACAATCTTAAGTTGTTATCACTTAGCAGCATTCTATCTGTATCATTGCACATACACTTCACACTCATGATCTTGACCACTGAGAAAGATATCAGAGTGGTGAGAAAAACCAAATATATATGCTTCACATAGATAAGTGAAAGAAAGACAGTTGGAGATTACAGACACTATACTGTGAGATGAAAGAAAATAGAAAATGCTATGAGAGTAAAATGAAATAGATCATAGTAAGTAATTATAAGCACAAATATTATAGACTATAAAACAGGAGATCTGTAGAAATGGAAACTTAAGAGAATAAAAAAAAGGTGAAAAATATGCAGATGAAAAAATATTTACAAACAAATTATAACAGAAGAAAAGAAATAGGTAAAAACGAATGGCTTCAAATGATGATAGTAGAAAAAAAACTACACCTAAGTTGAAATTAGTAAGTGAAATATTTAAGTAATGATACTTTAGTTCTCAGTTTGTTAATAAGAACAAAATTGTTTACTCCTACCTCAAGTCCACACAGCACAAGCTGGATAATATTAATTAAAATCCTTGGTGTTTCTTTGGATCAATTTACTTCAGTAACTATCAAACAAGTTCATCTTATTAATGAAGACAAATATTCATTAATAGTACTGTTTTTTTTAATTTAAACCTCAACAAATCAGTTTCTATAGATATTATCATGAGCAATTTTTTGTTTATATAAATCTTATCCTGTTTAATTCTGATAACATTCATTGAACTTTAACACTCACAGTATATTACAATACTTTCTGAAAATGGCAATCTACATACTTTATTTAGGCTTATCAGGCAATATGCATTTATTCTCAAGAGCCTGTACAAGGTCACTCAACCTGCTAGAAATAACAGACAAATATGAAATCATACCCTATCATTTTAGGAAGGAAGGACCAGTTGGATAATGTGGTCCTAGGTTCAGTGTGCATAGGCCAAGGAATAACATGGTCATGACTGGAATACCTTTGTTCATAGGTCCGCTTAATTAGAGCTGACCTGGACTAAACAACTTTTTTCCATGTTTTTCACTATTTCACAACATTAAATTATTTCTTATACAAGATTTTGTCATGCTTTGATTGCTCCTTAAAAGTAAAATTTCTAGACAAATTATTCAATATAATTATATTACATTGTTGAGGTATGCGTAATTTATGGCTAATTGACACCAAAAGTACTAAAACCCATCTAAAAAAGGAAAAAGACAGCAGTAAGACAAGTTTATGAGTAAACATTTGAGAAAACAAGCTGAATTGATAATGTGAAACCCTATTACTTACAAAATCTACAATATGCCAACAATATTATCATTTAAGAGAAGACACATACTTTGTAATCATCCAGTCCACTAAAATGTAAAGAAGTCCAATGTAGAGGTGTGGAGAAGATGTGATAATTAGTGTTTCTTTAACTAATTGTATTGTTGATATAGAATGCATGTAAATTAGTTTTAATCTTGTTTAATTCAACCAAAACGTCTCGAAATGTTTTCCTATTAAAAGTGATTTTTTTTTTTTTTTGTAACATAGTTTTATATACCCTAAGACATTCCAAGAGACATTTTGAACAACTTCATTACATTTTTCAATGAAACTAATTAAAAAGATAGAAAATAATCACTCAATTTAATTTAGAAACTTACTCACAGGCAAAATGTGTAATTCTTAGTTTTGTAGCTGTTTCAAATAGCTGACAAAATATAGCAGGATTTCTATGGTTCTGAATGTAAAATGTTATTACAATCGCTTTTTAACAAGACATCCTATCAAATGTCAATGAAGTTCTATTTCATAGCACTGAAGTGGAGTAGTATCAGTTTCTTCATTAGGACTATTAAAGCAAAACACAATGCATGGTCAGTGTTATTGTTTACACCAGGTCACATTAAACAGTTGTTTTTGTGTTCAACCTTTCCAAGTAGTCCTGTTATCAAAAGCATTCCAACTATAACCACTACATTCTTTTTAAGCATAGTAATATAGTTTGTTTTTTTTTCTTTAAGTTAGAAGAGTACAATTTGCACAAAATTTGGTTTAGCAGGATATTTAGCAGATGATAAGCATATCACTGATGGGGGCATTTAGTAATGACTGTTAAGTGCTTCTTCTTTTTTTTTACCAATGCCTGGCAAATCTGTACTTTCTAATTCCTCTTTTGCTCAGCTCATCTACTCTCTGACTTGAATGCCAAGTAGATCCCTCAGCAACAAGACCCTTCCACAACTCTGGATCAATGAAATCTTCTAGGGAGGCCTCTTGCCAATTCTTTGTAGCAAAAATGTGACAGATATTTGTCATTCATTCTGGCTTGGCTCTACATATAAAAGTATAGATGTTGGGTAATATCATGCAATCGAAGACCCCATTGTCTGGGACCTTGTCCTACTAACAAATGCATAGTGTTTTGTGCAGGCATTTGAAGTAGAATCTATTCTTGCTGTATATAGCTCAAGCCTCAATGGCTTCCAGTCAAAGTGACAGAACAATGGCTCTGTAGACATCATTTAGAGAATAAGTCATATCATTACCCATATATTGTATCAATGTGTGCTATAGGCAATGCTGGCTTTAGCAATTTTGATGTTGATCTCATTGTTTATCCAGAAGGTTCTTGAGAGGGTGCTGCCTCAACAAATTCTGTCTGACCTACACATGCACAGAAAAGTTGACATTAACCTGAAGGTGAAAGTCAAACAGTTAACCACAAGTTATGTAAACCTGTCAGCAGCTAGAGTGTGATCCCTGCCTGTAATTGCAAGTGATAAACAGTCCTTGTGAGCAGCTGGTTGTCATATGACTTCAGTTTTCTTTGTGCTCATAAGGATGTCAAAAAGACTACAAGCAGAAAAGAACCTGTTTGCGGCACTGCTAATTCTCAAACTGAGCCTCCATTCAGAGCAAGGTCATTTGTAAAGAACACACACAACATATTCTCTTCTTTCATTTCACCTAGGAATTTCCAGAATTTGAAAGGCCCGGCATCAGTGTGACATTAAGTGACATCCTCTCTACTGTGGATTACATCAGTCAGCATGACTGAAAACATAATGCTGAAAAGTGCTGGTGCTTGCACACAACCTTGTTTAACACCATGTATGACTTAGAATGCAGCTATCAACAATTACCCTGGCATACAGGCCCTCAAGAAATTACCATAAGTGGCCAATACACATGACAAGGCATCTCTACTTGGGCATGTCTCTCCAAAACCTTTCAAGACTAAGAGCCAAATGCTTTTGTAAGATCAATAAAAGTCATGTAAAAATTTAATTATTGCTCCCAACACTTCTTCTAAATGGCATGCAACAAAACACCAAGTTGAATGCACTACAACCCTCTATAAAACAGTACTGGCTCTCAGGCACAAAGCCCTGTTCTAATTGGACAAGCAGCTGGTTCAACTTTATTCAAGTGAGGCTCTTCCCAGCAACTGACAACAAAGATATTCTTGGTGGTTATTGCAGAACTAAGCACTTTCCTTCTAGCACAGGTTGACTATTGCGGTGTTCTTTAAATCATGTGGCATGTTCTCCTGATGTCACATAAAGTAGAAAAACTTAGTGAGCTTGAGACAAGGCAAAGTTCACCAATCTTGTAGATCTCATCTTCAATGGCATCATGTCCAAGAGCCTTGCCACTGAACAGATCTCATACTGGGTAGGAAAGTAGTAACTGACATGTTACTACTATACAAGTAAGTCATTACAACTTCATTGATAACAGTGGGGTAGTTCAGGACATTATGGAAACATTCCCATCCATCTTTCAAGGGTCATTTCCTTGTCTAATATTGACAGTACTGATTTGTTAGCACTTAGCAATAGAAATGAGCCTAAAGCCTGTGGGTTGTACAGTATATGCAGCTCTTAAAGTGTCAAAGAAATATCTGAAATTGATGCTTCCACCATGGGACATTTTATCTTGGTTTAGTTTGGAAGAAAAGGGTGTATCTATGGCTTTCACAAAGCCTCTAAAACCATTGAGATTAATCTGTTAATTTTTCTCGTGAGCAGTTACAATCCAACAGATGCAGAAGAAATATATGCGGAGAGGAAATTCTAGAGTAATGTTCTCAAGAGGAAGGACTTGGTGAAGTGGCTAGTGTAGGGTTTGGGAGGGATTGACACAAGATAAGTGACATGAAGAAGAGAGACAAGAGTTAGGAGTGCCTGAGTGGAGGTGGTATGAGCACAGCCAGTTTTGAGGAATCCTGCTTCCATAGGGTAGATCTTGAGCTAACAACAAAAATAAATTTATGGTTAGAAACAATACATGCATGTGATGTACTGGTCCTGCTACCATCAATTTTGATGTATGAGAGTTATGTTACCCAAGTAACTGGATGACTTATTCATTGAATTAGCATGCAAAGTGTCAGAATATTCTGCAGACAGATGTATTGTTAAGATAATTCTCAAGTAGAATCAATGTGACAGTCCGACAAAGATGAACTTCTTAAATTACAAGTACAATTTACTTGAAAGGTTTCTACACAGTTTCCCTCAACCCATTTACATTCACAAGGCTTAAGTAATCCTGTGGTTATGGTAAAGGCACTTGTCCAATATGCAAGACAATGAAATTGAATCTAAGACCTCACAGGTGTGAAGCTAACTTCTTCACCATTCAATGATAGTTGCATCTGACTTGAAAAAATATGTATATATAATTCAAATTTGGCTTGAAAATATATAAATATATTTTCAAGTTAGTTGCAAGACAATAGATCATGCATCAACCAAGAAAATCTGAATAGCAGCGGTATGATCACCAGCTTTGTACAAATAAATATACTCTGCAACATATAATGAGTATTCTTTCCCTTGTTTATAAAACAAAAAACGTTTTTTTTCTTTTATTTGTTTCAGTCATTTGACTGCAGCCATGCTGGAGCACCACCTTTAGTTGAACAAATCAACCCCAAGACTTATTCTTTGTAAGCCTAGTACTTATTCTATCGGTTTCTTTTGCTGAACCGCTAAGTTACAGGAATGTGAACACACCAACATCGGTTGTCAAGTGATGGTAGGAGGGCAGACACAGACACACAAACACACACATATATATATATATATATATATATATATATATATATACGACGGGTTACTTTCAGTTTCCGTCTACCAAATCCACTCACAAGGCTTTGGTTGGCCTGAGGCTGTAGTAGAAGACACTTGCCCAAGGTGCCACGCAGTGGGACAGAACCCGGAACCATGTGGTTGGTAAGCAAGCTACTTACCACACAGCTGCTCCTGCACCTATGAAAGGTGCAAATATATGTATATTTGTGATGCATACGGATGAGAGCAGCTGTGTAAAGAGTGCTGATCACTCAATGAGAATGAAGCTTGCAGGAGAGGGACCCAGGAAGACATGGAACAAATTGGTAAAGTTGTAGCTTCAGGTACACTGTAGCTATAACCAAAACATTCAAATGACTTAATTTATTAGTATCTCATTGACTGGTTAAATTGTCATTTAAACTGTAAAATACTTAATATTTAAACAGCTAATGCTTAAAAAAAAATTTTTAATTTGCATTTGAAGTATAGCATCTTATTACCTTACATTTTATTACTGCAGTTCATAGAATTTTTTAAAACATGCTGGAAAGTTTAAAATTTGCACAACTTCTACAGAAATTGATTAAAACTCCAACATGAAACATCTGAAAATTTAATACTCTTAAAAGGAAACAACATTATTTTTCCAACTGAAAGTGTCATCTGGCATAAAATACTTTTATAAGAAAATTTATCATTCCTCTTATAACATCTGTTTCAAAATAATACTTACAAATAAATACTACAAACACTGACAAGACAATTGAAATACTGTAGATCAGCAAAATTTTGTGTTACCAAACTTAAATTATGGAAATTACTGAAAATCTAGTAAGTGACACATCACATAAAAATACAGGATGATCAACCTTAGTGTAGACATTTGTTTTACTTAAATTTAAATTTAATTTGTTTTCTTATTTCAGAAATTTAATATTTTTAACTAATTTCTACTTGAAATTTAATATACTTGAAGCTAGTATTTAAGCTGATATGAATAGAATAAATAAAGCAATTGAAGGGCTATTCAAGAAAAGGAAAACTCCTAGCAGGGTTTTCAAGATTTTGAAACCCAATGTCAGCAGATCAAGAGTCTATAAAGTAATCAAATGAATAAAAGAAACCAGTTCTTGCTTACCAAGAGTGAGAACTACTCCACCTCAACCAGTGAGAACTCAAAAACTCATCAAAAACACCAAAGGAAAGATCAGGCGTAATCCAAAATGAAGCAATGAAGCATCAGAAAACTCGCTTCAGAAGCTGGTACAAGCTATGGAGCTATTTATAATTTATTGAAAAAAATGATCTTCAATTATTCCCATACAAGGTATCAAAAGCATATCTTTTGTCTCAAGCCGCAAAGAAAAAAAGACCACGACCTCAAATGGCATGAAAACCCCACTAATCTTCATTGAAGAGGGTGTAAAAGTCAACCAGCGTTTATTTGGACATGTTAAAAGATAAAGTAGTCCCTTAGATTATTGCAACAATGGGGGACAAAGGTGTGACCCTCCAACAAGCTGGCACAACATCTCATATGGCTAAAAAAAAGTCCAAGAATGGTGTCAAGAGAATTTCAAGGCATTCTGGTCAAAAGAGCTCTACCCCCACCCCTCTTCACCTGACCTGAATCTGATGGACTTTGGCATATGGTCTATCCTTGAAATCAAAGCCTGTGCTAATTCTCACATGAGTCTCAGAGCTCTTAAACATTATTTGCGAAAATGCTGGAATGAAATCTCCAAAGAAACTGTTCGTGCCACTTGCTCCCAAGTTGTTCCCAGACTCCAATAGGCAGTTTCCACCGAGGGTGGATATATTGAAAATTAAATATATCATCTTAATCTGGGCTTTATTTGAGCATATTTAAATTCAATGTATCATTTTGTATCAAGATGCTATTTGAATAAATCCAGGGTACAGCAGAAAGGTTGCCCCATTTCAAAGGTCAACAAAAAACAAACACATGAAGATGCATGAAAAATCTTTGTATTTCTACGAAGTTCATTAAATGCCATGTTTTTCTTTTTTTTCTGTTTCAGGTAGTACCCACCATGGCCTGTTGTGTCTTCATGTGTTTGTTTTTTATTAACCTTTGAAATCAGGCAACCTTTCTGTCACACACTGTATATGTCTACATTTCATCTGATCACCTTGTACAATCACAACATTACTGTAGTTTCTTTTTGTGCTTGTGTGAGCTGAATTTTTCTACAAATCCAGACCATTCTGCATCTTTGGAATGCAATTTGTATTATTAGATAGGTGCAGGTGTAGCTATGTGATTAAGAAGCTTGCTTCCCAGTAATGTCATTTCAGGTTCATTCCTAGTTAGGCAAGTGTTATCTAATATAGCCCTAGCCCAACTAAAGCTTTGTAAATGGATTCGATAAATGGAAACTGAAAGAAGCCATCATATGTTTATGTGTGTGTTGATGAATGTGTGTGTATGCATATTTGTATTCTTAACATCATGTGATGGCTGTAACCAAGCATCTCCATCATACATGTAATGTTGTTTGTTTCCAGTTCTCCATGAAAATCATGTTTGACCATGGGAAATATTTCCTTGCTTGGAAATAGGATGGGCATCAAGCCATAGAAGTCAAACAGTTAACCACAAGGTTAAGAATTGAATTTATTACTGGTAATGTCAAAAACAGTAACTTGCCTAAAATTACACCTCAGTGCTTATGACAATGTTTGGATTGAATGATATATAAGTAGAACCATCATCAGGAAATTAATCAATATTAGAATATAATTGCATTTCAAAATAAAATGTCATTTGCTGGTATACATTTAAAGTGGAAAGAAATCATTACTAATTTGTTTGCTTCTAATGTCACAGACAAGAATAGTTTTAAATTTTGCTTTTTTTTTTTTTTTTTTTGTAAAGATGGACAAAGTTATTTAGCAGGTCACCATTTTGAATCACCAAATAATTTTCAAACTACTGTTTAAGCCAGTTAATAAGCCAAGAATAAATAGTACCTTATGAATAGTGATTTTATCACCTTAGTAACTGTCATTTTTTCAATTTTAATTGTATATTTCTTGTTTTTTGTTTTTTTAATACAAGTGACTAATTACATGTTACTGTCAAGCAGTAGGAGTCGCTAAATTCTTACAATCTTGACAGTGAAAAATAGTAATAATATGTTCAAACTTTTAGATCTTAACATGATGTCATACTATTCAGAAGTGTAGAGAATCAAAAATAAAACTTCAGTATTGAGAATCATAACAATAACTAATTTATTACAGTAATATGTTTCACTAACCAAGCTACAAGATGATGATGATGATGATGATCATCATCATCATCATCATCTTCATCATCATCATCATCATCATCATCAGCATCCAGTGTTTTAAATCCAGGTTTTGTCCCCGTTAAGGGGGGTGGCCGAGTCTACCTCAGTGCCAAAGCAATCACCCTCACACCATCTCACCATCTCGCCCAGTTTTTGGTGTCCTCCTTTTTCAAACCAACCCTCCCAATCTCCTCCTCTACCTGTCCCCTCCACCTTTTCCTCAGTTACCTCGCTTTCGTGCTTCATTTACCTCAAACGAAATCACCTTCCTCTTCATCCCTCCTCTACACATACCCATACCACCTCACTCCATTCGCCCTTGCCAACCATTCCACTGATTCCTCCAACACCAGCATTCCCATCATCAAATCCTCAGTTCTCCTCTTATCAAACAGCTTCATCCCACACATTTCTCTCATTATTGCTCTCTCAGTCCTTCGCAAAAATTGACATCTCAATAGTATAAATTCAGTAATGAAAGCTATGAATTAAGAACATCAATGATTAATGAAAAGTGATATAATACACGGCTTCAAGCTATTCATCAATGCAGTAACAAGAGTAAAAATAACAGGGTTCTTTTTTATCTTTGATGTTAAGTGATATTATCTGAAGTTGTTTTCAGCTCTACTCAGCCATGATTTAACAACCCCAAGATAATCCATCCTTAACCATATTTTTCATTTTATATAACAAGGATCATATTATCCAATGTATCTTTTTCAGTCCCAGGACAGCCCTGTGATTAAGCAGGTCTATGATCAAACATTTTCCGGTAATGGCCATCATGTATTGATATCAGACAATATGTCTAAAACTATATTGTCTACTACATCTATGCCTCTTTTTTTAAGACGTGTGTAGATGAATGTGTATGTGTAGGCTGTGAATTGGGGGATATGTGGCTGTTATTTCTAGTAAATCA
Organism: Octopus bimaculoides; assembly: GCF_046866305.1. Lineage (NCBI taxonomy): Eukaryota > Metazoa > Mollusca > Cephalopoda > Octopoda > Octopodidae > Octopus > Octopus bimaculoides. The sequence continues at coordinate 100,496,890 of NC_142932.1, read as the reverse complement.
AGCGATTGTGCAGTAGCTCATTTGTCTTATAGAAGTCCTTGCTATGGAGTCAATGTAAATATACTAAAGTTCATACTAACAGCAAGAAACTTTCAAAATTTAACTCTAGTTCACAAAAGAAGGGCTTCTTTCTTATTCAACACGCAAAAATGAATTTCAAGAAAAGATATCTAATGCATGTATCAGAACTGATATACAAATTAAAAGTATATTGAAGATAAATAAATAAATAATATGACCAGTATTAACTCAATTAGAGATATAAATGTGTAGTTGAATTGAATTTGAATTAAAATGATTGATGGGCATTCAGTCATACACACACACACACACACACACATGTTAAGGGTGTATTACATCATATGTGTGTTACATAAATGTCACACAAGATCAGAGATGTTAAATTTTATACATATTTTGTTACTGCAGTGACATGATATAATCTGGTTATAATTAGTGTTCAAATCTAATAATATACATCCCAAAACCAAAGATTAAATCAGCTTGAAGCAGTATTATATATATAGAAATAGCCTAATGTTTGTATGTTTATACATATACCAGAATAGTAGGATCAGCGGGATAGCACACACTGCGACAGCAATCACCATATGCCAATGATATTTTATGTATATAATCAGAATGAATACTGTCACTGATGGCCAATGTAGAAATAGGTCAAAGAATTAATTATCTAATTAAGGTTGACCTAAGAGATGAGAATGATAAAATGTTGCAAGGAATCTTAGGATAGTATGGTTGAGTAATGAAAAGTGATGAAACAAAATTTTGGTTTAAAATTCTCCTGAGACTCGTCTGAGACTGCTCCTGGTTCTGATACGAAACTGTCCATTTTAAAGTGTTTGCATTTAAATTTAAACTTTTAATCAACATTTATATCAAGTTATATTTGAAAAACAGCAATTGGATAATAGCAAAGTTAATTATTTTACAAAATCCCACCAAATTCTTCATTATTTCTAAAAGTAATTAAGTATTTCATTAGATATATGATTATAAAATGTTCAAGAACAATTCAAAGATAGAAATATTGGAAATTTTTAAAACATGTACCAGATTTGTCACATCCATAACTGAGTGGAGATTAGAAATGAATCAAATAAATAATAAAAAGAAATAGCTACAATAAAATATTTTTCTTTCTAAATTTCTTCATGGCAACAGGGCATACTTATCTTTCAAGAAACCTTAGAAGCAGCAAAAAATTTCCAAGTTGCATACTGAAAAACTTGTTATAGTAGTTTTCAACTCACATTAAAATTCAGATAGACAAGTGAGTAAATTTATAACTATAGAGTAGCAATTCAGCATGCTTTGTTTGCACATATACAGTAAACATAAACAGTACAAAAACAAATTTTAAAAACATATAATGTTCCCACACAAGTACGCATATAAAAACAAATATCCCTACAGAAACATCCTAGATCATCAATGCAAGCAGAAAATTCATTTGAAGTGGTAAATTCTCACTAAAATGAACATAGCTGCGAATATATATACAAGAACACTCACCTAATGAGAAGAGAGGCTTCTATACGGTCACTCAACCTGTTAGACATAGCTGTCAAATTTCTCTCAAATTTTAATTCTTTACTATTTAAAAAAAAAAAATAATAATGGGAGGATACATAGGATAACACAGTACACTACACCTGAAAATAAGACAGGATGGTTATGACTCAAGGACCACTAATCATAGATCTGTTTAGTCAGGGCTGAACTGAAGATGCATGACAAAAACCAGACAAACAAGAGAGTTTTTGCACAGGCTCTTGCGTTGGTAGAAATAGCAGCCAAATCTCCCTCAAATTACACCCTACTATCAATTAAGGAAAAGGGCATATTAGATAATGTGGTTTTATGTAACCCTAGAAATATGGAAAGGTCATAGCTGAATAGCTTCTGATCACAGTTCTGCCTAATCAGAACAGTAATCAGAGTTGACTGGTTCTAGACACAAACAAATGTTTTATAATTCTTCAAAATCTTATACTTAAACAGTTATATAAACCTGACCATACTATAACAAAGCCAAATAAACAAAACTTTACCAAACTAGAACATAATTTCTGTCAACAAAATATAAATCTACTCTGGTAAATAGTGAACAGAACAAAACAAAATTACTATAATAATCAAATAAAATCATCACCATCAATAGAAAACTGATAGTCAGACCAAAAAAAAAATGAAACTTGTAACCAACTTGCAAAGAACCATTTATTAAATAAATAAACACAGATAGATACATTAAACAATACAGAGGAAAACAATAAAGCTCTATAGGAATAATGAAGAAATCTTAATGACATCACTCAACTTGCTGGAAATAGCAACCACAACTACCTCAAAAAACAATTTATCAGCTTAAGAAGGCAAGAACACATTGCATTATGTAGTCCAGGGTACACTATGCCTAAAAAAGCTGGAGTGGTTTGGGCTGGAATACCTTTAATCAGGTTAACAGAAGCAATCAAAACAATATCAGTTAAAGAAATAAGCCCAAGTATGTCCAAAGGTCAATATCAGCAATAAGAATAACATATACACCTAATAGAAAATCACTTAAAAATAATACATATACAACATAAAAACTTCAACCCTAAGAGACAATGTATATTAAATAACTCCATCTTTTTGAAAAGGAGAAATTTATATCATCACCATTATCATCATCATCATCATCATCATCATCATTTAACGTCTGTTTTCCATGCTAGCAGAGTGTACTGGGTGCTTTTTATATGGCACCACCACTGATGCTTTTGCTGACACCAGCTAAGTGCTGACACCAGCACTTAGCATTTAATATATTTTCAAAATTATCAAATAAGAAATAACACTCAAATTATCAATACTTACTTACATAATGGAACTACAGAAAATACAAGCACATCAGAATCCTGACAGCTACAATGTATACACCCACAACTATATACAATCAAAATCTTTCATGCTATGATCATACTTGCCACACAGAATGTCACACAATCAAAGATATGCGCATTATACACACTGCACTGGAGACATGATGTCCTGGTCTCCTTTACCAGCACCAAGATATAATCATAATCATTACAATCTAACAAAGAAGCAATCTGGTAACACTACACCTTTCCTACACATTAATAACACACAAATAAAAGTCATAAATTTACTACAATTGTTGGGCTTCACAATGTCTGATCTTTTTCGTGGTGGCTATAGATGTATAACAGAGCCAAACTGCATCCCAAAAGCTATGCTCTTCTTCAGAGGCATAAAATAATTCAGTTGCTGACTCTCTGCAGTGCATAAATGTGACCCATATTAAAATATCATTCTCATATCTAGGATGATGCTGCTGCTGCACACACACACACACACACGCACACACATACCACATAGTGGTATGTCCTGCATTATAACGGCGTATCTTCATTGTCTGCGTCACTGGCCCGTACAGTGTACTTCACCAACTGGCACTGCTTGCTGTGTCTGTCCACTATTTATCAGTAGTGGAACAGCCCACTTCTCACTTGGGGGCATCTGCCACAACATATACATACACATATGTACATACACAAACAACGGTGATGAACGACGATGATGAAACATCCTAGACTTCATTCAAAACAAGGTTATCCAGCTGACTTGCAAAGAGTCATTCACCTACACACTACAACCACTAGCTTACATGCATGCAGTTTCATCTACCATTACTATAATGTCTTTTACACCTCTGAACTTTGCTGTGACCTCCACCAATCCCACCAATACACCCATCTTTCTTCTATGTTAGCAGAAAGATAAAATCAGCTGTATTACAACTCGAGTTTGAGGCCATCTTTATAAAGATTGCTAAAAAGTGTGGAACACATTTACAAAGATGCTTTAAGTATAAATCAATAATAATCTTATCTAGTTTAAATATAAAATTTCTCTAACAATAGATTTACCAATATTTGGTAAATATATCTCTTTATAGAAGTACTGTTCCATGACCGAAACCATAATGGTTGGAACAAGCAAAAAATAATCAAAAAAATTTTTTTAAACATAAGAACCAACTAACAAAGAAATAAAAAAATTAGCATATGGTTTTGCATCAGGATTGAAATGAAACGCTAAGCTCAAACTTGGGTTGTTCTATTTTAAATACACCATATAGAAAAAAACATTTGTTTTGTCCTTCTCAAACATTTTTGAGTGTAGTGGATACAACAGAAAGGCTAAAGCCATTGTAAGTTCAAACCAACAGCAGAATTACAAGTAATCAAAGTAAAAGACAAATATTACTGACTTCTTACATACAATTCCTGCTGAGTAAGCAAAAAGCCAAATTTTTTCTATAATTAAGTAGCAATACAGTTGACTGAATCGTCCTAGTATATTACTGATAGATATTTTCATTGATTCTGGAACGTTTATTCTTCTTATGACTTTCAGGCAGCATGTTGTTAGAAAAAATATTTTCTTCTTTAGTGCAAAGTGTTAAAGACAAAACAGAAAAGTTAGTCTTCTTTAAAACGTCACCCGTAATAGACTGTTGCAACACCTATAATCCATTCATTCATTTAAGCAAACAAGAGAAAGAGAGAGTTGTTACAGTCCAACTCCAGGTTATTCCTGAGTAAGTCTAAGATCAAAAGCTTTCCAACTATGACCATCCTGTCTTTTTCTTTAGTATTGTACATCTAGAATGTTTCCACATTTTGAGGCGATAGGATGTCACTCAAGAGAGTTCTGGTCTCTATTTCTAGTAAATCAGGGCCACATAAATACGCTTTCATGATAACAAAAAGGTTAAAATTGGAAAGTGGAGACTGGGAAGCATACCACACACACACACAACACATATATGTATATGTATATATATATGTATGTATATATATATATATATATATATATATATATATATATATATATTGTGGATGTAGTTGTAAGGGTGCTGTCATGACATACAACATGTCTTGCACATTTTTTTTATTTGGTGTGTGTGTGTGTGTGTGTGCATACACACATACATACATGTTGGACCATTGAAATCTACAAGTTTTTTTCATTCTCTCTCATTATGTTCTCTTATTCTTTTCTGTTGAAGAGCAGAGGGTCGACTTTTTCATTTTTCCAGGGCATGAAACTAATACACTTGCTTGTTGCTCATACACCTGTCTTCATCTTTTGTTTTTCTATAAATTTCAACTATATATATATATATATATATGTACACACACACACATACAAAGATGCGATGTGAGACAGTAAAAGTAACAGCAAAACTCAACAGAAGCATCCGGTGAGACAGAGGAGAAGTCAAGCCTGAAGGCAAACAATAATGCCCAGAGCCTCCAGTTGCCGCTAAATGTCTGCTGTTTGATCCACCGGTTGGCTACAGTCTACTGACCCATCCTAGTACCCAGTGATCCCATTCCCCAAAGATATTTGATGATGATGTTGATCAAATATTGGAAAGAACTGCCAGGGGAGATGTGGACCACTGGCTGAAAACTGGCCACCATCATAGTGAAACTCACAACTGAGCAATTTCGGATAGAGGAGGCCAAGTCTCCAACGACATTTCATTTCTGGATAGCCCCAATAGATATCAAAACAGCTTCTTGGTCAGATAAGGATCAGCCACTTGACTGTTCCAGAGACACCATCAACAAGCACCTCACAAGAAGTGAAAGTGACATTAAAAGAGACCAATTACAGGAATTCAATTTGGAGGAGCTTTGCCTGAAAGAAGCAAAGGATAGAGGAAAAAGGGTGAAAAATAAGAGTGGAGTCCCTTGCAAAGTTTACACAATATCTATCCAAAGCTAATCCATCAGCTTTAGAGAGCCCTAAAAGTGAGAATTAACACCAGGTGTACCATCTTGGTGTCTTTTGCACTGACAATGAACATGCTGGAAAAGTCAACAGAGAAGATACTGGGGATCTTTCAGCAAGACAGCAATAAAGTAACCATACATAAGAGCCTCCATGGATGATCTCACAGTGACAACAAAAGTGCAGGGAGCCAAATGAATCTACTAGTAGAGAAGCTTGTGGCATGGATGTAAATAAGTTTCAAACTTTCACCAACAAGAACTGATACAAGGTAGAAGGCCAGGTCCTGTTTGTCATGCATACACACATGAAAAGAGAAAAACAGTGAAGAATTTTGAGAAGGCTTTCAACTTCAGTCCGAAGAACACTGATTCCATCAAGGCAACCAGAACAAGTCAAGAGCTATAGATAAGTCTAGATTACCAGAAAGATTAAAAGCTTGGGTTTACCAACAGGGGTCCTCCTTTTGCTCATCTATGATGATAGTTTAGGGCTTGGAGTGTAAGGTGAACAACCATTCTCAGAGATGGCTAGAGTTGTCACATAACTCACTAAGTATTGGGCTGTACAGAAGGAGCAACAGCTCAAGCTTCCATTTAGTTTTGTCAGGGAGGAACTCAGTGACACAGCACACTGGTTCAGGGTACATCAAAGTGTCTGGTGCAAGCAATGCAGAGAGAACAGAGAGGAAGTCAAGATAGCCCAGCAGGCAGTGGAGTGGCTGAAATATAAGGCACTTCTTAGAAGTGGGGCATAGAATACGGTCATATTTGAAAGCACATATATGTTTGTTGGTGTGTGTGTGTGTGTGTGTGTGTGTGTGTGTATGTGTGTGTGTGTGTGTGTGTGTGCACGTGTGTGTGTGTGCATGTGTGTGTGTACATGTGTTTGTGCAGATGTGTATGTGCATTACTGACTTTTTGCCTTGGCAGTGTGTCATAGTTGTAAACAAGTGATATCAAGCAAACAGCATCCTTTGTTTCCCATCTTCCATGAAAACACACATGGTCATGGGGAAATATTACTTTACTTGGAAACAAGTGATGGTTGGCAACACAAAGAGTATCCAGCCAGAGCCTTAACAAACTTTATCCAGCCCTTGTGAGCATGGATATTAATGTGATGATGACAATATATACACATCATCATCATTTAACGTCTGTTTTCCATCCTGACAGATTGACCGGAGTTGGTAAGCAGGAGAGCTGCACATGGTTCCATTTATCCATTTGGATTTGGTTTCTACAGCTGGATGCTTTTCCTAATGCCAACCACTTTACAGAGTGTACTAGGTTTCTTTTATGTGTCACCAGTACAGTTTCCTTTTATGTGTTACCGGCACAGGTGCCTTTTATATGTCACATCAGCACAGGTTATAACCATGATTTCACTTAGCTTGACATGTCTTCTCAAGGACATGTATACAAACACTCATAGATATATATGTTGATCATGATAAATATATATATAATAAATCTACAAGAGAATGCAGGGGTCATTAACTACATACTTCCAGCCTGTAATGACATACACATCACCGCATTTTCATCATCACATAACTCAGTCAGAATTCTAGTCAGAATTTGGATCATGCCAATAAGGTGAAGATGATCTTTAAGATCCAAAGACATATCTACTGCCAATAAAGTTATAGGCTTGTGGCTGTGGGAGCAGCATGATTGTCAGCTGCCATTGAAAATACCCAAAATAGTCAACACCCTTTTTTGCATAAAGGGTACCTTTCTCCTAAAAAAAATACTTAATTGAAAGCTAAGGTTTACCTTACTCCCAGAGATCTTCTTATAGCAAGCCTGATGCTAACCTTGAATTTTTAATTCCCCCAATGCTGGATACATCTGTCTAGCAGGGTTTCTAGCAACCCTCCTTAACAGGCTAATTTAGTGGTTCAATTTTGTAGCCTACAGTTGATCATACAATATATTGCACTCCATTACATTATTAACTGTAACATTTACATGCATTTCTGAGTGAGTGTCTGTAATTTTGTTTACACAGGCACAAGTGGTTAAGTTATTGTCAGTTGCCAGTCACAAAAACCATCTGCCAGTTTCACACCATCAAAACAATACATATATATATATGTTACAATCGTCATTTAACATTCATGTTCCATGGGATGGGTTGGATCGTTTGACAGGATCTGATGGAACCAAAGGACTGCATCATACTCCAGTATCTGTGTTGCCATGGTTTCTATGGATGGATGTCCTTCCTAATGTCTTGTGAGTAGACATATATATATAAACATAGGCACACAAAATACAAGAATATTAACAGAAAGTAGACTGTTTGTAGTAGATGCACAGGAACAATAAACACTAAGAACAAGAAATACATTTCCTCAAATGCCCAGGAGGATCCTTAGAGGTAGTAGAGAGTTTCTATTACCTAGATGACCTAATTAGCAGTGCACAAAGATGTTCTGAAAGTATAGTAGCTAGAATAAGAATAGGATAGAGAAAAGTTTTACCTCTTTTAAGAAAAAAAAACTCCCCCCCACCTCTCTCTCTCTCTCTCTCAGTGAGAAAAACAGATTGTATGATGTTTGTGTATAAACAGCAATGCTACACGGTAGTGAAATAGGAGCTGTGAATACAGAGGATACGCAAAGATTAGAAAAAAATTAAGCTAGCATGCTCCTCTGGATGTACAGTGTAAGTGTGCATGTACAATAAAGTGTAAATGTGTTGAGAGAGAAATTGGGCATAAGAAATTTGAAGCATAATGTGCAAGACAGAAGACGGCACCAGTATGGTCATGTGACATATATGGACGAGAACAGTTGCATAAAGAAGTGCCAATTGCTAAATGTCAATGAAACTTGCGGAAGACGGTGACCCATGAAGACATGGGACAAAGTAGTGATGACCAGGCTCAGGGTGTTGAGCCTCATAGATGAGACGACAAAGGACTGACATGATTGGCAATTCACCATTCTCAAGAAGACCCATTCGTCTCATCAGAAAATGAGGTCCTAAAAACATATCATTTATATCTATGCACCCTCACCACTTGCAACCAATCTATACCTGTTAAACCTTTCCCATAATTTATCTTTGTAACATCCATCCCTTCAAACTATTTCCTCAGCTACTATAAGAGCAGAACTGTGAATATTCCATCTCCACTTTTGTGCTATCAGTTATCCCTCTGCTTGGGCCACTTCCCTTGTCACTCATCCTGCATTCTCAACATCGTCCCTTACCACTTTTATGTTTCACTGAATGCCTGATCAGCCTCTCATATCTGCCATCGATGTACTCTTACCTTTTTAGTCACTATATCTACCCATATGTACTTCTGACCTACGTTTCTGTCACTGTTGCTTTTTTATGTATTGCCACCTCCTCCTCACTGAGCTACTCTTATTTTGTTTCACCTCCCACTTCAGCCAAACTGAGATTCACCACTGACCACACTTCCACCCATGTTTACCATTCACTTCTATCCCCATCTCTAACGTTTGTCACTTTCCTTTCACATTCTTACAACCCTACCCATCACCCAGCCATCTTAAATTCTCTATCTATTCTCTCTTTATCCACACTTTGACGCATAATCTCCACTATCCTTTCTCCTTCTCACTGGGATAGCTATTAATCTCCTCCATAACAAGACACCTGTTCGTGTCCCTTTATCGTACTTTGGCCTTTCAACAACTGGCACAAGGTCACCCCCTCAATATTATACTTCCACTCAGTCGAGATCACCACGTAACTCCATCAAATTTACTTGGCGACTTCCTTAGCGCTGGTGTAACGAAACAAGCAACCAATTAAGTGGTTGACGATAGGAAGGGCATCCGACTGTAGAAACAATGCCAGAGGAGACATCGTGAATTGAACACTGTCCTCTAAGAGCTCGTCGGATACTGTCAAACCGTCCGACCCATGCCCACATGGAATATGAACGTTAAATGGTGTCTCACACACGCACATTACGTAGAAATGCATATATATATAGATGTGTGTGTGTGTGTGTGTGTTATCATAAATAAAGTATATATATATATATATATATATATATCATAAATATATATAAGTATATATATCATATATATATCATAAATAATATATATAAGCATTATACAACTACAAGATTGCCTACAGTATATACATATGAAACATACATTATCATTACATACATTCAAACATACACACACACACACACATATATATACGCACTTAGATGCGACCCTCACACATGAGTAAACATCTATGTAAACATTACGTGAGTGAGTGTCGATGAGTTCTCTTTCGTGTGTATATTAGAGGTGTTTTTGTTTTTATTTTTTTTTTGTTTAGGTATAAATAACATGCATGCGTGTACATAAACAGTGTACGTATAATGATTTGAAAGACTGCAAATAATTTTCACCAAGTACCTATACAGAGAAGAAGAAAAAAATGAGAGACATACAATAATAGCAATAGCAAAGAATATGGTAACCAATTAAATTAGACACGGAGCTTTAAACGTTCGTCAAAACTCAATTATAATTAGGAAGAGAAAGACAGAAAGCATCTTAGATCGGATTTATTTATGAAATTACTTCGATATCACCTGACATTATTTTATTTTTTTAATTTTTTTTTTTTTAAATAGATAGCTTTAGTTTCTTAGCTTCGTAGGTAATGCTTCATTTCCATAAACAAAAAGTATGTACGAATAATCACAGACGGAAAAGTATATATATATATAAATAGAGTGGGGGAAAAAAAACATGGACTATACTTACTGTCTGTGAAGAGGTTTCGGGGAATGGCGCCGGTCCTGGTTTTTGTGTCCGATTTTCGGACTTCTTGGGGGTGTAATATCAACCATTAATCCCGAATCCCTTCCGTGAGAAGAACTTTGGTTAGGAGTTGAAAAAGCAGCATTATAAGGAGTACTGGACATCGATGAAGATGACTGGTGATGTTCACGGTGTTGTAAAACTCCAGGAGTGTCGGCTGCTAAATCCAAATTATCTTCATCCCTGTGTCCCAACTCCAGTAAACTTCGAGCGTGTTGTTTATTCATGGTTCAAACTTAATACCTCGTCCAAATTAGGTAATTAATTTTGGTGAGAAAACTGTCTAAAATGACGTTATTCCTTTCCCTCTCAAACTACTTTCGGTAGCAGTTCTTTCATGTTTACTAATGCTGCGACCATCATCTGATGATGATGGCTAGCTAACTTCTTCACGCAGACTATCCTTTTTACAACGTTAGGATTTTTCTTTCCGAGAAATATTATCTCAAAAAAATTACTTAAATGTGAATGCAAAAATGGAAATATTCCTTTCTGAATCCCAAAGCTGGGAAAATGCTATTTTGTTCATAGTTTCTTATTCAGGAAAATGCAATGCTTTCTTCCCCTTAGAGACGAAGACAGTCAGTAGATGGCGCTTGAGTCGAGAACAATCGGCTGCTATTATTAAGTTGTCAGCCATTCCAATGTGAGAAATATAAGAAACTATTACAGTAATATATCCACACACACACACACGTGTACACACATTTATATTCGATAATATATATATGTGTGTGTGTATATATATATATATATATATATATATATATATATATATATATATATATATATATATATATATATATATATATATATATATACACACACACATGTATATATGTATGCATAGAAAGAGAGATGTATATATTTCATTTCATTTCAAAGTTTCAGCTCAGAGCTGCGGCCATGCTGATGCACCACCGTGTAATATAGATACATTAGATATATTCATGCTTATATATTTATCTATATATTATATATATATATTTATATATATATATATATATATATATATATATATATATATATATATATATATATATATATATATATATATACGGGAGAATTCACAAAAAAAAACAAAAGACATAGACAGGTGGTGTGTGTGTGTGTGTGTGTGTGTGTGTATATATATTTATATATATATATATATATATATATATATATATATATATATATATAGCAATAAGAAAATGGAGAGGAATATGAGGTACTCATCACACACATTCACACACATTTACACACACTCACGCACACACACAAACACACACACACACACACACATACACACACACACACACACACGTATAAGTCTAAGCATTTGTGGGTGTGTATATATAGATGCAAGCATGGTGTCCAGTTAAGAAGTTTGCTTCTCATCCACATGGTTTAAGGTTTTGTCCTACTTGTTTATATACATACATACATATATATATATATATATATATATATATATATATATATATATATATATAGCGTGACCGTTGCCAGTGCTACCTGGCTGGCCTTCGTGGGATTTTCGAGCGAGATCGTTGCCAGTGCCCCTGAACTGGCTCTTGTGCGGGTGGCACATGAAATGCACCATTTTGAGCGTGGGCGTTGCCAGTACCGCCTGACTGGCCTTCGTGCAAGTGACACGTAAAAGCACCCACTACACTGTCTGAGTGGTTGGCGTTAGGAAGGGCATCCAGCTGTAGAAACTCTGCCAAATCAAATTGGAGCCTGGTGTAGCCATCTGGTTTCACCAGTCCTCAGTCAAATCGTCCAACCCATGCTAGCATGGAAAGCGGACGTTAAACGATGATGATGATATATATATATATATATATATATATATATATATATATATATATATATATATATATATATATATATATATATATATATATATATATATGTATGTATGTATGTATGTATATATATATTTATATATATATATATATATATATATATATATATATATATATATATATATATATATATACATATATATAATAACAATAATTCTAGGATGGAATTTATAAATATTTAATATTTAAAAGATATATGTATATAGATATGCATTTATGAATCTGTGTGTGTGTGTGTGTGTGTGAATACTTGTGTCTCAAATCAGTTATAAATGAGAATCACTGTCCAAAATAGATAATTACATTTGTTGAGAAAACGGTCTAAAATGACATTATTCCTTTCCCAATCAAACTACTTTCGGCAGCAGTCCTTTCATTGTTTACTCATGCGGCAACCATCATCAGATGATGATGGCAAGCTAACTTCTTCATGCCAACTAGCCTTCTATAATGTTAGAAATTTTTTTTTTCTATAAATATTATCAAGTATTATCATTCATTTCCAATCTTCCATGCAAACATGCTCAGCCATGGGGAAATATTACCATGCTTGCATGGGTCAGACAGATCTCATTAACCCTCTTTCATTTAAACTGGCTGTATCCAGACCAAATATTTTACTTGTTTTCTACTGAAACCAGGCAAATTCAGCTTTCATCCTACCCTACAATGTCATTCTAAAAATACACAATCACAACATAAAAATTTCAAAGTTACAAGATAATGCATGTGTAGCAGAAGCATGTTTACTCTTTACCTTTAGGTATCTGCATTTTGCCTTTTTACCTTTAGCTACCCATTTTGGCTCATTGCATGATGGTCAAATCCATTTAGCTTTACGTGTGCTGTCCACTCTTTAATGTGATAAAACTAGCCAAGCATCCGTACATCAGCTATTTAGGGGAAGCTTTTCCCCACTAATTCCAAAATGTGGTAGATCACATTGAGTGATTTGGGATCTTTGGCATGAGAGCAGTTTTATTCTGCTTTGCAGCTTCAGTGAGGAGAGAACTGCAGCAGAATTCCTTGAAGCCATGCTTTGTGTTTTTTCCAGTAGTCATCTTCATCCTCAAGAATCACTTTGAAGCTATATATTTTATTTGACAGATTTATTCATGTTATATCAGTTGCTTTATTTACTTTTAGCATTGGAATAAATATTACAGTCAACTTTAACTTGTCTTTGTTATTACTTGATGTGGAGGTGCAATGGCCCAGTGGTTAGGGCAGCGGACTCGCGGTCATAGGATCGCGGTTTCGATTCCCAGACCGGGCGCTGTGAGTGTTTATTGAGCGAAAACAGCTAAAACTCCACGAGGCTCCGGCTGGGGATGGTGGCGAACCCTGCTGTACTCTTCCACCACAACTTTCTCTCACTCTTACTTCCTGTTTCTGTTGTGCCTGTAATTCAAAGGGTCAGCCTTGTCACACTGTCACGCTGAATATCCCCGAGAACTACGTTAAGGGTACACGTGTCTGTGGAGTGCTCAGCCACTTGCATGTTAATTTCACGAGCAGGCTGTTCCATTGATCGGATCAACTGGAACCCTTGACATCGTAAGCGATGGAGTGCCAACAACATATTACTTAATGTTCATTATCCTGACTCTTATTAATTCAGAAGATATTGTATTACCAGGGCTGTTAGCCACGTTGCATCATTTACCAACCACGCTAAAGATGATTAATTCAAAATAATATGAATGAATAAGTATTACATTTGACAGAGTAATCTGAATCCTAAAGAGCTAAGGCAAATTTTCTACAGATTGATGCCCTTCAAATTGCCAGACCTTACAGAGTGGAAGTGATAAAAGCATGAATGTTAGTGCTGAAGGGGAAGAAGTGATGCAAGTACTCAATATTCTGAGATAGGTGTGTATTTTGACAGCAGTAAGCAATGCTATGCAGGCCTTGCCCCGTGTTGCTCTACCAGTATAGTCTGGGCAAGGTTGATTATGGAGGACCAGCAGTCGCCCATGGATATCAGCCTCCTCTCTTCACACCACTGATGTTATCTAAGGCAAAGGCAAAGGTCGATACAGCTTGGCACCAGTGATGTCGCAGCTCATTTCTACTGCAGAGTGAACAGGAGCAATGTGAAAACAAAGTGTCTTGCTCAAGAACACAGCACACAGCTCAGTCTGGGAGTCAAACTCACTACCTCATGATTGTGAGCCCAATACTCTAACCACTGAGCCATGTACCTTAAGAATACTAATGCAAAACAAAATGATGGCGGTTTTTATGAAGTTACAAGACTATTTATAAGAAGAAAACTTATCTTTTTTTTATTCTTTTTACTTGTTTCAGTCATTTGACTGCGGCCATGCTGGAGCACCACCTTTTAGTCAAGCAAATCACCCCCAGGACTTATTCTTTGTAAGCCTAGTACTTATTCTATCAGTCTCTTTTTGCCGAACCGCCAAGCGGTGGGTACGTAAACACACCAGCATTGGATGTCAAATGATGTTGGGGGGGGGGGACAAACACACTCACACACACACAAACACACACACACACAAACACACACACACACAAACACACACACAAACACACACACACACATACGACAGGCTTCTTTCACAATCTATACATATAAAAATGAGAATGTGTGTCTGTCTGTCTGTCTGTCTGTCTGTGTGTGTGTGTTTCCCTAAAACTCGAGAACTACACAACCAATTTCATTCAAATTTTACACATGTCTTACTTAGGGTTCCGGTTGTGTTTTAGTCAAAAAAAATTTTTAACTTCTTGCATAGTTCGAGCCCACAGCAACATAATATCTCCTCCACTATTTAAGTATTACGTGTTAAAAGTGAAACAAAAACACTCATGTCAATTACTTTCACTTTAAAAATGAAACTATTCCACTAACTGAAACAATCACATTTCGATACTGTAATGACAGATACTTTCACTTTAATGGTGTGTGTATATATATATATATATATATATATATATATATATATATATATATATATATATATACAGAGAGAGAGAGTGAGAGAGAGAGAGAAAGAGAGAGAGAGAGAGAGAGAGAAAGAGAGAGAGAGAGAGAGAGAAAGAGAGAGAGAGAAAGAGAGAGAGATGTATATGCATACATATACATGTATATGTACACGTATATGTATAGATATATATATAGATATAGATCTATATGCATACATGTATATGTATACATATGTGTAGATGTATATATATAGGTGTACATCTAATATGTACACATATATAAATGCATACAGATATCTATACATATATACACCCATACACACACATATATATGCACACAAACACACACATTAGTCATTTGTTTTCTTATCCAAAACTACGTCAAAAGTATTGAATGGATCTTTAAGAAATTTGGAAATTATATTCTATGCATAATGGCCATAACCCCCATGAAAATTCATATATTTTTGATGTTGATGAAATTTTAACCATACAGATTACACACAAATAAAGTAATATTTCTAAAATTTTTTCTTCTTAGAAGTTACAAAGACCTCTTCATGGAGACTTCACACCCACAATTTAGTCATTTTTCCTAAGCAAAGACGAATACAGTTGTACCATTGGTAGCTATAGGGTCACCCGAACATAACAGATGAGCATTATTTGTAATTCAACGGTACAACAGTGTAAGACTATCCTTTCAGATATACTTACATTGTGATTTCTGCAATGTGGTGCATAAATTGTCAAGTAAATGAGACTCATCTTTGCCTCCACTGATTCACTTGCAAAGTGATGAGTAAAATTATTTCATTGCAGACCTCCTTTGAGTCTTTTTATTACCACTGCGACACATATAGTCCCCAGTTGGTAACATTGATTTCAAGGCCTTCCCAGATGAGTGACTGGTTGTTCTAAGACATTTATTGATTGTAAATATTTTCTGCCCAGTTACCTATCGGTAGAGTGGTCATTTGCAAACTCCAGAGGCGACACTTTCATTTCCCTTTACTCCAAACGTCACACATTGTTGTTTCTATTGAGTCATGCCCTTCCAATTGCTATAGATCCATAATGCATCTTAAAGCTGTACTTGTCACCTGTATGGTGAGGAATCCTACATTGGGGAGTAGTAACGACTAGGCTACGGTAGCTGACTGATTATCGTGATCATTCGTCTTTTGCTTTCCTGTAGCTTTGCTCTCTTTTACAAACCCAGTGAACATACATATATTTCCTATTTTAAAGAAATTCAAAAATACATATTACACACAAGTTAAAAAGATTCCCAACAATTAAACTTATCTGGTTGACATTAATACACCCATCACCAATAGGGGCCTTAACTCCCACAATTTTCAGCTCCATGAGCTCCATTTTTCAGGAGCAAAATTCTTTTAAGGTCCATGTAGTGTCTTAGGCCAAAAAAATTTTTAACTTCCTGCATAGTTCGAGCCCACAACAATATCTTATCTCCTCCACTATTTCAGTATTATGTGTCAAAAATGAAACAATAACATCACTCTACTGTAATGTCAGATACTTTCACTCTAACACTGAAACTATTCCACTATTTCAGTATTACCTGTCAAAAGTGAAACAATAACATGTTGCTACTGTAATTTCAAATATTTTCACTTTAATATTTTCAATTTCATACTGAAACTATTAAAGTGAGACTATACTCTCACATATATACAGGCATACTATAAGACCCAAGTAAAAACATTCCCAACAATTCAACTTCTCTGGTTGACATTAACACCCCCACACCCAATAGGGGCCTTCATTCCCACATTTTAGAGCTCCATGAGCTCTATTTTGCAGGAGCAAAATCTTTTTTACAGGTTCCAGAAGACTGAAATTTTGGAATATGCGTATAAAGATCAATAGTATGGGATACATGTCTCATGATTAGAATTTTTTTAGGGTGTGTAAAGAGGGAAAGAACCCTCATGTGCAATTTTGATGAAATTCGAATCATATGTATTCCAGTTCCTTACAGAAAATATAACAGAAAAGTCTCATTTTTCAATTGCATGTAACACGGGCAACGCCGGGTATCTCTGCTAGTATCTTATAAATAAGATATCGTGACAATCAGGCCTTTTACAAGAAGTTTAAACAAAGTAATGAAGGGAAAGGACTTCTGCTAGTGATTAGAAGCTAGTCATGGCCAAAGGCTCACTGTGAGTTTATTTCTAGTTTTACAGCATACAGCCTTCACTTGGGCCGTCAACCCCTCATGTCCCATTATGTTTAATGATATGTTATAGATATCTATCTGTACCTGGGAAAACCCGTCCTTTACTGGTTTCAATATAGCTGATCTCTTTCAGAAAGAGAGAGTAAGAGGAAACGAGAGAGAGGGTGGAGAGAGAATGAGGAAGAGAGAAGAATCAATCCTAGTTCTAGACAGCTATTTACTCTATTGACACTTATATGCACTTGGTGTGATATTCTATCCGATAGTGATCATACAGGGTCTATCATTACTTTCCCTATACACATAGTTTCAATTCCACACATAAGTGCTACTCCTATCATACGACAATTTGATATTTTCTCTGATATTTTTACTAAAATCTTTTATATTTTTTCTGGTATTTTTCTTGTTTTCCAATATTTTCTAACATTGTTTATATTTTAATATTTTGACATTGCTCAATATTTTGATACTTATTATATTTGTTTATATTTTTGATGTCACGTTTTATATCTAACATTGGGATACCACTTTTAGTCAAAGAAACTGACCCCAGGACTTATTCTTTGTAAGTCTAGTACTTATTCTATTGGTCTCTTTTGCCGAACTGCTAAGTTTCAGGGACATAAACACACCAGCATCGGTTGTCAATCGATGGTGGGGGAGACAAACACAGACACAAAGACACGCATACATAAATATATATACATATATATATATATATATATTTACATAGTGGGCTTCTTTCAGTTTCCATCTACCAAATCCACTCACAAGGCTTTGGTTGGCTTGAGGCTATAGTAGAAGACACTTGCCCAAGGTGTCACACAGTAGGACTGAACCCAGAACCATGTGGTTGGGAAGCAAACTTCTTTACTTCAATATTTTTGCCATAATTTCCTGAGTCCTAATTTCCTTTTAGTCTCTGTTCCAGTTCCACTATTGCTCCATGACTGCACTCTCTTGTAACCTTTTCTACCGGGGAGGGGTCTTCTAAATTCTGAGGTGTCTGCTCTTTTTTTTTCCTGTGGCGTAATTGGAGTAGGTGGGTTTGGTGTCTGTATGGGGAGGGTGGGTCTGAGTGGTCATGGGTGGGATGAAGTTGGACTGGGGTACCACATCACACTCAGGGTTCCTTCTTCTTTTCTCTTCTTCCGTCTACTCTCTGTTACTCTCCATTCTTTCTCTTTTTCCTCCTTTCCTCCATCTGTCTTTTCTTCCTCCCTTTTCTCTTCTGTGTCCACAACTGTTTCCTCTGCTATTGTCCTCTGTAGAGGGCAGTATGCTCTAATGTGGCCCTTTTGGCCACATTTAAAACAACGTGGTACTCTGACCTCTACCCACACTCTCAGCACAATTTCCCCCAATGTCAGTCTCTGCCAAACTCCCCAGTTGTCCCTCCTCCGCCTGTTTTATTAGTTCTAGTGTCTTCTCTTTCGACCCTCCTTCTTCCGTTTCTGTGGCTTTAGCATGGTCACAGTCACATGACCGAAACAAGTAAAACAATAAAAAACTGACATTTTAACCCCGAGCAAGGCCAGGTATCTCTGCTAGTACTGGTATAAAATCCATCCTTTACTTGGGGTGTTGATAACAGTGTTCTTTAAAACACTTGAAAATTTTCTCTGAGCACTTTTCTAATTAGAATGATTAACAAACCATCAGGTCTTAATTCTAACCCTCATACATAATATTCATATAATTATCTTTAACTTTAATATATCATTCTCAATACTAAAAGAATGGATTATCTAATTGTTTGAAGGGGTTTCACTCTTGTACTTCCTCATTCCTATTATATTTTTTCTTTTAATTTTTAGTTCTTTCACCCTAAATTTTAGAGTTTCTTCATTCTTAATCTTTAATACTTTATTTGTGAGTTTTGCCTCTAAATTTAATTTCAGTTGGTATTAACTCATTAACTACTAATCCTTCACACAGCTTCATTTATTTCTAACTACATTTTAAGGGAATCAGAACTGAGAGTGCTTTTCCTGTCAACGATGATGATGATGCAATGACAACAACCCTTTCTACTATAGGCACAAAACCTGAAATTTTGAGGGAGAGGTCTAGTAAATTTCATTGGCCCCAGTACTTAATTGGGACTTATTTTATCAACCTTGAAAAAATGAAAGCCAAAGTTGACTTCAGCGGAATTTGAACTTAGAATGTAAATATGAACCAAGTGCTGCAAAGCATTTTATTCAATGTGCTAACAATTCTGCCAACTCACCACCTTAATAACAATAATAATCATTTCTTTTATAGGCACAAGGCCTGAAATTTTAGGGAAGGGGACTAGTTGATTACATCAACTCCATCAACTGGTTCTTAATCTATCAAACCTCAAAAGGATGAAAGGCAAAGTTGACCTCAGCTGAATCTGAACTCAGGATGTAAACACAGGTGAAATGCAGCTAAGCATTTTGTCCAGAATGCTAATGATTTTGCTACCTCACTAGCTTAACAATACAATAATAGTGAAAGCTGAACAATAACATAGATATGGAAAAAGCAATTGCCATAAAATAAACGCAACGGTATCATCAAAACCAAGACTAAAATTAATAAAAGCAAAGAACAAAATGAAGTAAATTATTTGATAAGAATCCCAGTAAGTAAAACTGATACTTATTTTGTAACTTTCAAGGGATTGTTACTTACAAAATATATTATTTAAATAATTATCAACACGTGCACAGATGAGAAACTAAGCTAAAGATAAGGTAGCGAATTTTTGAAAACAAAAACAGATAAAACTATCCCAGTACATAACAGCTGAATATTATATAAAAAATATATTGCTATGACTGAATAATACTCTTGAGTATTAAATATAGTCTGTATATAATAACTTACATAAAATGTGTTATTTAAATAATAATCAACATATGTGTAGACAAGGAAAGTGACCATTTAAGACCAAGCCAAGCCAAAATTAATTAATTCAAAATAAAACCAATGCTGTTTAAAAACAGATCAGTTATGTTCAAAAATAAATAGAAAAATAATCAAACAACAAAAAAAAAACACATTCAGAGTTAGGGTGTATAGTGAATTATGTAATATGAGTTTAACTTGGAATCATATGAAAATAATCAGTAGCATAGCTAGGAAGAGCAATGGTGAGGAGCAAGGGGTCAGTCAGCCCCATGCAACACTTTTATGAAGGCAGCACTTTTGTATAAGCCAGTATGGGATGGGTGGAGGGAGGACTCAAAGGCTACCCTGAGCAGCACACACACTCTAGCTATGCCATGGGGAATAATATAAGATGTGGTTCAGAAGCCGTGATCTCAAAAGATTAACTCTGAACTAAAAGGTCTGTCAATCACTTACTAGTGTCCAAATTAAACACAAAATTAGAAGTGAATGTTTGTGAAGGTGTTACATCAGTACTATGTCAAACACAGAATACTATAAAAGAGTCATAGATGACAAAATGAAGAAATGAAGAAAAATATCACTGCAAGCACACTTGCAAATGTACACAGATTTATAATGAGCAGTAATAAGATTCCAATAGTGGAAATAGAACAACTCATACATAGAAAGAATGCATACTGAAATTAAGACAAAGTAACCTAATATACTTAAAAAGATAACCCACAACAAAACTAATAAGAACAAACAAAAGAAAGAAAACAACTAAACAAAAACAAATACAATATATGAACACTTAAAGCATAATTAAAATAACAGAACTCATAGTACAACAAACAAGGAAGGAATTATAGCAAATACAAATCAGGCACAAAGAAATGTATTGATATCCAAAATCCAAAATGAAAATAAATTCTTTCTAATTTTGGCACATATGGAAGGGACAAATCTATTACATTGACCCCAGTCCTTGACATGTGTCTATTTTATTGACTCCATAAAGATTAAAGGCAACATTGACCATGGCAGAATTTGAACTCAGAATGTAGTGCTAATGATGCTGCTAGCTCTCTGCATTGATGATGATGATAAAAATAATAGAAGTACCAGTGGAAACATTCAATCAAATAACACAGCCAAAACAAATATATATTCTCCACTTCTCACACATAACAAACTTAATAAAAACATCCATCACAACAGATCAACAAGATTATCACCAATGAGGAACTTAACAATAACAATAAAGAAAATAGAACAAGAGAACATTATAAAATCAATTAACTTGGATCAATGTAAAGACCAGCTTAAGCTATACGTGAACAAGCAGCTCAAGGAAAGAATAAATAAATGTAAGAGGGCCAGCAAGAAATTCTGCCCACAGAAACAAACTATTTGAATATCAACATATTGTGTGGCTGTGCTGTAAGAAGTTCACTTCCTGATGACATGGTTCTGGGTTCAGTTCTGCTGTGTGGCACCTTGGGTAAATGTCTTGTACTATAGCCTCAGGCTGACCAAAGTCTTGTGAGTGGATTTGGGAGATGGAAACTAAAAGAAGTCCATCATAATATATATATATAAACAAATAGTAAATGAGTATATGCATATATACGTACAGGTATGTGCGTACCGACATCCACCTGTATGTATAGGCGCATATCTGGGTACAGGACATTGCAAACAAAACGTAGACGGGAAAACACACAAGCCACATAGAGAACATTCTACTTCATCAGCTACCTCCGTTTTAACACCGGCGTTTCGAAGAGCTATATATACATATGAGTGTGTGTGTGTGTGTGTGTGTGTGTGTGTGTGTCTGTGTGTGTGCGTGTGTGAACCACCACTGCTTAACAACCAGTGTTGGTGTGTTTATATCCCTTTATAATGATGATGATAATAATAATAATAATAATAATAATAATAATAATAATAATGCCCTGATGCAATACCAGGCAGTAGCTCTCATGGCTTCTGATCTTAACTGATTGGAAGTGTTATCATGTACATTGTTTTGTCTTGGTATAAAAGATGGGCTACAGATATTATTCTGCTCAATACCACAGACTTGCTTGTCAGTTGCTTGACCTTAACCAGTTGAGCATGTCCCTTGGTGGCTGACGATATGTGCATGCATCTCTGATCATGAGCAGAAGTTGTGGGAGAGCATTGTAGACATGTGTTGTGAGGAATTCTTTGAAGTTTGGATAATTCACCTCTGGAAACATGGGTGTTTTGTTCAGCATCCTTAAACAACTCTTATTCAGGGACCTTTTGAGCAGGTTGGGCTACCTGACCTGCAGAAAATTCTAACTGGGTCCCACCTGCAAGGTCATATGTTGTTAATCTTGATATGAGATCACCATGTGATGCACATATGGTTGTGATGCATGTGGCTGGTGTACCCTTATCAGATGAGTAGTTATGATCAGTATAGGGGGCTTCGTATATTTTACCCCAGTGTCACTTTGATGGCATGCACTGCTCTCTCACTCAATAATAATAATGATAATAATAATAATAATAATAATAATAATAATAATAAGAAGAAGAAGAAGAAGAAGAAGAAGAAGAAGAAGAAGAAGAAGAAGAAGAAGAACAACAACAACAACAACAACAACAACAACAACAACAACAACAACAACAACAACAACAACAACAAAAATAAGAACAAGAAGAATCCTTTATTATTTTGGCACACAAAGCAAGCAACTTTGAGAGGTGGGAAAGTTGATTACATCATCCTCTAATGCTCAACTGGTACATATTTTATTGATTCCAAATGAAGGAAAGGCGAAGTTGACATAAGCAGAATTTGAACTCAGAATGTAAAGATAGACAAAATGCCACTAAGCATTTTTGCCGATGTGCTAACGATTCTGTTAGCTTGCCACCTTAATGCCAGCAATAATAATAATAACAATTCTTTCTAATTTTGGCACAAGGCAAGCCAAAAAAAGCTTGAGGAAAAAGGCAAACCCATCACATCAACTCCAGTACTTGACTGGTCCTTTATTTCATTGATGTTGAAAAAATGAAAGGCATAATTAACTGTTATGTGGGAGTTTATCCTAGAATGTAAAGAGCCAGAAGTATTACAATACGGCATTGTTTCTTTAGCAATTCTTCTCTAGCGATTCTTCACCTAATAATAATAATAATAATAATAATAATAATTTTCCATTTGTTTCTTTACTTTCCATCTGTTCTTAATATCATCTCCCATCTCATTTGATCTGATTCTCACCACCTTCCTCTTATTTCAACTAATTTGTTACAAATTGCAGTTCCCTCTGCTACCCCTCCCTCAATTTTCACTCTCCTTCTACCTTCGTTCACCTCACACTCTACCCACTCAGACTGACATTGGCTTTTCCCCTCAATCCTCCCTCCTCACAGCTCCCTCGCACAACAAAACTCCTTTGCTTTATTCTATTTTTCATTTGCAGTTTTACGACCAAGGTGTTAAAACTTCTATTTATTCTTTCTCACAGAAGAATGACAGGTGCTGGAAACATTGGATTACTTTACGCCTCATGGCAAATCACTTCAATGATCTCTTCTATGAACTCTTCTAAGAAACAGCTTTTACAGACCAGCCAAGAATATATTATAATGTTAAAGAAAGAGAATATTCTAGCAGCTTTTTTTGTGTGTGTTTTTGCCATTCATTGTAAAAACTGATGAAAGTTTTATCTTACTGTAAAAAAAATTGTGAACATTTTTTATTGTCTACAATCTAAATTTTATAAATATATATATATTATGATTGACCGTTGACTGAACACTATTCATTTTTTTTTCTCCGTGTTTTTCTCCTTGTCTCCGTATTCTTTCTGTTGAAGAGCGTAGCTCGAAACGTCAAAGACTTTCCGTATTCCCGAGCGTCATACTAATACATCCTTTTGTTATTTACACCACCTGTCCTCGTCTGTTGTTGTTTTTTCGTACATTCTCCCATATATATATATATATATATATATATATATATATATATATATATATATATATATATATATATATATATATATATATGGATATGTGTATGTGTGTGTGTATGGACATATGTATATATGTATGTATGTAGGTAGGTAGGCAGGTAGGTAGGTAGGTAGGTAGGTAGGTAGGTAGGTAGGTAGGCAGGTAGGTAAGTAGGTAGGTAGATACGTAGGTAGGTAGGAGGTCAGCTAAAATACATGTGGTTATGGCACTAGTAACTATTTACTTGAAACAGATGTAAAGATAAGACTTTATTATATTATTTATTCATTTATTTGTGTATTCTACTTTCTATGTGTATGTGCTTCTTATACAAATTTTTATTTATTATGTCTTTTCTGCGTAAATAACAGGCCAATATATATGTACATGTATATATATATATATATATATATATATATATCTATATATATATATGTATGTATGTATAAAACACAAAACAAGAATCTGGAAAAATTTTTGGTATTATTTATTCATCATTACACATGTTTCATTTGCATTTGTTAATAGGAATTGTATATGTTGAATGTTGGATAAACATGTAAGAAATTTCCTATTAGAAAATTTTCAGACAGAGAATTAAGTAAGCTTTGATTTTTTCCCTACCAACATAATATACACATATATATATATATATATATATATATATATATATATATATATATATATATATACCAGAGTAAGCACATAAATGTGAAACAAAGTGGGGAAAATAGTACTTGAATGCCGGTGGTAGAGTAATATGCTTTATTATTAAAGCTACAAAAACATCACAAAATATCACAAAAACTGCTACTCAGAGTTTCTCAATCACAATTGTATGATAAATGGGAACATGAAACTCTGAGTACCAGTTTTTGTGATATTTTGTGATGTTTTTGCAGCTTTAATAATAAAGTATATACAGGGTGACCCAAGAAAAAAAAAACAGAAACTACAAATCTTTGAATAAAACTGTTGATTTTGATTTTAATTTTAATTCTTTTCTTTTTGCCATTTGGAGCATACTTTGAAAAGAACATGACTTTTATGTAAAGGGAATGATCATACACAGATCAAAGTTTAAGTCCAGCAAATTTCTTGAAATTTGCTGGACCTTTGTAGGATTTAATAACATTTTTATGGACTCTGTTTCTTTTGGATCACCCTGTATATATATAAGGGCATCTGTTGGTCAAGGTTTAACAGGCAGCTGCATATATATGTACAGGACTGAACAAGATTTTTTTGAAGAAGACTTGTGGTTCTCATTCATGCAAATGTCTCCTCTTCATGCCATAAATGTTTATTCAAGAGAAAGACCACTAATTTGGACTGCTACAGACTAGTGTCAGTGTCATTGTTGGTGTTGTTGTCAGAATGTAAAGAGCCATAATAGCCACTGCAAGGCAACTTGCCTGACCCTTTAACAGTTCTGCCAATCCATTTCTCTGGATTAGCACTTTATTTTATTGACCCCATGAAAGACAAAGTTGACCTCAGTGGGATGTGAATTCCAAGTGAAAAGAGTCATAACAAAAACTATTATACTTTCGGTCTAGTATTCTAACAACTCTGTTAATTTGCCACTTTAGAATATATATATTTCAACAATATCATTCTATAAATAGGGCTTAACTGAATTGCTTGAGCCTTAATTTATATTTATTAATAAAATAGAACAACTGACAAAATTGTGCAAAATTTAAAGATGAAACAATCTTCGACAGGATTGTAAAGTTGATAAGGGTTTGGGGGAAATTATACAACAGGATATAGCACTTGTTAGGGAATAATAGAGCAAAAGAGTGCATTGTCCTTAAGATTGAAATCTACTTGGTCATCAGAGTGGAACGGTTAACAGAGCATTATACACATGATAAAAATAGTTTCCATCTCACACTGTCATTATTACATACACACATATACACACAATATAACAAAGCATTCACAATGTGTATATGTCCATTGGACACTTTGCAACCCCTTCCAGGGGTCCTATTATCGATTTTTTTTCAACAATCTGAGTATGCCATGAGGTTTCCAGACATGAGTTCTACTCACGTGTCAAGTTTCATCAAAATCGATAAAACTATGTAGGAGGAGTTAGCTAACAACTCCACAAATACACCCACAGACAGAATTTCCCACATGTGTAGTATATATATATATATATGGAAGGAAGTCATAACTACCCTAATAAAACTTATCAAATAAGTCTCAATGACTGGTGTTTGACAGTTATATACCATCTGTTGCATTTTAAAAATCTATATTCATGAGCCTTTATGTTTGTCTGTTTGTCATGAAAAAATGTTGCCATTCCTCAATGAATGTTTGCCAAATTTTGCAGGATGGTTCAAATGTAACCCAGAATAATGTATGGAAAAGTAAATCCAGGATCAAAGGTCTCCCAGAGGTCAAACCAATATGAGTGGAGAAAGAAGTAGAAAGGCAAGAAGTTGTAATGGAGGAGTAGTTAAGGTAGGAGTGTTGGTGTGAAGTAGAGAAACATTGTCAGTTTGTCATATCAAGTTTTTCTTTCTCTTCCTGCTTTTCTTTAATTTCTCCTTCTCTCACCCCCTCTCTCCCTCTCTTATATTCACAAATTTTTTTCATTCCTCTATATCCCTCAGTTGACAATACATAGATGTGCATGTGAGTGTATGTGTGCATGTGCATGTGTTGGGTGTGTGTATGTGTGTGTGTGTATGTATGTATATATATATATATATATATCATCATCATCATTATCGTTTAACGTCTGCTTTCCATGCTAGCATGGGTTGGATGATTTGACTGAGGACTGGTGAAC
The DNA here is from genome assembly GCF_046866305.1 of Octopus bimaculoides. Taxonomy (NCBI): domain Eukaryota; kingdom Metazoa; phylum Mollusca; class Cephalopoda; order Octopoda; family Octopodidae; genus Octopus; species Octopus bimaculoides. The sequence goes on along the minus strand of NC_142932.1, from coordinate 100,469,543 downwards.
CAGATGGCTACACCAGGCTCCAATCTGATCTGTTAGAGTTTCTACAGCTGGATGCCCTTCCTAACGTCAACCACTCCGAGAGTGTAGTGGGTGCTTTTAAGTGCCACCAGCATGAGGGCCAGTCATGCGGTACTGGCACACACACTCTACCACTACAAACCAAACTACATCTCTTCTCTTCCTCACATTTCTACTTCATGCACTAGGTTTACCTCCCACTCCCCAATCCTGTCTTCTTGGCCCTGTGCCATTCTATCATTGCTATCTGCTAAAACTGACCTTGCCTGTGCTTGTGCCATGTAAAAAGCATTAGTCCTCTCTGCTGAGTGGTTGGTGTTAGGAAGGGCATCCAGCTATAAAAAATCCTGCCAAAACGATTACAGAAGTCTGGTGCAGGCTTCTGCCTGACTGGCTCTTGTCAAACTGTCCCACCCATGCCAGCATGGAAGGCGGATGCTAAACGGTGATGATGATGATGATGTATGTACATATGTATGTATATTTGTATGTACGTATGTACATATGTATGTTGCAATTGTGTATCTTTTGCGTATTTATATTGGCACAGGATATAAACATTAATAAGAACAATTAAAAACAACTGTGCTTAGCAAACAGTCCCTTGTATTGAGTCAGACACTCCTATCTTACATGCTCATGGGCAGAAATGTGGCGAACCAGTGTTTGACCCATTATAAACTTGTAATCAATAACTCTATTGTTCACTAACTGTGATATGAATCAAATGAACAACATAAGCTCAAGCCTTCACATTTTCAAGGTTGTGGGTAACTAATTTATTCAAATCTCATACTTCAATCATTTGTATAGACCTCAGAGGGTGAACGGCAATGTTGTTCATGTTCAAGTTTGAACTCGGAATGAAAAGAAGTGTAATTAAATGTTGCAAATTATATGTATGTTCTGCTTTTAAATTTTGTCTTTAGGCCAACAATTTCGTGGGAGGGGTAAGTCGACAACATCGACCCCAGTGTTCAGCTGGTACTTATTTTATTGCCCTCAAAAGGATGGGGGAATTCAAACTCCTAACTTAAAGATGGTGGAATTTGAACTCAGAACTTAAAGTCAAATGAAATGCCACTAAGGCGGCGAGCTGGCAGAAACGTTAGTGCACCGGGAAAAATGCTTAACCGTATTCTTCCTGTGTTTATGCTTAAGTGTAGGAGTGGCTGTGTGGTAAGTAGCTTGCTTACGAACTACATGGTTCCGGGTTCAGTCCCACTGCGTGGCATTTTGGACAAGTGTCTTCTGCTATAGCCTCGGGCCGACAAAAGCTTTGTGAGTGGATTTGGTAGACGGAAACTGAAAGAAGCCTGTCGTATATATGTATATATATATATATATATATATATATATATATATATGTATGTGTGTGTATATATGTTTGTGTGTCTGTGTTTGTCCCCCCAACATCGCTTGACAACCGATGCTGGTGTGTTTACATCTCCGTAACTTAACGGTTCGGCTAAAGAGACCGATAGAATAAGTACTAGGCTTACAAAGAATAAGTCCTGGGGTCGATTTGCTTGACTAAAGGCGGTGCTCCAGCATGGCCACAGTCAAATGACTGAAACAAGTAAAAGAGTAAAAAGAGTAAAGTGTTTTACCCAGCATGTTAATGACTCTTCTGGCTCACCACCTTTATTAAATATTTTCCTTTATATGCCAGGAAAATGTAAAAAAAAACAAAAAAAAAATTAAATTAAAAGTAACATAAAATATAAAGTTATGAAGTTTGTGGAGAAATTTAGAAAAAGTAATTACTTGCAATCCCAACATAATTAATGCTGTCATTGTTCTTCTTTGTCAGCTTAAAATCCCTTTGTTATGTTGCTGAAATGGATTCTAGTTATTCAACACATTGTACAGTAGAGTCAATTACTTGACTGTTTGACATAAGAAGTATCCATCAAAGGGTGATAATTCCTTTAAAGGAGAAGAATGAGCACAGCTGTTTGGATGCTAGCGATTCGGCATGGCTGACTGAACATTGCACCTGTTTCAGCGACAGTGTTTTTTGGTGCTGAAGTGTGGTGCATGAGCGCACACATGCACACACACACACACACACACACACACATTGGCATGTGCACAGGAGTTTATGCAAACAAAGAGAGAGACAGAGACAGAGACAGAGAGAGACAAAGAGAGAGATACATGATGATAATAATGATAATAATAATAATAATAATAATAATAATAATAATAATAATAATAATAATAATAATAATAATAATAATATATACAACATACAGAAAATTGCACTACTGGGCACTGCACACATCCTACGCAAAACACTTTCAATACAGTAACCATAAGAGCATCACAGCAAACCACAGCACATACCCAAGGCACACAGAGCTACGCTCGGTAGTGAAGTGAAAGCAAGTTATAAAAATAAAACTACTGAACAAATAATAATAATAATAATGATGATGATGATGATGATGATGATGACGATGACGATGATGATGGTGGTGGTTGTGGTGGTGGTGGTGGTGGTGGTGGTGTTGGTGGTGGTGTTGGTGGTGGTGGTGGTGGTAGTGATGATGATGATGATGATGATGATGATGATGATGATGATGATGATGATGATGATGATGATGATAATAATAATAATAATAATTGGTGCATTGGGAGATGTAAGCAAAGATATAGACAAATGGTTGAAGGAGTTTGGAATAGAATGTCCTGTAGATCTTCTGCAGAAAGTTTGCCTTTTTGGGGACAGGAAGATTATCAGTGAGGTTCTAAGCACTTGAAAGACCAGTGGTTACCTAAGATTACAGGTAGTAACCTGCTACCCATATAAATCCTTCCAGAACCTGAGTCAAATCAATAATAATAATCATCACATAATAAACACTTTCCCCTTCTCACATACGAAAAGAGAAATGAGCTCACACACATAAACAAAGAGAGAGAAAGAAAGAAAGATAGAAAGAGAGAAGAGAAAGAGAGAGAGAAAAGAGAGAAAGAGATTAAAATGAGAGAAACACTAGATCATTTGATGTCAAACAAGTCAGTATTGAATCAGTAACACCAAAACAGCTGTGCCAAAATGTCTCTTACCCATAATCCCTTTCAACTTCAGGTGGTAGATAAACAGTGCATAGCATTTATACTTTTTCCCAAGGACATTAATGTTCTGCATAAGTGGAATAGCTTGATTATACATTTAACCTGGTTTTTCCTATCCAGTTTAACCTGCTAGAATGATTTGCATGATAAGTTCATGCTAATGTCTTTAACTCTTTAGCATTTAAAAACCAGCCACATCAGGTTAAAATATCCTACCTGTTGTATGTTGAAACCAGCTAGATCTGGCCTCTCACACCTACTCTCCAATGTCACTGAGACTGAACACTCACATCATTGAAATCTCAAAGTTACAAAATAATTCATTCTTAATTAAAAACAATGTGGATAAATGGACGTTACATTTGACAGAATAATATGAATGCTAAAGGGTTAAAACATGTGTTGAAGAGAAAATGTTACTACTTAAAATGTCTGATAGGATTTATTTTTATTTTTTTCAACATATTTTTCTAAACATAGGTGCAGGTGTGACTATATGGTAAGAAGCTTGCTTCCCAACCACATGGTTCCAAGTTCAGTCATACTGTATATATATATATATATACAGTGTATATATATATATATATATATATATCTGTATATATATGTGTGTATATATGTATATATATATATATATATATATATATATATATATATATATATATATATGTGTGTGTGTGTGTGTGTATATACACACACACACACACACACATACACACACACACACACATATATATACATATGTGTGTGTGTGGGGGGGGGGGTATGTATATGTTTGTGTGTCTGTGTTTTTCCCCCACTGTCACTTGTCAACCGATGTTGCTGTGTTTACATACCTGTAACATAGCAGTTTGGCAAAATGGACCGATAGATTAAGTACTAGGCTTACAAAGAATAAGTCATGGGGACGAATTGTTCCACTAAAGGTGGTGCTCCAGCATGGCTGCAATTAAATGACTGAAACAAGTAAAAGAATAAAAGAACATTAATTAGGCATAGGCATAGCAGTGTAGTTAAGAAGTTTGCCTCCGAGCTGCATGGTTTCTGGTTCAGTCCTACTGCATGGTACCTTGAGCAAAGGTCTTCTATTATAACCTTGGGTTGGCCAAAATCTGTGAGTGAATTTGATTGAGGGGAAACTGAAAGAAACCCATTATATATAAGGATACATGTCTGTACGCTTGTGTGTGTGTAAGTGTGTTGTGTCTCCGTGTCTTGATATCGTATAATAATTGTAAGCAAATGTCACCATCATACATGTAATATTGTTAATTTCCAATCAGCTGTGAAAACATGTCTGATTGTCATATTACCTTGCCTGGAAGGAAGCATCCAGCTGTAAAAAATCTTCCACAATGATTGGATTTGATCCTGCATTTTGCCACATGCAAACCTCAAACCACAATTCAATTATACTACACAATTGAGATTTTTAACAAAAAAAACAGCTGTTGTTCATGTGAAAGTTCAGTGGCCTGATTAAAATTTTCTGTGAATCCAGCCTATAAATCCAGAAATACAGTCAATAAAGCCACCAATTTTTCAGAGCGTTGCAGACATCAGAGCCACTATGACGTTCTCTGCTCTTGCCAAATTTAGAGTGTCTTGGGTCAAGTTTAAATTACACTCTCCATATAGCTGTTCATATGGCTGCATATTCAATTAAGGATAACTGAAGAAAACATAACACGGCACCTGAATATTTACTTGATGTGTAAAAACCAGCCCAGGTGTTAAATTTTGAACAGACATTTTCTTCACATGTCATTATGCTGTTTCATGTTACTGTTTCCATTAACTGTATTGCATGAACACTTTTCCTATTAATGTAACAAATACTGGCAACTGGCTCTCAATGAGTGTTTGAGTTGACTCAATTAATGGAACTGTCTGCTCATCAAATTAACATGCAAGTGGCTGAATACTCCACAGACATGCATACCCTTAATGTAGGTCTTAAGGAGATTCAACATTACACAGAATGTGACAAGACTGGCCCTTTGAAATACAGGTACTACTCATTTTTGTCAGCTGAGTGAACTGGAGCAATGTGAGATAAAGTGTCTCGCTCAAGGACACATTGCACTGCTAGGAATTGAACTCATGGCCTTATACTCATGAGCCAAATACTTATAACTACTAAGCCATGTGCTTTCACTAATGTAATGGATAATGTTCAAACATTCAAGAAAACCTTTGTTACACATGCAAATATGGAAAAATGGCTGTCAAAATGATGGCAGTGGTGATGGTGATGATGACAATGCTACTGCTGTTGCTGAATGATGATTATGATAATGATGACAACAATGATAATGATGACAACAATGATAATGATGAAAACAATGATAATGATGACAATGATGATGATCAATTCTCCTCAGTTCACTGCTGTCCATCTCATAATCTACAACTGAAAGTCAGAGCATTTATACTGTTGCTACAGAATTTGAATACATGGGAACTGTGTAATGTTTGTCATTAGTCCTGGCTTGATATGATAACTACCAGTTAAATCTTGAATTCAAGTCCTTCCAAGGCCAACTTCATTAAATACTACTAACAACCTGTATTAAACAGCAGGTTTAATTCAATTGATTTTACTCTTTCCATTTTTCCAGCAAATATGAGAAACAATACTGAATATTCCTATACTTGTTGGAAAAATCTAAATAATATCATTCCTTCACTATTATTGTTTTTTTTTTCCTGGCTTTATAATTAGCTTTTTTAAATGCTTCATGCAATAATTATGTTAGCACTAACTTTTTTTTAATGGCGTGTCTGAATTATTTCATTTCTAAACAACTCTATTTCTACACCAATAAATGAACAATATTATACACTAGCTGAATTACCCAGTAATACTCAGAAAAGCAAGGGTTATTTCCAGTTCCTGCTCCCATTACACTGTTTCATGTCCTATCCCATTTCTTGTCCAGTTCCCATCTTTATGCCCAATATGTCGTTTATGGTAACAATTTATTGCTAAAAATAGGTATTACAGACTACTAATTTGATTAGTGAGTGAATAAGGAATGTCCCTATATTATTTTAACAAACGAATATGCATCTGAGTAAAATAAATTACATAAATAGATAGATTTACAAATGCATTGACGAATTGATTTACAAATAGATTTACATATATATTTACAAATAGATAATTGTATACAAAATATGAAACAAAACTTGCATACAGTAGGGTAATCAAAATCCAGATTATTTAAATTCTTTACCTACTCTAGTCAATTAAACTAAGTAAAAAAATCAATCTTTGCGTGTGCATGACATACCTGTGAACGCCTTTGCTGTATTTGTCATTTGCGTGCAGTTTTAGAGCTAATCTTTGCTTGCTTTTGTGGTGGCATCATGTTATTGTACTTCAAAGCTATTAGTTTCCTTTTGAAAAACTGAGTTGTTCTCACAAAAGTCGTACGCTGTTTACAGGAAGGAGTGCATGGCTGAGCCTTACAGAAGATTTACTTAATTCATATCAGTAGATGTGTAAACATGTGCTACAACCCTAGAGGGCTCATTATAAATTTTTATTGAAATCCAATTGGTCTATAATTCAACTTGATGTTAGTTTAACCTGTATGAAAAGTTTCATCAAGATTGGTTTGCTGGTGTAGGCGGCAAAATGGTAACAGACAGACAGACAGAAATTGCCATTTATGTATTAGATTTATTAAGTGATTTTTCAATCACCATTTTGAGCATGGCCGTTTTCGTGCGGGTGACACGTAAAAGCACCCACTACACTCTCTGAGTGGTTGGCGTTAGGAAGGGCATCCAGCTGTAGAAACTCTGCCAAATTAGATTGGAGCCTGGTGTAGCCATCCGGTTGCACCAGTCCTCAGTCAAATCGTCCAACCCATGCTAGCATGGAAAGCGGACGTTAAACGATGATGATGATGATGATGATTGAAAACTACGCCTTGTTGAAGAAATAAGAAAATGACTGAAAAGTTTTACAGTTGTTTCCTGTACTGGCTGAAGATATTGTTTTTTTCCTTTACCATATCTATAGATCTGTCCATTATGCTAACACTTAGCCATCATTTTTGACATGTATGATGAGTTTGAATCATTTAAATTCTAAAAAATGAAAACTTTCTTCTCACAAAGAGCTCTCTTACATATATTTTCAATTGTAAATATCAGTTTCTTACATTGTTTCCCCCTCACCATCAATTTCACCCTAAAATGGTTCAATGCAAAAATCATTTTTGCAATATTTTTCACTCTTCTTAATATTATAGGTGTATGAATCTTTTAAATTCGCTAGTTTATGCAGCTAATTCCGATTTAACCTTTTTGTATTATGCATTAAACTGTAGGTAATTGAATATATTTTCATAAAATATACATATAAAATGTATTTATTAGGGATATTGCATATCTATAGCAAGTGATGCATGTTGAAAATTTTTTGTAAATGCATGCAAATAGCATATTCTTATATTTCTGTTAAGAAAAGAAATCTTTGAAATTCTTATCATCTTTATGAAGAGAGAAAAAAAGGAAACCCTTTAGTTTAGTCACAAGAAGTCAATCTGGTAATAAAAAGAGTTGTTTCCTTTGTGTAGCTTCTTTATATAGGATAATGTGTTATAAAAATGTGCAATACAGAGTACATCTTCAAATAATTGCCTGAATGGCTTATTAGGACACAGTTGAACCAAATGGTTTAAAAGGTGAAGGAGAGAATAAAAATGAAATTATGATGTCCATCTCTTTTACTGAGTAGTGCTACTAAAGGGAAAATTCCTTAAGACAAAAATTAAAACTGAATTGGCACTCCGTCGGTTACGACGACGAGGGTTCCAGTTGATCCATTCAATGGAGCAGCCTGCTCGTGAAATTAACGTGCAAGTGGTTGAGCACTCCACAGACACGTGTACCCTTAACATAACTCTTGGGGAGATTCAGCGTGTCACAGAGTGTGACAAGGTTGGGCCTTTGAAATACAGGTATAACAGAAACAGGAAGAAAGAGTGAGAGAAAGTTGTGGTGAAAGAGTACAGCAGGGTTTGCCACCATCCCCTGCCAGAGCCTCGCGGAACTTTAGGTGTTTTCGTTCAATAAACACGCACAGCGCCTGGTCTGGGAATCGAAACCGTGATCCTACGACCACGAGTCCGCTGCTAATCACTGGGCCATTGCGCCTCCACGCACACCCAATAAGCATGAAAGAAAAAAAAAAATCAAACCTTATCTCTGCTTGAATTCAGAACAAAAAAAAAACGATCTTCCTAAAGATTTTCAATTTGACATTCTCCTAAAATAGCCATGTCTATCCTGCCTTAGAATATGCTAAATTTAGGGTTAGAATTTAATTTTATCCTTTAATATTCTGCCTTCAAGTCATACTAAAGTTGACTTCACTTCATTATCCATACCAGGGTTGATAAAATAACTACCACTAAAATTGTGAATCCAAGCCCTTCCAAGATCAACTTTATTAAATATTGATTTCAAAATTTTGGCACAAGGTCAGCAATTTTAGGGGAGTGGATAAGTCAATTACATGGAGCCTGGTCCTTATTATTATAAACTTATTATATCAACCCCAAAAAGATGAAAGACAAAGTTGATCTCACCGGAATTTTAACTCAGAACACAAAGATAGATGATACGCCATTAAGCATTGCACCCAGCATGCTATGCCAGCTTTCCACCTTCGACTTTATTAAATATTACTAACATCCAGTCACACACTGGGCTTGATTCAATCAACTGTATTTCTCCAGTAAAAAGAGTAGGTGACATCAGTGCCTTGTCAAAACAGATCATTATATGAGCTATTTAAGTTGTGACAAGTTGGCAGAGCATAATCAGTAGAAGCTCATAAACTTTACTTTATACCTTGCATTGAAATAGTTCTGCTATAAATTAGTGTGACCAGAACAGTAACAGAAGAGATTTTTGCTTGGAATAAATAATGAAAAAGCTAATGGAAAAACACAAACTTCTTCAATTGATAGCATTTTGAGTTCAAAATGATGCCTTTGATTGAGCAAGCTTTCAGAAAACCAAATATATCCCTGGCTACTCGTCTGAATCACAAAATTCAAGCTACTGAGGTTTGTTGTTATCGGAGGAACATGCAAATGACACACATTTCACAGGAAAATGAAGATCTTGGGAAATGCAACACTAAATTTAGTGAAGCTGCTGATCTTGCTCCAGAGTGGCCAGAGTCGATTGGCAGTACTGAATGTACACACTTGTGCACTAATCCATGTAATCTGGGCTCAAATCTTCCGGATTCAATAAAATAATTATTGGTAATATAAAAAAATCAATTTGGTCAGCTATTACTTTTAAAGGAAAGTTGGTTATACATCATTAGATGTATACCTGACTTTCCTATATAAAATTAGAAATATAACGGAACGCTGAACTCCGGACTATCAACTTAAACAACATTTATTCAGGTGGTAAATATATACATCTTTAGCTCTTGTTTGTTGTTACAGCTTCTGTGTGTGTGAGCATTGTTGTTGGGACGTTTGGTATGTAGATGTAAGCGAGCTGTCGAGCATAAGTTCGAAAGATGAAGAGAGACAGCTAAACACGTAAAGAGACTGTCTCCAGAGTTGGAATGTTGGAGACACTGCTTGACACGTCCATGCTCATGGCCGGCCGACCGAGAAAGAGATAGAATAGAAGCAGGAACGCTTGGTTGTTTAATTCCACGCATGCGTGAGACTACGCATGTGCACGGCGTTACTACAGGGCTCCCTTGCCAGTGCGAAAATGCATGATAATATGAAATCTGTTAGAACGCCTGAGGCAGGATGGCCACTGAAAACCACCCACAAGATGTAGCACAAAACACACACAAAGAAAAATGAAAGAAATGAAATGTACACTCATGTGATACATGCATGCAATGTACAAATGAAATGATAATGACAAAACAACCGTGATGACAACTGTCCAGGAAACTGGAATCACGTGATGTAAAAGTCTGATTGTTTGTTTTCCCTGAAAGGAAAGTAAATATATGAGTGCACAAGTGTGTGTGTGAGTGAAAACACAGAACAAGTGAAAGTGTCTGTAGAGAAAAAATCCAGTTCGTACAAGAGTCCCACAAGGAGATAGAATGTCCTGTTGAAACTTGGCGACGTCGGGGGGGAATGCTTGTAGTTGGTAGTAGTAATTGTTGTCGTCACGGTGGTAATCTTGGTTGAACGAAGCTGGTGGCGAAAAGGCTGTTTGGTGATGAGTGTTTGAAGAGGTACGCTTTTACAGATGGTTGACAGACAAATCTCTGTACAACCATTAGCGAAAACCTCGAAGAAAATTTTCTTAACCCAAGATGAAAGAACGACCGTGCGAACTCAAAAAGGAGAAATGTTGACGAATGGAAAAACAGAAGACTCCTTTTATTTAAACGTGTCACACGGTCGAACACCAAAATATATATCAAAGATGATATACAAGTAATTATGTTATACTACGGTAACATAGATTTTGTAAATACCAGTAATGAGACGATAGAAAAGACAACCGTATGAAATGAATAACAAGAGTTATTTAGTGTGGCATAAAAGATGTATGTGTATGTGAGAGTGTGAATGCGACATATAAGAACATAATAAAAGACAGGCCGTCTATATGTATGTGAGATATCACAGCAGATAGAAAGTCAGAACACGTGAGAGTTTTATACCAAGTTTTTTTTTAGTACACAATTGGAAAGTCGCAGGCTGTAATTCTTGTCTGTTTATCGTGAGTGGAAAAATCCACTCTAACAGAGGCGAGATAAAAACCGCGCTTGTTGATGTTGGTAATACGTAGTTCAGTCTCCATGGCCGCATTTGTTCTTTAGTCGGGGTTCACCAGTTATAGGTTGGTAGTCCAGAGTCCATGCTGCGTTTTTCTTCATCGGGGTCACCACTTTATATGAAAGTGGGTTATTGCAGCTCAGCGGGCTGCGTGTTCGAATCACGTCGGGGGTCACCAGTATAGGAAAGTTGGTTATACATCATTAGATGTATACCTGACTTTCCTATGTAAAATTAGAAATATAACGGAACGCTGAACTCCGGACTATCAACTTAAACAACATTTATTCAGGTGGTAAATATATACATCTTTAGCTCTTGTTTGTTGTTACAGCTTCTGTGTGTGTGAGCATTGTTGTTGGGACGTTTGGTATGTAGATGTAAGCGAGCTGTCGAGCGTAAGTTCGAAAGATGAAGAGAGACAGCTAAACACGTAAAGAGACTGTCTCCAGAGTTGGAATGTTGGAGACACTGCTTGACACGTCCATGCTCATGGCCGGCTGACCGAGAAAGAGATAGAATAGAAGCGGGAACACTTGGTTGTTTAATTCCACGCATGCATGAGACTACGCATGCGCACGGCGTTACTACACTTTCATTAATCTGTTAATGTTAACTCAACTAGTACAGTGAGGCTTTGAAAAGCTAACTGAAAATGACTACAAAGTAAGGTGGCAATGGTGGTGGAGCAGATGAACCAAGGGTTGTAATATTTCGATTATTTTCGCAAGTATGGGAGACAACTCCAGATATGTTTTAATCTTATTATAACCTCATCATTGAAGCATAGACTTCACTATTCTTTTCTACAGAACTGTTCTTAATACCTTGACAGTTGAAACAAATCAGCAATTTGTAAAGACAGTGGAGATGGTCAGCGACTAGACTGCTAGGCAGTCTAGTCACAGACTATCCAGTTTGGATATGGTACCTCATAATCCTGTGTTCAAATACTATCAAATTTGGGATTTGCTTCCCTCAGGGCCAATAAAATAGATGCCATGAATGTACTAGGGTGTATTCATTTGATGAAATTTCCTTACATATGAAACATTGCCATTACATCTGGTCAAAGGAGATATAAGACTGGAAGAAAATACAGAGAATTAAATTTCGACTTTTGGGTATGCTTCACATTCTATGCGAGCAAGGAAAAATGAGCATTAAAGCAGGGATGATGGTTATAGCAACAGAGGTGGTGATGATTTTGGCAAGGGCTATGATGACAATGACATCAAAGCAGATGATGATGATGATGATGATGATAACAATGACGATAATGATGACGACGACGATGACGGCGATGACAATGGTGATGATGATGATGATGATGATGATGATGGTGGTAATGGTGATGATCATGATGGTGGTGGTGGTGGTGGTGGTGGTGGTGGTAATGGTGGTGGTGATGCTGATGATGATGAGGAGGATGAGCAGGATGAAGGGAAGGATGAGGAAAATGAGGACAATTAGGAGGAAAATGTGAAGGAGGAGGGGGAGGAGGAGGAGGAAAGGAAGGAGCTAATCATCATAATTGTGGTTATGATAAAAATTATAATGATGATTTTATTAAATACAATGACATTGCTAATGAAGATAATGTCTACAATGAACAGTGATTATAATTAGAAATCCGTTTAGATTTTTATTTTTGAACAATTTACAAAAGCAGTGACTATACACTTGACTATACACTGAAGTTTTGGTGACTGGATATATGAATTATGAATAAAGATAAAAGTGTGACTGAATAAATGAATTAGAAGTAGGAAAGCTGGATGAAACATATGAAAGAATATGATTTAAAAATGAATGACTTTTTGACTAAATGATTGAAAAAAATCATTGAATGAATAAAAGATTGAATAAGTGATTGAATTAAACAATTGGTTCATTAAGGTGTAAAAATCCTTTTATCATCATCATCATCATCATCATCATCAGCAGCAGCAGCAGCAGCAGAAGCATCATTATCACCACCTTCAACATTTTAATGTCCACTTTTCCATGCTTGCATGCGACAGACGGAATTCATTGAGCCACATGAAGCCGCCCTTCCTATCACCAACACCTCATTTATTTCCAAGTAAGATGGTACTTCCCTGTGATCAGACATGTTTTCATAGAAGATTGGAAATGAACGACACTGCTTATATGACAGTGACACTTGTTTACAATTCTCATGTGATGTCAAAATGCAGAAGCACACACACACAATAGGTTTTTTTGTTGTTTCTATCTACCATAATAGAGTAAACTCTGATATGTTTTTTTTTAATGTTTTTGATCATGTCCTTCTCTATACCTAGTGCTCTGATTAACATTGACACAATTTCTTTTTTATTTTCCTACTTCACCTCCTACATAATCCTATATCAAGATCTTTGTACTTTGATAGTTCTCTTGGCTTCTTTTCAGACAATGTTTTAGATCAGAAGTGATCAGCTAACAGAATACATAAATTTTTATTCCCTGTCTTTCATAATTATATCTGGATAGATCATTTTGATTACACTGTCAGTCTCAATAAGCTCACACCAGATTATTGTGGCCAGGTTCTTGTAATGTACCACATTTCATATATGCTTATATTTCTTTGTTTTCAAGTTGAAGTGTTGGCCTACTTCCCAATGGATATTGCTACCAATTTAGTCATGATTGTGGATATATTCTGTATTTTCAAAAACTGTGCTGTCAGAAATGGTGTGGTCTACTATTTCTTTGTGCTGACTGTATAATCTGCAACTGAGGTTAGCCTCTTGCTTCACTATTTTATTCTCGTAGTCTTTTTTTCTATTGTTTCATGGCTAGGCATTGATCCTGTGTAACTAAAATCGGACTTATTTCTGCTTTAATTCAGAGCTTTTAAGCTATTATTGGCTTTCATGCTGGCATGCTTCCTCAATGTTGAGTTTTGCAGGATATTCACTATGGGATATTTTTCTATCTATTTTTATTTTGTCTTTGGCAGTCCATTTTGCTTCCGTCTATGCTTTTAAAACCTTTTCTGTTGTTTTGTCCTTATCTAGATCTTTCTCATCAGCACAATTAGTTTCTATTTTTGTATTTTCTTGTTTCGGTGTGTATAGAGAAAAGTATTCATGTTTTGTTTTGATTTCATCATGTTCCTATATTACACTAATCAGTTTTATTTACTGACTTCTAAGGAATTTTCAGGCTTACTGTTTTACTATCACTGTATCTGTATCAAGCCCCTTCCTCCTTGTTTACAGAATTGGTATAGTCTGGCTTCCATGCTAGTGGCCCGTAAATAGCACCATTTGAGCGTAATCGTTACCAGAGTCGCCTTCTAGCACTTGTGCTGGTGGCACATTAGAAAATCATTCGAGTGAGATTGTTGCCAGGTGGCATGTAAAAAACACCTTTGAGTGTGGCTGTTGCCAGTACCGTGTGACTGGCCCTTGTGCCGGTGGCAAGTAAAAGCACCCACTACACTCTCGGAGTGGTTGGCGTTAGGAAGGGCATCCAGCTATAGAAACTCTGCCAGATCTGATTGGAGCCTGGTGCAGCCTTCTGGCTTGCCAGTCCTCAGTCAAATCGTCCAACCCATGCTAGCATGGAAAGCGGACGTTAAACAATGATGACGATGATGTGTGTATCAGCTTTTAGTTGGGTGGTTTCTGAATATAGTCAAGTAGTTTTCAAGATTCCTGTCTTAACTCTTGAACTCAATTAGTTTACACTTTAAAGTTGTAGTGGATGATTGATCTAGCTAATATATTTAAAGCTGCTATATTATTTCTTACAGTTCAGTTCTTAATATTAATCTGGCTGAAGAACAGCAGATTCATAGAATTGTCAGAATATTGGACAAAATACCTTGTGGTATTTAGTTGAAATCTCACTGAGGTCATCTTTAACTCCTCTTCTTCCAATGCGATAAAATAAAGTATAAGTCAATATAGGGGTAGATTTAATCAACTATATCCCTTCTTAAAAAATTGTGACATTGTAACAGAGTTAGAAATCAATGTTAATCAAACTATTCTATGTTTTTCTTTCTTAATGTTCTCCTTCATCTCTATGTGATGTAATTTATCCATTTCACCTACTATGTATTTGTAAGAATACTTGACTTACTTAAGTCCTTCCCTTACTATTGCGCTTAGGCCATTGACAACTTTTCTCTGTTGTTCTCAACCCTAGGCTGTCTTTTCTGCTTCTCTTCAGTTGGATCCCTGCTTTTTCAGCTTCACCTCAGTATCTCACCAAAGTTCTCCAGAGGGAAAGCCTTCCTTTCCCAGGTCTTGCTGGTTTTCAATTGTCAGTGATAATTCTGTAACTTTACTTCTTTTTAAGTAGGGATGTTAACCTTACACAAAACTGATTTCAGTTCAAGGAAGAAATGGTCCATAATAGTCTGGCCTGTATCCTTTGACCTGTCCAGCAAGGAAGGCCTCACCAGGAGCTTGCATTGACATAACTTTCAGAGTCATTGAAGCACACAAGCCACCACATCACAAGAAATGGACCTTGTGGGTGGTTCTGTTCTAATTCTTTGATTTCAATGTCTGGATCTAATTTAATGTTATCAGTTTTTAATTAATTTGTGTCTTTTCAGAGTAGCTTTGGTACATTCATCATCATCATCATCATCATCACCACCACCACTGCTACCACTGCCGCCGTCGCCGTCATCACCATCACCGTTGTTGTTGTCATTGTCATCACCATCACCGGTGTCATCGTCGTCATCGTCATCATCATCATCATCATCATCATCATCAACAGCAGCAGCAGCAGCAGTTAATGTCCACTTTTCATGCTGGCATGGGTTGGATGGCTTGACAGGAATTGGCAAAGTCAGGAGCTGCACCAGGTTCCATTGTCTGTCTTGGCTTGCTTTCTATGGCTGGATGCCTTTTCTAATGCCAACCACTTTACAGAGTGTACTGGGTGCTTTTTACATGGCACCAGCACCCATTCCAATACTTTTCTGACTCCAAATCCATTTTGATAACCTAGACCAATCATGGATAACCTGGGGCCTGTGAAACATTCTGAAGAACATGCCTAGAAAAAGATTACCTTAAATTCTTTTAGTGGTGTGGCCCACCTCATAATGAGTCATGTCTCATGCAGCCCACTTCTCGTAAAAAGTTACCCATACAAGGCCTAGATGAATATCCCTATGTCAGCTAGGATCAAGCAGACCTATGGTCAACATGTTATCAACCTACTAAATGACTTGGTGTAACTCACAAAACCGCTGTTCTAGATATCCCATGACTCTGCCTAACTGAGGATCATATTGTATTCACTGAAATACAGTGATGAATCATATGGAAGTATACTCTTTTACTTGTTTCAGTCATTTGACTGTGGCCATGCTGGAGCACCACTTTTAGTCGAGCAAATCGACCCCAGGACTTATTCTTTGTAAGCCTGGTACTTATTCTATCAGTCACTTTTGCCGAACTGCTAAGTTACGGGGACGTAAACACACCAGCTTCGTTTGTCAATCGATGTTGGGGGGACAAGCACAGACACACAAACATACACACACACACACACTCATACATGTATATATATATATATATATATATATATGACGGGCTTCTTTCAGTTTCCGTCTACCAAATCCACTCACAAGGCTTTGGTCGGCTCAAGGCTATAGTAGAAGACACTTGCCCAAGGTGCCACGCAGTGGGGCTGAACCTGGAACCATGTGGTTCGTAAGCAAGCTACTTATCACACAGCCACTCCTACACCTATAGTGTAACAATCTGCATATATACTTTTTACCCTATCCAGTATATAACCTATTTCTGTACACTTGCAGATACTGGTGGTAACCACAGTGAAGGCAGATAAAATATCAAAGCATGACTTATAAATCCCTCTTTATTCATCAATGATGGTGTGCATTCTCATCCCAATTCCTGTACTTGGATTAATGATATATCTAATTCTGTGAGTGTTTTTAATATGCTAGGCTGGAGTGAGTAAGAGTGATCAAGTTCTTACTATTACTTTCGAGTTCTCATTTATTATATTGTATATATATATATATATATATATATATGTTGAACTATATCCAGAATATGCTATTATCAGTCTGTGCTTAACCTCAGCTGATAAATAGCATATTTTTAGCTTTGTCAGTATGTTTCTATAAGACAACTATGACTGGCTGCATGTGTTTTGATATGCATTATGAAACTTCTATCTTAATTAACTAATTAGATTTAAATATGAGAATTCAATAATGTATTTTGAATTTTTAATTGAGTTCTTTATAATTTCTGTACATATGAAATTTGTTACTTTGAAAAATCTTTTTTCAGTATTCATTTTATATGCATAAGACAGAAAGAAAGAGGGAGGGAGAGAGGAAGAGGGATAGGGGGAAAGAGAGGGAGGGAGAGAGGAAGAGAGAGAGAGAGAGAGAGAGAGAGAGAGAGATCCATTGGAGCATGCTAGCTTTATTTCTTTGAAGACTTTGCGTGTCATCTACATTTGACACTCAGCATCACAGGCAGTTCTAGCACAAATGTCATACAATCTGCCCTTTGCTCTGAAGAGAAAGAACCTCATTGTCATCAGGTGTA